>NW_017728975.1:1609789-1617514 GCF_001723915.1 Gavialis gangeticus
AAATGCAGCAAGTGAAAAGGGGGGTGGGAGGGAGGGAAAAGCCTGGCAGCTGCTGCAATCCCTCAGCCAGTCAGAGCAGTGATAGTGCTCTGGCTAGGAAGGAGAGGAGCAGGGCCACCCCTGCTCTGCTCCAGCAGACAGCCCCACAAAGCATCTGGGATTCTGGGGGACTCTGGTTTAACTTAAACCAGGAAGAGGTCTGGGACAGACCTGGCATAAACTGGTTTGATCCAAATCAGTTACGTCTGATACTATATTCAACCAGATTTATCTCAAACCAGTTTCAGCCACTTTCTAACTGGTTTACATGCACTGAACATCTGTTCTCATACAGGTTTAAACCAGTTTCTGATCACTTAAACCAGTTTATGTGTAATGTCTGTCCCTAGCCCTGGTGTCTCACTCTGTGAGGGTCCAAATCACTAAGAGGGAAGGCACTTACATGAATTAGGATGATGGAGCTGGAGGCTTAGGACACTCTCCATCCTCTCTGCTGAAGCTGGGCCACTGCCCAGTGTCCCTAGCAGAAAGGAATGTCACAGTCCTGGGACCAAAACAAGAACATTCAAGAGGAGACCTGACTCTGGCATTTAGTAAACTGGGCAGTGCCATAGTAGAGGGAAAGGTTTGGGTTTTGGCCTTGATCCTAATGCTATTTAAGAACTTTTTAGCTATTTAATGAAAACTTGATATAATGAAAATTAACCTGAGTCCTACAGAGATACTAGAAAATCTTGTATTTCTGGTTAAAACAGTAGTGAGAAATATTCTCCTGAAAATATACCATATTTACTCACATGCCACACATACCTTTACCCCCAAAATCAGCCCCTCCAAATTAGGGTATCTGATTTAAGTGGGAAAGAAGACTTTCTACCCAGATTTTCAGACCCACTTTGATACTTGCTTCACTATGATACAGCCAGCAGTAGCACTACTATTTAGGAAGCTGGGGTAGTCAATTGATTTAATAATTGTTCTTCATCCTACATATGTTAATAATCATCTGCTTTTTAATGGCCTTGATGGTCCACTAATCAAGCTACCCTTTCTTCAAAGAATTTTGCTGTTTACTAGCTGTTCCTGATGTCTGTCCTCCTATTTCACAGCCCTGAAAACTCCATACCTTTTTCAGAATCAAATCTATCCGTTAAGACCAATCTTCAGCAGCAGCTTTTAGTTGAGCAGGAAAGGGAGGGTGAGTCACCTGAAGATTAGGCTCTGTCCCAGCTCTATGAAGCTATAATGCTGGAAACATCTTTTTTCTTACTTCTGCATTTCATAAACAAGTCACATGACTGTTCCCAGGATATGTTGTATGCAAGAAAATATGGTAACTGGAAAATAAAAATTGGAGTAATAAATTACTAATCTAAAGCAATCTGTCAGCCTCAAAGTCTTGAATCTTCAAGCCAAAGTTCTTCTAGTTAATAAAGTGAAATTAAACGTAATATAGAAATGTAAATTGGCCCTTCCTGTATCAAAACATTTTTCTTGAATCAAAAAGCTATCTGACAAAATTATATTATTTGGCTTTGAACTATAAAAACAGACCAAAGTTACTGGGTCAAGCCTTTCAACCCTTACGATTAGATTCAGGGTGTGGGGAAGCAGTCTTGGGTTGTGGATGCAACCTAAACATAAAATCCACTTACTGTATAAATCTGTATGGATATAAATCTCCATACAGAATTTCATTATCATTTGTCAGTAAAAATAGACTCTATAGGCAACGTGTGAACAGAAAGGCAATTGGTACCAAGCCAATATCATTTTAAGGTTCCAGAGTCTAAAACCTAACTGGCTCTATTATACTACTGTCCAGGACTGTTTCTACTGTCCAGGTTCCAACATAAACATCCCAATCTAACAAGCCTATAGAAGAAACACCATTCAGGAGATAGTCAGTTTTCCACACAAACAAAAGGTCAGAATTAATCAAGCAAACAGACTATTCTTACAGAGTCTTTAGACAATTTAACACCTTAAAGTCTGGTCATTTTCTGAGGGTTATGGAGGAATAGTTAAAATGCACTGTGCTGAGGAAATGGATCATTTTTGGCTGCTGGAAGATAGAGCCAATGAGACATTTAACTACATGCAGAGTAATAGAATCATAAAAAAAATAGGGTTGGAAGGGGCCTCAGGACCTAGTCCAACCCCTTGCTCAAAGGAGGATCATCCCCAACTAGATCATTCCAGCCAAAGCTTTGTTGGGCCAGGCCTTAAAAAACTGCAAGGATGAAAGTTCCAACACCTCTCTGAGTAACCCACACCACTGCTTCACCATGCTCCTGGTGAGAGAGTATTTCCAAATATCCAACATAAACTTCCCCTGTTGCAACTTGGGATCATTGTTCCTTGTTCTGTCATCTGCCACCACTGAAAACAGCCTAGCTCCACCCTCATTCGAACCCCGCTTCAGATAGCTAAAGGCTGCTATTAAATTCGTCTTCTCTTCTGCAAACTAAATAAGCCCAGTTTCTTCAGCCTCTCCTCATGTGTCCCAGCCCTGTAACTATTTCCATTGCCTTCTGGACTCTCTCCAACTTGTCCACATCCTTTCTGTAGCGAGGGGAACAAAACTGGACACAGTACTCCAGATGTGGCTGCCTCCCCAGTGCAAAATAAAGTGGAATAATCACTTCCCTTGATCTGCTGGCAATGGTCCTACTCATGCAGCCCAGTGTGTTGTTAGCCTTCTTGGCAACAATGGCATAATTCAGCTTACTGTCCACTGTATCCCTCCAGGTCCTTTTCTGCAAAGCTGCTGCTTAGCTAATTGGTCTCAAGCCTATAGCAGTGTGTGGGATTATCCTGTCCTAAGTGCAGGATTTAGCAATTATCCTCATTGAACCTCATGAGATTTCTTTTGGCCCAATCCTCCAATTTTTCAAGATCACTCTGAATCCTAGCCCTGCACTCTAGTGTATCTACTACTCCCCTGACAGCTTGGTGTAATCCACAAATATGCACTCCATCCCATCTGCAAGATTGTTAATGAAGATATTGAACAAAACCACCCCCAGGACTGACTCCTGGGGCACTCCACTAGATACTGGTTGCCAACTAGATGTCAAGCCATTGATCACACCCGACTGAGTCTGATGATCCAGCCAGCTTTCTATCCACCTTACAGTCCATTCATCCAACCCATGCTTCCTTAGCTTGCTTGTAACAATGCTGTGGGAGACCAGATCAAAAGCCTTGCTAAAGTCAAAGAATATCATGCCCACTGCTTTCTCCGCATCCACAGAACCAGTCATCTCATCATAGAAGGCAATCAGATTAGTGAGGCATGATTTGCCACTGGTGAATCCATGCTGACTGTTCCTGATATAGATCTGATCTGTCTTGGAAACAGCATAACCAGGTGTGGGGGGGAAACTAGATCAGCAGCTCCAGAAGCCATATTCAGAGAGGGACACAAAAATAGCCACTGCCACAGCTGGCCATGCTGCCACCACTAGGGCACAGCAGCTGGCCCTTCCCAGGACAGTGCTGCTGTCTGGGGTGCAGAGCTGCCCTGTAATGCCTCTGAGCCTTAGCTGTTATTAGCCAAGATTCCCAACTCCAGGTTTCCTTTTCCTTGTGCCATGTTCCCCTTTCTTGGTCGTGAAATTAATAATGGCAAAATTAGGCTTATCGCAAGATCATGCTGAGGAAACGTAAGATTTAAAAAGGAACCCCAAGTGGCTCCAGGCCAGTAGTCTATAATGATGGCCAAAAAAGAGGCTGATTAGCAGCCTGAAGCTGGGAGTTGATTGGAGCTGTGGTGCATCTTGCACCACTTGAAGGGGTGTGGGGGTGGGGGGTGTCTCTGGAATTGAAATAGATATCATCAGGCTCAGAGGAGAAAGGGAAAATTAGGGAGACCCTTGTTCTGGGAGGTAGCAGATGAGGGCTGGGGTAATGCTACCTCTGTTCTTCAGTTCAGCACACTCAAGTTAAGGACCTAGTATTTGATTTAAATACAAATGCGCAAGCACTGGGACAAATGTCTAAATTTGGTAAAATCTTGCTGAAGATTTTGCTAAGAGTTCCATTGTTTCTTCAGATGCAACGTGCTAAGAACAAGAACATATGTGCATTTAAAGCAGTCAGGGTCACTATTCTTTACACCCACTTGCTTCTGAAAATGTGGAGTTTCAATGTTGCCCTTTCCACAGCCACTACAGCAGTGATGTCAATTGTGTGGGGGATTTGGAGCTACATGAAAGAACTAAGCAAGCACAAAAGAGTGTGGGCTGGCAAAGGAATGGTTCATAATGGAGGTGGGCTGACAGCTATTACAGTTTACAGCATTGTGAAGTTGCTTGATTCATTCTCATTAATGGTATTAGCACAGTATTTCTGCTGCAAAGCAACAAAAAAGACTTTTATTAGGGTATCAGGATCTTGAAACATATTAGCAAGGCATATTTCATTGAGTATTTAAAAAAGGTCCTGCAGAATTAATTAGATCTTCCATTCTTGATGGGTAATTTAACTAGCTCAACCAGGGTGTTGTGGCACCCAGGGGTACTTTGATATCCTTTCAAGGGTGCCCTAGGGCACCACGCAGTATTAGTACTGCTTGGTATACAAACATGATTTACAAGATAAGCCCTGAATTTTCAAATAGGAAGCCAAAGTGTTAAAAATATTTTGACCTGTTGTGGTCTGAGTTCTTTGCAACAGGAATTGCTCTTGTATTTTTCCATAGACAAAAAGCTGTGTTGGTGATTCACAGCACCACTCTCTCTTACCTCACCTATGTTCAGGGCAGAGGGCTGCAGACCCGGGTCCCTGGTCTCATAGCCCTGGCAACAGGGGTCCCCCCTCCAGCAGGGCTGGGGGCTGTGGGTAGAGTGAGGGGCACCGTCAGGGCTGGAGGGCTGTGGGTCAGGAGTGAGAGGCAATGGCATGAGTAGTGCAACAACATATAAGGGTTGCTTAGCACCACAAAACAGAGGGGAGCGGGACAGCTTCAGCTGGATCCACATCCTGGTGAGCTAAGGGGGCAGGGGGACCTCTGACTTTCCATGATAAAAAAACCGCCAAAATGTATAGGTGTTTATAATTTATTTTATTATAGTAATTAAGGCACTGGTAGGCTTCTGAATTGCTTTAAAATTGTAAAAATATCAATAAAACAGTGTGTTTGACCGATACTTATTTATATAGTAGTTTTTCATTTTAATCACAGAAAACCATGGATTTTGGGGGTTTTAATCAGAGCATTTATTATTTTTATCAGAGAATGTGCAGTTTTTGAACAGAGAAAACCAGGATCCTTTCATATCACCCAATCCTTCAACATAAGTAAACCACTTCTAATGAACACTCAGAGCTGCCTCTAGGCTGCCATATGGCTGCCAAAACCACCATCACTCTCACTGACTCCCTTAGCCCCTGGGAGTACCTGCCCTGCCCTGACCTGCAGCTTCCACTCCTTGCCAGCTCAGATCCTTGCAGAGTTTGGGGCTCCACTGCCCCTGTGTTTTAGGGAACCCAGGCTTATACCCCCTGAGTGCCTCCTCTTCTAGTCAGGTGTGTTCCTGACTGGTGGCCTCTCAGCTTCAACCGCAAGCTACTGCTGGTTCTTTGGCTAAGCTGCAGTTCTTTCTCTGTTGTCTACCTGGGGCTCTGCCCTACTGTCCTATTGTTATGCAAGTAGTCCCGCAGTAGGCACTTGCCACCCTTTACTTCTCTCTACTCTCCTGCAGCTAGTCCATGTTCAGCTGCCTGCTCCTGCTGTGGACATTTCTGCTGCAGTTTCTCTCTGAAAACAACAGGAGCCTCCAACGTGAATACCTTCATGAATCCAGGGACCTGTATCCCCCAGCACAGAACAGAACAGCACAGCGCAGGTGGGTAAAAGATGGGAAGCAGTGTTTGCCCCAGCAACTATCTGTTAATGTCCAGAAAGGATGATGCAGATTCTGCAAACCTATTTTGTGACACTGCCATGGAAGAAACTGTTTGGTATAATCTTCACGGGGTTATAGTTATTACTCCTCTACTACTCAGACACAAATATGAACTAGTGTCAGATTCAACCAAAAGAATATTAGGTTTTCCTGAGCACGCTTGGAGTGATTTCCTCTCAAGCTTATTATTCTGCTGGATATATCCTTAACACAAGTCTCTTCTTTTGTAAATTCACCACCCATTTCTTTCTTGGGACTTGGGAGACAAAGCCAGATGCCATCAGGTCATGGGATGTTCCAGTTGCACAAGGAGGACACAGGTGTCACTTTAGGACCAGACTAGCTTGGGCTTTTAAACAAATTGGTAAAAATCTCTGTGCCTTTCCTCACTGCTTGTCAAAATCTGATTTATGCTATTTATAATGAAAGACAATATTAGCACAAGAACAAATGGGTGTAAACTGGACATGAACACATTTAGGATGAAAATTATATCTTACCACTAGAAGAGTGAGGTTTTGGAAAAGACTTTCAGGAGAAAAAGTGGGTCCAAAAAGCCTAACTACTTTTAGGATGCAGTTTGAGCAATTCAAGACCTGGTGCTTACAATAGCAGCGAACTGAACTTTTTGACCCAAGGGATCCCTGGAAGTCTTATGTTCCCACTTAAACAATCAGCCTTCAGACTCATCTATCTTTAAAACTGTACATTGTGTCACCAAGCCTGTTTTTCCCAATGACAGTTTGTTGGAGTAGAGAGCCTGTAAAAGAGAACAGGGCCTGATCTATAATACTTACAAGAAGTAAAATTGAAAATGATTTGGTTACCACAAACCAACTGTCATAACAACAGAATTGAGTGGGATGGAGATCTGAGAGCATAAGAATCTTCTTCACACACTGAATTTCTTTAGAGGTAATGTAGTCACTAAACAGCAATGGTACTAAAATGATTATTAATAAAATTATAATTTATTCTGATAATAATAGGTCATTACAAACTTTTCTGTAGCTTATCAAAATTTAAGATAAAAATGTAATAAAAATAAGACACATTTAATAAGATACATTTAAGATAAAAATTAAGATAAATAATTCAATAATAAAAACTTTTCTGAATAATCAGAAGCAGGAAGCCAGCTAGAGAACTGGAGATGACCAAGGTGTAAAAGGTGCACTCAGGGATAGCAGGAAGCTAAACAAATTGTTTCCATTGGTGTTTACCATAGAAGATACTGCAGAAATTCCCATGCCAGAGCAATCCTTTCTAGTAGGTGAGTCTGAAGAATTAGATTACACAGGAAGTTATGGAACAAATCAACAAAGTACATGCTACTAAGTCACCAGGGCCAGATGGCATTAACCTGAGAGTTCCTCTGAAGAAACCCAAAAGTGGAATTGCACAATTGCTCCCAATAATAATATGTAACCTATGATTACAAATGGCCCATGTGCCAGAGGACAGGCTGGTTGCCAACATAACACTCATCTTCAAAAAGGGCTCTAGGGGTGGCACACCTGGGCAAAGGGTTAGCGAGGATTTAGTTAGGGAGCTTCTGGAGGGGCTGGACATTTTCAAGTCAGCTGGTCCGGATGATCTCCACCCTAGAGTTCTAAAGGAATTGGCCAAGGTCATTGCAAGTCCCCTGGCACGGCTTTACGAGCACTCGTGGTGCTCTGGAGAGGTGCCGGTGGACTGGAAGAGGGCCAATGTGGTTCCCATCTTCAAAAAAGGGAGGAAGGAGGACCTGGGAAACTATAGGCCAATTAGTCTTACCTCAATCCTGGGCAAGCTGTTCGAGAAAATTATTCTG
>NW_017728975.1:1618552-1619751 GCF_001723915.1 Gavialis gangeticus
ACCCCAGTACTCTTTCCTGCCGTGGCAGGGGGTCGGACTAGATGATTTGCTCAGGTCCCTTCCGACCCTAGAAACTATGAAACTATGAAAGTGATCCTTGGAATTACAGACCAATGAGTCTCCCTTCCATCCCTGGCCACGTTGGTAGACACAACAGTAAAGAATAAAATCGACAGTCTCAACAGACAAATATGATCTGCTGGTGAAACATCAACTTGGTTTCTGTAAAGGGCAATCCTGCCTTGTTGCAGGGTCCAAATCTGGGAGACTTAACCCCACAAAGGTGAATTTGTCTTGGTAGGGTGGAGCAAGAGGGTTGGGTCAAATCAGGCTTACCAACAGTACTGGTGTTCCTTTACTACTGCTGGCTATATGTCTGGCCTGAGTTTCATTAGTGTACTTAAATCAGCTGGTCCTGATGATCTTCACCCCAGAATGCTGAGGGAATTAGCAGAGGTCATTGCGGGACTCCTGGCACGGCTGTACGAGCACTCATGGTGCTCTGGTGTGGTGCCAGAGGACTAGAAAAGAGCCAGTGTGGTTCCCATTTTCAAAAAAGGGAGGAAGGAGGACCCAGGAAAACTATAGGCCAGTTAGTCTTACCTCCATCCTGGGTAAGCTTTTTGAGAGAATTAGCCTGGCGCATGTCCACAGGGGGCCAGCAGGGGAGATTATGCTTAGTGGCAACCAACACAGGTTCATTAGAGGCAGGTCCTGTCAGACCAACCTGGTGGCCTTTTATGACCAGGTCACAAAATCCTTAGATGAAGGGGTAGCAGTGGACATAGTCTTTCTGGACTTTAGGAAGGCCTTCGATGCTGTCTCTCACCCCATTCTCATTAAAAAACTGGGCGTTAATACCTACACAGTCAAATGGGTCACTAGTTGGCTGGAGGGCAGCACCCAGAGAGTGGTGGTGGAAGGGTCATTTTCAACCTGGGGGGATGTGGGCAGTGGGGTCCCCCAGGGCTCAGTCCTCAGGTCCACACTGTTCAACATCTTCATCGGCAACTCTAATGAGGGGGTAAAAAGCACCCTGTTCAAATTCAAAGATGACACTAACATGTGAGGGGATGTGGGCATGCTAGAAGGGAGGAATAGGCTGCAATCGGACCTAGACAGGTTACAGGGGTGGGCGGATGACAACAGGATGGGATTCAACACTGACAAGTGCAAGGTGATGCACCTGGGGAGGAAGA
>NW_017728975.1:1620432-1656695 GCF_001723915.1 Gavialis gangeticus
GGCTCCTACCCTGGGGGTCTTTAAAAGGAGGCTAAATGAACACCTTGCTGGGGTCGTTTAACCCTAGTACTTTTTCCTGCCACAGCAGGGGGTCGGACTTGATGATCTGCTCGGGTCCCTTCTGACCCTACCAACTATGAAGCTATGAAACTATTTGACACACATGAGGGCATGGTTGAGGGTACAAAATAGGAAAGGATTTATTCAACCTGGGAATAAAGCAAGGAAAATAAAACAGTGGTAACAATAATAAGGCATGCAGGAAACAACTTGGCATATACACAGTGATATAGTTTCATAGTTTCATATAGAACAGGGCAGTTCCTTACCAAATGTAACGCAGAAGAACATGGCGTACAGTGAACAGTAATTTACAGCAATCCAAATCCAGAAAAACAAGTCAAGTCAAATGAGGGCAATCTGAGGTCAGAACCAGTTGAATCAAGCAGAATATCCAATTGAATAGGTCATGATTGGAACGGGGTGTTTGTAGTAGCACCACTCACTGCTCAACCCTTCACAGGGAACTCGGATACTACTCACACCATGCAGTTCCAGACACAGCCAAGTACAACAACCCACAAACACCAAACAGCACAGACACAAATCACCAAATATCACTACTCAAGACAACGACACACAAACTCATTCAAGCACCCAAACACTCAGACCACACTTACACACACAGATGCTTCAGGCGGCAGCTTTTTAGTCCCAAAAGTCACGCCACTTCCTTGCATGCAATCAGTCTGGGTAAAGGGCTTGACCATCACTGTCCATCAAACATTTTCCAATCATTTTCATTCACACTTGATACATTCATCCATCAATCACATCAGTTGCTCACCTTTACCTCAGAACATACACCACACATTCTGTCTTGACTGTGCGTGCCCTTCTCTGCTAACTGGAACAGCAAGTTGAAAGTTCATCTCCTTCCAAAGTCTTCTCTGGGTAGCTTTGCCTACCCACGCTTGTAACACATAACCATTACATCATATTTTAACTATATACAAGCTGGGACCAAAACTGCTCTGGTTACAAGCCACAATCTGCTGGAATTCCTTGAGAGTGTCAACAAGCATGTCAGCAAGAGGAATCCAATTAATATAATACATCTGGACTTTTCCAAAAGCATTTGACGAGGTCCCTCACCAAAGGCTTTAAATAAAACTGCATTGCCATCAGATTGCTGCTTAAAAAGAGGAAAGCAAAAGGCTTTTTAGGTCACTTTTAGGAGGGTGGAACATCAAAAGTGGGGACCCACCGGGTTCTGTGTTGGGCCCCATTTTGTTCAACATGTTTATCAGTGACCTAAACATGGGGGTGTACAGTGAAATCTCAAAGTTTGCAGGTGAGACCACATTATTCTGGGTAGTCATGTCCCAAGCTGATGGAAGGGAGTAGCAGAAATATCTCACCAAGCTAAGGAGTGGGCAAAAAAATTACAAATTAACTTAAATGTTGACAAGTGCAAGGTAATGCACCTGGGGAAAAATTAACCTCAATTACACATACACTGTGCTAGCTTCTGAACTAGCTGTTATGACTCAGGAAAGAAACCTTGGATTCATTGTAGATGTCTTTAAAAATGTTAGTCCTATGCGCAGCAGCAACCAAAAAAGCCAATAAAAGGTAGGGCATCATTAAGAAGAGAATTGAAAACAAAAGAGACCATCATCATGAGATGACACAAATGAATGGGGCGCCCACATCTTCAATAGCATGTGCAGTTCTGTTCCCTATATCTCACAGCGGTTGTCGAATTAGAAAAGGTGCAGAGAAAGGAAACTGAAACGATCAGGAGTCTGGAGCAGTTATCATACGAGGAGAGACTAAAAAGTTTAGGACCCTTCAGTTTGGAAAGGCAAAGGCCAAGGGGGGATATGACAGAGATTTACAAAATCATGAAAGGTATGGACCCAGGGAACAGGGAGCTGTTGTTCACCAAGACCTGAAATACTGGTGTAAAGGTGCTGAAGGCTTTCCTCAGAGCTTGCAAGCTCAATCAGGGTGTTTGCTCTCTTGGGACAAGGATCTGCAGTGCGACAGCTGAAAATTGTGTCTAAGGTGCTTGCTGAATGCTGTGAAGATTAGACCAAGTGTTTTTCTGTCATTTGTTCAAATATTAAACTATATGTTGTTGTTAAGAGCCTAATTAAAGTCAAAGATGTAGTGAGGCCTAGTAAATTTAGCAAGGCCTTGTAGAAGTAATGGTAGGCCCTGTGCCATAGTAGAAATTAACCTTATCAAAAGAATGCAAGGCTTGTACTGCTATTGGTCAGTCCTAAAGAAAGTTTGCAGTGGGAGAATCTGGATGACTATAAGTTATCAGCATAGCTCAGAACTTATAAATTGGCTGGCACATCTGGAAATCATTTAGAAGGAAGATGCAGCTCTGTAAAAGAAGCTTCTGATTTAAAATTAGCTACTGGCCTGGATTCGGTGGGCCCATGGATCTCGAGGAGCCCAAGGACTGAATACCAGGGTCCTTCCCATTACCCCTTGGACAGCACTGATCGGGGACGCCTGACTTTGCTGAGCTTTGAAGAAGAGAAACGTGTTGTACATCAGGCATCAGAGGGGACTGCCGATAAGTTGCCAACACAAATAATTATTGTCTGTCCTTGTTTTGTTATGTATGCATAGTTGTGTGTTTAAGTCAATAAAGCTTTCTTACCTTTCTACCCTCCACCACACTCTCAATCCTGAACCCTCTGCAGGCGGCTGGGGTGCTACAGCAGGCTGTGCACACAATGCATGCACTGATTGGACAACTGCAACTCCAGGGCAGGAAGCTGGGGAAAACAGGTGAGATTAGCTGGGGAGAGGGTAGCTGAAGCTGTGCTGAGAAGGGCTGCTACCAAGATAATTACTTCTGAGAGAATGACTGGCAGAATTGTTGCTGAGTGAGCTCCTACTGAGGGCAGAGGAGCCACAAGCTACTGAGTACCCTGCAGGATCATCTGGTATCCTTTGCTAAAGGAGCAGGGGTTGTGCAAACGGGCTTCCCATCCCACTCTTAAGTTCCCTGGGTGCAGGGAGTCACTGGGAGGAAATAAAGGACACGGGTTGCTAGAGGAGGTTCTTTGGTAAGAAAGCTAAAGAAAGTAGCAGGAAATCGTGGCTGTGTGGGAGCTCCAGCAAAGAGCTCAATACAATACAGCTGAGAAGGGGCACTCCTGGTGCCAAACACAGGGGAGCTGCCTTGGGAAGTGTCTGGGGAATGGTGTGATTGGATGCCTGCAATCAAGGAAGACTGGAAAAGGGAAGAAACCCTGATCTCTGGAGCAGCTACACTTGAGGTCCTGACAGGCACCCCCATCTTCTGTCCAGATGACATCATGGCCACCCCTCTTCTGAGGCAGAGCAAGCACTGCTCCATGGATGCTCAACTGCAGTCACTCCACAGTGGGCAACTTGGCTGCGGACAGAGTGATTCTGTGGGGACCTGGCTGATTAAGTGTATAAACCTGTTATAAGTTGCTTGAGTGTTAAAGTTGATAACAAAATTGCTTTTTTGCTACATGATAAGTATTTGCTGTATCTGCTGGTATAGATTATTATTGTGCTCATTGAAAATAGTTTGTTCGTTATTTATGGGATGTTGAATTTGTCACTCTCTCAGTTATAATTGTAAATATTTATAATTATTTATTTAGTGTGTGGTCTGGTATGGGGGAGTCTGTGGGAGGATACTCCACTGAGTGGTGGCTCCCAGCCTATAGATGGATTGGGAGTAGACCAAGACCTATTGGCACCCCAGGACCCTGAAAATTTGGACATGGCTATGGTAGCACCACTGCCAGGGTTACATTAGAATGAATGGGCACCCAATGAAATTAATAGGTGTCAGGTTTAAAACTATCAAGAGAATGTACTTTTTTTATGCAGCACATAGTTAACTTGTGGAATTTGTTGCCACAGGAATTGGTGAAGGCAAACAGCCTAGCCAGGTTCAAAAAGGGATTGGATAAATTTATGAATGATAGATTTATTAAAGGCTATTGAACAGAATGGAGATGTTTCCTCTGGCATCTCTAACCCAATAAGTGGTGGATGCCAGGGGGGTACTGAAGAGAGGATAGATGACTCTCTTGAGATATTTAGTTCAAGGCTTTCTCTTCTGCCAGCACCAGAGACAGGATATTGGATTAGATGGACCACTACTCTGACCTAGTATGTCACTTTTTATGTTCTTAAGACATTATTTTTATACACGGCTTTTGTTGATTATTTAATTATACTAAATATTTCAAGTAATTGAAGACAATTTCTTCACAACTCTGCTTTCTATCCATCAGTTAAAAATCACCAATGGAGAGAGGTGGTTAGCTGTGTTAGGACAGGGCTGAAGGTAGTGCAGGATGGCACCTTAGAATCTAATGGGTTCAGAGGGGCATGAGTTTTCACATGTGTCAATAGGTTGTCGCCTATGAAAGCTCATGCTTCTCTGAATTAGGAGGGCTGCAAGGTGCCACCCTGCCTTGCGTTCTGGTTCATCACCCAAGTGACACCTACTTAGCCATATAACCATGTTCATTATCTCCATCCAAACTGTGCTGTACAACCTGTTTTTTGTTTTAATATTCAACTTCATTGTCTTTTACACTATGTTTTGGGAGATGAACAATAAGTCTTAGTTTGTGTGCTTCATGCTTTGTAAAGAAATCCCATCAATAGGAGTATTTAACTGCAAACTGTAAGTAACCTACAACAGTAGGTCATAAAAACCACCCGGTCAATTGGAAACAGGCCATAAATAGTGTCTTATCAAGAAGACATATTGTATAAGAGATGTTTTTTGATGTATAACAAAATGCATTCTGTAAGTTATTTATGTTTTGAAAAAAATCCTACTAGTGTGAAAAAATATCAGGATATTTTTCAGGATACTTCAAAGAGTGGTGTTTCATGTATGTTATCAAAGCTACAATGCAAGATGTAAAAATCTCTTATCCCTCTTCTTTACAAAGGGGGAGGGGGAACTCTACTTTAATCAAACACAAAACTCTAAAGTTGCAGTTACTGTAGCTGCTTTCCTTCAGAAATAGATAGAATAACACCCAATATCTTATCCTTTTCAGATGTTAAGGAGGATATTTATAGTTGGGAAATGTCTGTATGTTGCTTCTATATTTCTGAGTTACTTTGTGGATATATTTATTCATGTTTCTGCTTAAACATTAAATCTCATTTCTGCCAGGGCTTAAGATGAGAGATGTATTTGCCATTTATTTTTCATCTATATGTAAATTCATATAGAAACTGTTGAAAAATATTATATTAGATGAATATAAAGACGATTTGGGTACAAATATAACTAGGCTGCTTATACTATAGATAGCAAATATTGTAAAAAGCTATTTGAGTATTAGTATTCATCTTAATTAGGTAATTAATGATTTGGTAAATCCTGAGCAACTCTTCACCAAACTCAGAAAAATGAGAGAACACCTTTTCAAATACCGGGAGACTGTCTTAATTCAATTATAGGCCAAATTTGTGGCTGGAACGATGAATAGATTGGGTATGCTTTTGGTAGGCAACTTGAGTAGCCTAGCCTAGCTCTGATAGTGCTACAGAACTTAACTTTAACATGACTTATGGATCCAGAACTGGTACCAGCCTTTGATATGTAGTTTATAGACAACCATCAGGCTGACGTAGGCTAGGGACAGCCAAGAGCTAGGAGGAGACAAAAAGCCATCTAAACTGGCAGGGAACCTGAGGAGATGTATGGTTTTATAACCAAAAGACTTCTGAGATACACTGGCAATGGACCAATTTCAGTGTACAGGTGCTCAGCTAGACTTAATTTTAGGGGCAGCGTCAATTAGACAGAGGCACTGTGAGAGACAGTGTAATTTGCCAAGGAACTTTTAATCTTTCCTTGAAACTACATACCATAAAAATATAGCCAGTAGTGAAAGGAGATGGAATCCTGCTGCCATGACCCCTAGACAGACAGTTCTGTGTCCAACACGGAAGAAGGATAAGGAGATTCTAGTCTGGTTTATAATGCTATTGAATGATTGATTAAAAATAGTGGTCAACTGGTCTTGTAAAACAAGGGAAATTAGCAATAACAGAAAAAAATATGAAGTTGCCTGGCACAGTGGATTGTAGGTATCTAGTGAAATACCTTTTACTATGATTAAGAACTGGTAGCTGTTTTCTTGCTCCTGGTTGTATCATATTGGTCCATGGATTGTTAGGTGGGACCTTCCAGTATCAATAGCCTTCCTATTTATCAATAGCAAAGATGGAAGAGGTACTACAAACCACTGAAGAAATGCATCAGGAAGGCATAACAGAGTCTCTGATCAATTCTTGGGCTTCAGCCATAATTCTGGTTAGGGGAAAAGCTTGAAACACCAGGCACAGTGTGTTCACAATAGAAAATTAAATCAAGTAACTTTTAAAAGATTCTTACCTATTATTAATAGGTGATACTCTGTGTAGCAGAGCACTAAGGTGCCTGCTACTGGAAAAGCAGCAATATGGGCTCAGGTGCTGATTGCAAGGGGCAACCAGGAGGAGCTAAGGCCCCACACCTGGTGAGTCAGCTGACCAGAAGACTATAAGACCCAGACAGGAGGCTGTGAATTCTTTCACAGCTAGGAGCTAAACAGAAGAAGCACTGCTCAACCAGGGAAAAGAGTTTGGACCAAAAAAAAAAAAAACACGGAAAAGAGTTTGGCCCTGAAGTGGGGAAAAGGGAAAAGGCCTGGATATACAAGCTGCTAGTTACACGGGTGAGGGATGTGGTGTGGTTTTGGAGAACATTTTAGCCAGGAGGCTTAGATTTGTGTTCTAGCTGATTGGCTTGTGTTATTGCTTCTCTCGCGGTTACACCAGAGGACTGGGTGAGGCTATTAGGGGTTGGAGGAGACCTCATAGGGGCTCCACGGTAGCGTGGGGACCCCGGTGCGAGAGGGCGCAGCATTTGGGGTGCTTTGACCCCAGCCCCAGTGCAGGCAGTTGCGAGAAGCCCCAGTAGGGCGCAGGCTGCGAGACAAGCCAGCAAGCATCCGTGGAGCATGGAAAGGGAAATCGACCAAACAATGTCCAGTACATCTGTGAGGCTTGGGGCGTGGTTCAGGGGTGGTTGGAGCCACGCATAGCCCATAAGGCTGGGATGCACTGAGTCACCCAAAATAGAACCAAGACTGGGATACATCAGGGTATCGTGTCAGAGAAGACAAAAGGCAGCCTCCCTTATACATTGTTAACACCAAAGATGGGGCGGGCGAGATGTGAAGGTGCTCTTTATCACATTAGCATGGTAGGGGGCGCTAGGGGAGATCACAGCCATCTCTAGGACCCCGCGCTGTCACACTCTGAATAATATAGCAAGTTCAATCTGCTCTTCCATATAGCTACTGTAACAGGTGCTGCCTTGCAGGGGACTGCAACACCCCTTAGGGGCATGCTACATTCCCCTAATCCAGATCCCCCTCCACTCACCTGCCAGGCCTTGATAATCTATCATAATTAATGTATTTGGGGGTGCTGCCTGGGTTTCCTCTTGTCCCTTTTGTAGTTTGCCCCAACCAAGTGGTATAGTTGGGTGCTATTTGTAGTTCAGGCCCAAGCTAAAATAGGCCTGACCTTTCCTTCAAGTTCTCTGTAGTTTTCTGCCCATCAGAGCAGGGATTGGGACTAGGAATTTCGGGGTGTGGTATGCTGATGAAAGCCACAGTTAACTCCTGAAAGCCACCATGCAGAAGTGGAGATTGTTGCTCCCGGAGCAGCGGTAGACTGCTAGAGCTCCTTGTAATGCAGAAGGACCCATGGTCTTGAGCTGCTCCCCATGGCACGGTGAACCCAAGATGCAGCTCATAGGACTCTCTGGTGTAGGCCTCCCTCTCCAGCCGATTGCTGAAGGGTGCAGGCCTCCAGAACTATCCTTTGGGGAGCCCCAAGTCCCATACTCTCTGGGCATGGGTGAAGCTTCCACAAGAGGGTGCCACCTATAGACTTGTCTTATAGTTAATAGTGTTGTAAAATTATATTTGGTGGGTTTTTTGGTATTTATTTTCTGTAATAAATTTGGGCTTCATGTTTACACTGCTTGGGAGGACAGGGTTTTGTTTATACAAGATGCCCCAGCAAATTGAGTGTTCCCAGATTTCTGGGTGGGGTCTCGAGTCACTAGTATAATTCATGGGGCACCCTGAAATGTGAATCTGGCCCTTCTTGTTGCTGACCAGTGCCCAGCAGAAGAGTTGCATTTATTTCACTGAAACTTTTGGGTGTGAGCTGACCCAGTGTTATGGCTTTGTGAAAGTCACAGTTTTGGAAGGGAGGGTTTCATCGCTGTCAAAGAATGCTGCTTTTTGTTTCCTTTTTACCTTGGTTTATGACTTTCACTGATAAGGTTGCCTTGTTTTTATGACTTACCTTAGAAACTTCAGAACTGTATCCAACACATGGTTATATCAGTCACTACTCAGATTTTCAATTAATAATGATATAATGTATTTGGAGTATTTATTTCAAAGTCTCCTTTTACAATGTCTTTTCAGACCTTTTGCTGGACATGTTAATTGCTTTCTGTTCTTTGCTAACTAAGCTAGTTGTTACATCTACAAAGGTTAATTCTGCAGTCAGCCAGAAACAGGCTTTTCAGACCTCCTACTCTTGCCACACTTCTGTAATTTGGCATAGACCTCTTGAAAATGGTTGAGGCTGGCAGTGGGTCATTTACACATTTCTACCTTACCATACTCTGTTAACAGACATTTTATTCTTTCAAATGGATTTTAACTGACTATATACAATTCATTTTTTCTTATCAAAAGGTAAAACTTCAGTTGTTACTTGTATCTACTATCAAGCATGATCTAAAAAGCAATTATTTGCACTTGTCCTAGCCTAATATTAATTTGATTAATAGATTCTTCTTCTATTTCCCACGCTATTGCTTACCACTAAAATGCAAGCTAAAGCACATATTGTCATAGTTTAAGATTATGCTAAATTCAGAATTTGCAACTGCTATTGTTTCGGCTACTAACCATATCTTCAGCCAACAGTATTACATCTTAAAAGTAGGTATGGGCAAGTGCAAGTGGCTCCAACAAAAGGGGGAAATACTGCTTTAACAAGAAGACAAGGCCTGTGGCAAGGTAAAGCAGTGACTTTTGGCACATGCAGTGCACCAGACATTCCCAAAGTGAATGGAGAGGCTATTGAATGGCATGCCTCTTTTGTCCCATTTGCTAGATCAGTAGGGGCCAACCTTTTTTATAGGTAGGTGTGCCACAAATTAGCCCTGCACCCTGAGTGCCCTTCCAATCCCCTTTTCCTGCCTGATCTGCTGCTTTGCTTCCTGCCTTATGTTCCCTACCCAATCTGCTGTTCCACTTTCTGCCCTATCTGCCACTGTGCTGCCTTTCCTCTTCCTGATCTGCTGTGTGCCCCACATAGAAGCTGTCTATGCCACAAGTTGGCTACCCCATACTAGATGATAGCCTGCTATATGCTAAAATTTTTAAACAGAAACTGATAAATCTATCATTGGCAGCATTACACTCATCAATCTGAAATGAATCCAAAGAAAGTTGTATTTTTTAAAAAAAAAGAAGCACATTGCCTTGGGCATATAATCATTTGAGGGAGAATTTTAAACCTGAACAATTCTTTATACATCCACATTACGTAGCTTTATAGGATTCTACCCCTATTACAGAAACTTTGTTATTTGGTTTGACAGTGTTGCAAAACCATTGCATAAGCTTTATGAGAAGGGGAAGTCATTTCACCATTCAACTGTGTGTGACTTAACATTGTCAGAGTTGAGAGAGGCTACTGGGGATGCCTTTGTCTTGACCCATCTGTGCTGAAAAAATATTTAATATTTGACACACTTAGGTTAGGGAACAGAAGATGCACATAAACCTGTTCAACTGGTTTAAACTTGTAACAGAACAGAAGCTTAGTGCACATTAAACCAGTTTCAAAATGACTGAAACTGGTTTAAGATAAACCTGGTTGAATATAGTATCAGACTTAACTGATTTGAGTCAAACTGGTTAATGAAACTTCTGTCCCAGATCCCTTCCTGGTTCAACTTAAATCACAGTCTCCCAGCATGCTTTCCAGCCCTGGGCTGGGCTGAGCTGGGCTGCACTCTGCTGTCTGCTCCAGAGAGCAGGGCTGACCCCACCCCTCTGCTCCCTAGCTGGAGTAGTGAAGTCTGGCTGACAAGGGGGTGGGAGGGATGGCAAGCCAGGCTGGGGATGCAGCCCAGTCTGCAGGGAGGGACTCCCCCAGGCAAAACCCCAGCTGGGGTCTGGGGCCAGGGAGGAGAGAGAAACACACCTTCCCCCACTCAAACTTATTGCTGGCTGCAACTGGACTACAAATCCCAGAGACACTTAGAAGCAGGAAGAAGTAGTAATCAACAACCCAGCAGAGTCTTGCTGCAGTAATTCTGGACTGCAAATCCCAGCGACTTCAGGGGCAGCAGGAAGAGGAAGTGAACACACTGCCAAAGGGCCCTGCTCTAGTGCCCCTCCAGCTTCTGGCTTGAGCCACTGCAGACAGGTGGCTGCATTTCCCAAATCAAAGGTAAATGTCTGTTTACTTCTGTTTCAATTTAATCTGTGCAATTTAGACTAACCTGCAAAGACTGTATCGATTCAGCCTTAGGCTTTTTGACTGTCTGTACTTAGCCTTAAGGAACTTGTACTTAAAGTTTGGAGTCCATTTTGACACAAGAACCCAAAGATCCTAAAGGCCACTTGCATTTGAAAGTGCCCATATGTAGGAATCCTCAACAGAACCCATTGATGGACAAGGCTGTAGACATTGACTGTTCAGTAGTAACCACCTGATAAACTTTAGCAGAAGCCCTGTCATCCATTGTTAAAGATTGTTGATGTACTGTGTAATACTCTTAGAAAACCATCAGGAAATACAGCTTCCCTTCCCTTCCACCCTCCCTACAGCCCAATGGAAACTAACATGCTAAAAGTTCTGGGTGATGGTTACATGAGGTAGCCCAATACATCTTACTGACAAGAAACATCAGCTGCATAAATCTCACTTGAGCATGAATTAAACAATGATTCTGCATTCTCCTTGTATATGTAAGGCAGATAATGTTATATCTAGTGAACATAAAGGTACTTCATTGCATTTTATGTGGCCCCGCAGTGTGGTGTCATTCTCCCCGCCCCCAAAGTGGCCCTTCAGGAACAAACTCGAGAACCCTACTCTAGATTATCCATTCAGACCATCTAAGAAACTGATAAAAGGACAGGATTTCAGCATAGTTTTCCCTGAGTCTCTCAGCTAGGAGTTTGCACAGAAACAATAGACACACTCCGTGAACATTATAAATGGCAACTCTTGATTGTCTGAAAGAAAATTAAGCAAGAATCTGAAATCTCCGAAGAGATGTTGGCAAGATTAAAATTGCTTTTGAATTTGCAGTCTTAGCATACCCTAGCAGTAAGATGGTATGTAAGTAGTTCAGATTTGTATTATTTGTTAAAAGATTTATTTTCTCTCTCCTTGGGATGCTTTGTTTATAGTATCACCAGTTTAGGCTGCACTGGAGCAATGTGCAGAGCTGAGGTGGGAATGTGGTTTTAGGCTAGTTTAAACTTCGGGATATAACCACCACCCTTCATTTAAGATGATTGTAAGAGTTTTGCTATGTTCCTTTATGGAATCACTTATCTGAAATAATAGGGGCCTCCACCTAGTGATGGACACACATCAGTGCCCAGAACAAAGGCACATGTATGGTGGCTCAGGAATTGGGAGGTGATGCTAGATGCATAACTGGCCAGTGTTGCACCTGGGGGGCTGCAGATGTAGGTACACTGATGGTGGCAGCTACTATTTTTGTGCCTCCTGCCCCACCCCAACTCGGCACCCATAGCTGATGCCCCACTTGTCACCCCCTTTCCTTAGTTATGCTACTGGGAGAAGCTTTGCTCCATACTGTTGAGGTATGTATGTGTGAGAGAGTGAAACTATGCAATACACTTAAAAAATGGGCACAAAAAGAGCAGAAAAGAAGATACAGCCTGAATAATCACTAAGAGCTGGTTCTGAAAAGTGTAGAGAGAGCTTTTGGGACTGAATTGTGGCTGAAGAAACAAAGTGAAGATGTCTCTTGTTGATTTCACCTGTGTGGGGAAACAGGGCTTTGTATTTTTTTTTAATTGTTTTGTAAATAAATAGACTTGTACTTGATTCCATCACCAATTTGTGATCCTACTTGGAAACCTGCCAAAGTTTTAGTTAACCACTTAGTTCAAAGAGTGTCATATGGTGTCAACTTTCTATTATGGGGGATCTTGAGAATGCAGCTGTTTCTTACCATATTATAATTGTCCCAAGCTTTCATCTGGAAGGAAAATCAAAACTGCTTTGGGAGTGTTTTTATAGAAGACTGTGATAGCCTCCTGCCTGCTGTGATTAGTATTTCACTATTTGTAAAGTATCATTGACTTCATTAGGATTATGTCTGTGAAGTACTGTTAGTCATGAGCAAAGATTTCACAACTGGGCTTTATCTTAAAGTTAGCAGTTGTCTGTATATAATCTTCTTGGTAGGTTACTGGAGCTTTGTGACCTGTGTTGGGATAAACCTGTAGTAGATGGTGGGAGAGAGATGAATAAATCCACAAATCGGAGAAGTGAGAACTCCCTGTGAAGGCTTGGTAGATATATCTGCAGCTGAAAAAACTGCCATGGGAGTTCTGTGGTTAGTGATACAATTAGAACTGGATAAGCTAAGGTCTTGGCACAAGAGACCAGTTGTTTGACGCAACACAATATTTCATGATAATATCTGACATGAAGGACTGCAGGCTGTGAAGGGTGCTGTATTTCCTGGATATCCAAAGATAGTATAATCTCCAGAATCACTCTGGTAAAGCCCCTGCCGTTGCATGCTCTCCTGAAGTTGGTTTCTGCTTGGCAGGAGGATGGAATATAAAAGCAATCTTCCAATGTTGAAAGACTAAAAATGTGATACCTCTTTCGTTGAACCTTACAGTGACCCTAGGGAGTTTATTTTATGTTAGAAAGAGATCCATTTTGTGTTTGGTTTTTTTTGTTTGTTTGTTTTTTCTTTTTTGTACCAACCCCCATAACACAACAGTTGAAATTTTGCCAAGTAACCTGGCAAAACTTCAGCTGTAAGACTTATATGGCAATACTCAACTCTGATATTCTGTTCTCCCTCTGGGCCCAACAGTTTTCAGGGTTATCTCTGAGAGGTTCAAGTATGTAGGAGTAGATCATCAGAATCTAGTTCTGCTACATAAATCTAAGAGAATTTTTCTTTCTGAGTCATAGCTAACCATCAGTCTAACAAAACAAATTCAGGAGTAGAGGAAACAGATTCAACCTTTCGTATAACTGAACTGTTTTAATGAAATTACCCTAGTGAGTACTTCGGTTATGGCTTTGTAAGGACGGGTTGTAACTATGTTGTGTTAGAAATTATGAGAAAATGGAGAAATTACACTGTTTAGTAGGCAAGAGTTCATAACTGAAAAAATCCTTGCGATTCATATCACTTCATCACAGGATTTTTAGTAAATTTTAAGTCTCCAGCAAATTCAGAGAACAGCAAAAACATGAAACTGAGGATGGTAATATAACTACAATTCTGATCAGTTTTTAAACTTGTAACTGCTATAGTGGCAGAAAGAGATACCACCTCTATGGAGGCAACTCTACCATATACCTACAGTACCACAAACCCAAAGGCCCAAATCCAACTCCACTTTGAGATAGGTTAGCAGCACTTGTGCACCTGAAGTTAGCATTTTGGGGCACTTAGGAAGATGTTACTTTCTTTCCACAAGTGGGTAGGATCTTACTCCATGTAGAGCTCAGAAGAAAGAAGACCCACCCACCTTTGAGCCCAAGGTAGGAAACTTGCCAAGAAGACTAACATTCTAGACCTTCCTCATTCAGAGTGGAGTTTTAACCTACACTTTCTGCTTCCCAGCAAAGTATAATCACTAGGTCGCAGGCTAGGCATGGTGTGTGCGCTCTGCCCTACCAGTTGAATCTGGCCCACTGGGGAGCCAAGAGGAGAAAATATATGGGGACAGCAAGTGAGAATACTGTTCCTGTCCTGACCCAAGAATGTTTCTACACTTTGCTTTCAACAGTAATGGGATACCTTCTGCTTCCCCTTGGGGGCAGGGCGCAAAACTAAGGGCCACACCAGGGCTCTGCTCCTGTAACTGAGCCACACCCCTTAGCATTCCTGAGGTTCCTCAACTCTAGAAGTTTTTAAAAAGCAAAATGTTTTGTTTTGTAACCAAGGCATGGATTACAATCAGCAGCCTGTGGGCCAGATCCAGCCCATGACGGTGTCCTTCAGGGCCAGGGTTTGCAGAGATGGCATCCCTAGGGTCCTGAGGCTCACAGTTTATCTCAACTCATTCTTGTGGTGAACTCCACAGAACTGATGTCCCAACCCTACCTCATCACATAACATTTGTTCTTCAGCAAGGCTGTTGGCCGTGGCAATCTAGGCATAAGTAGTGAGGGGCGGGGGGCAGGAGGAAATGCAGGTGAGAGTTAGGTTGCAGGGAGTGCTTGGGTGTTAGCAAAGGCTGGTGGCCCCCAGTGGTGGACAGATGGCAAGCAGTCCCACTGGCCAGGTGGCAGCCCCCTGGTCTAGGTGTTATAGACTTGACTTACAGGTGGCCAGGGCAGCAACAATAAATGAGACCTTTGACCATTCCAGTCATATGGGACACACTGATTTATTGACAGATTAAACAAAACAAAGCAGCACAAAACATTACATGTGGGATGAATAGCCTTGCTCAGTGACATTGCTGGCCAGGTGCAGTCATCAGGCAAGGGGACTCCTGCATATGTGCACAGTGGTGTCTTCAGTTCCCGGTACCCAAGTCACTGTTCACAAAACTCTTCTTTTATACTTTTCAGTCCCTTCATTTGCTGTCATCCAATTAAATTCTACCTTTCCTTATTTAGATTCTAGCTGATTTCATGCTTACATCACTTGTTGATTCTTATTCATGTTCATCATATCTTTGTACTATTGCCTCATATCTTGCAGTTGTCTCTGTTTGTTTCCTCTTTTTTTCCTCTCTTGCCCCCATCCATATATCCATATACACAGTCAGCAAGTCAGCAAGCTTGTAGCAATAATATGAGAGTTATTTGTAGATCAAACAGGTGCATTCAAGAGTGTTACTCCTCTGCCAAAACAAAAATCTCCCCACTGTGGTTAGTCTAGACTTGGTGGCCAGCTTAGACCTCCATATGGTTCTTAACATGACTTCAACGTATGTCATTTCAGACATCGTATTAGTCTATGCATAAATGTTCATCAGGCTTAACTAGTCTTATCATTAATTCTATAGTTTTGTTGTTTGAAGGAGGTTACCAACAGTTAGTTAACTGTTCACTATGAAATAGGTCTACATGAAGTGGGTTTTACAAGTTAATTTTACTCTCCACATGGGGGCAGGTACAATAAATTCCTCATTGGGGCACTTAGTTAAACCACAAAATATCTGGAAGTTTGCCCATCATCGCTTCTCACATTTATTTCAACCTTGAAAGGACAGATTAGACATTGAACAAAAATCCACTATGGGGAAAAATAGTTGGTTAACATTGTTCACACTCTTACACCAAGTGACAAGTAAATGCTGTTGACAAACCTGGTGTTAGATGGCCTAAGGCAGCAAGCAGTTCAGTGAAGGAATGTATGAGCAGCATTCAGCATAATAGAAGCCATTGGTAAAATTTGAAATTTCTCATGAATGGAGGGACTGCATTTCCTTCACAGCTACACTTCACTTGGATTCATCAGTTCTTAAAACCTACAGCCAGAAACAACAGGTGGGAGCAGGCTTATTTAGGGTGCTCTCAGTTGATAGTCCTCCTACACATTAAGAGGGAAAAGAGCTATTGATGCAAACAGTGCAGATGGATCCCCAGCTCAGAAAGCTAGTCCGTTATTATATGACTCAGGAACCAAATGTGCTTTTACGCACCAACTGCAGCCAAGGCACGTTGCAAACTTGAAGAATGGATTCAGCTTTGACTCACTCAGTAAAATGCTTGTGTAGAAGTGTATCATCTTGCTGCTTTTAAGCAGCTGAATGTCAGAACGCTGGGGGGGAGGTTAAATGATTTCCTTTTTTAGAAAAGATGTTAAAAACAAGCATGTCTAATAGCAAATAAGTCAGTGTACATAAAATGCCTTGAACATGCAAAGTATATTATATGTACTTAGCAATTCTGACTATTTACCATAATAGTACTATTTCAAGAACTACTTCTTTCCATATAACAGGTTCTGAAAATAACAAGTACATATGAGAGTACCAGGAAGTCAAATTAATTTATAGCAGGATTTATACCAGGATCAGAATGTTTTGAGTATGGCACTGCTTTCCATGTTAATTTACAATGGATAAAATAATGTTTAAATAGACAGCAACATAGAGGGATGTAGTTTATTAGCAGCAGCAGAATACAGTTTTAAGATTAGTTTGAAAATACCTAACAAAAAGTAACCAAATTAGAGTCTGATTCTAAATACTGGCAATAAATTATATCTAGTTTTCAAATACTGTAATTTTTTAACACTTTACTGTGTTTAAATCTGCTTCTGGTGTATACCAATGTCATAATATACCAATATTTCAGAATGTGTGGTTTTATTATTAGGAAGACAGGAATAAAAAAAGGATTAAACATGACACACATGCCTAAAAAGGAGACATTTTAGTTTTCTTTTTTAATCTCAAATCATCCAAATAATGAATAATCTAAGTTTTCAACTAACTTAAACACTGGAGCCCACCTTTGAACTTCAGCATCTGCACCAGTTCTGAACATGATTTCTCTTTGTCAGCCACAATCCATTTGATGTGTGAGAAGACTTGGCTGAGGCACATATGTAATATGCTCATTAGTGAATAAAGGTTTTTGAGGTAGAGAAAAAAGTATTTTAAAGACACTGAGCAACAAGCAAGCTTGTCCTAAAGCTGCTTCAAATAATAGTCTAAAGAAACAAGGAATACATTTTAATTGTTTGCCTAAATACCAGTTCTGAAGCATGCCCCACCCCAGAATGTTTAGTCCCAAGAGATTAGGACTATGACTAATAATAACAAAGCACTCCTAAGCAAAAAAGCAAATCAATGGGTTTAACTTCAGTCTTTTTTGTTGTGTCATTGTTAAAAAGAGCATTCAATACAATCCCTAAATCATTAAATATGGACACACATCTTCTGATTATTCCCTTTTCTAGAAACCTGGAAAAGTAGCAGACCTTTTTAAAGAAATAGCTGGAAACCTTTTTGCCCCCAAATTGGTAAAAATAACTTCCCTCCCCACATCCCCCCCCAGCCTCATTATGCAAAACGAACAAGTAAGTTTTGTGGAAACTTTAAAAAAAAATCTGAGAGAGAATTAATATGAACAATTTCAGCTCAAATAGTTAAAGTTGGCAAACTTATAAATGACAGAAAACTGGAACTTATTTATAGAAAAAATAGGGAAAATTTAAATATAAACATTGCTATCTGAACCATCAATAGGTAAAGCACTGTATCAAGCTGTCTGATTTTTTTGGATGCTGAATGCTCTCAACTTCCATAAAGATGAATGTAAATGCTCATTTTTAGGCACTTGTGTGAAAATGTTAGTTTATGTACATAATTGTAGAAACCTTTGCTTTTCTAAAGATGATAGCACTAATGCCTTGTTTCCTCCAAAAGGAAGTAACAGTCCTTGCACTAATTTTTTTGGATCTTGCAAATCTGTTTTCCTCTTTGCTCGCATACGGTTAATGACTGTGGGATGTGAATAAATACAACTTTACAAGATAGAACCCATAGAGGGATTTGATGGGAATTCTTTCACAAGGAAAATTACACAGAAATCTCTGCTTACCGCAGCTGTAGCTTGCTTGCTTTTTCCTCAGGTTGTCTGTCATATTTCTTCCACTCTCTGTAACTCTATAATTGTAGGCTATTGTTTCAGCATTCAAAGCCAGCTGTTTTCCCCCTGTAAAGAGAAAGATCAGAAAAGTGAATTTGCCCTTGTCAGTAGCTTTAAATCTAATCAGTTTGCAGCTGTTGCTGGGTTACAGTGCAACTCTTGAAGGGAATTTCAATTAACAATTATATTTAGGGGACAGCTGGAGATAACAGCTATCAGTACTCTTGTCATATACCCAACATAGGCTTCCATCCTACACCCACTGAAGTCAATGAGAGGACTAGGCACCATCTGAAATTCACTTCACTGACTGAAGAAGTTAATATTTCAAATGACCATCAAATGGGCAGAGTATTTCTTGATCTGGAATCAGATCGACTACTCGGTTTTTCCTTGCAGGCTGATAAACAGGTGGTCCTCTTGCTCTGGCACTTCAGTCTCCCACTCTTGGATGTATTGATTCGCATACTTCCCCCAGTCTAGCTATAAAATCCACCCACTCGCAAGTGAAAAACAAAACAGGAAATCCAGGCAGACTATCCAATAGCTTGGTGGTTAAAGCAGTGGGATGTGAGAGGCCCCTGCTGCATGTCCCAGGAGTTCACTAACGGCAAGAACTCTGTGGACGTAAGCTCCCCCCTGCCCAATGAACTAGTGCCCTACTGACAAAGTAGGCCAGAAAATGCTTATTTTAAGAACCCCTCTTCCAGGACTCCCACTTGAGCCTGGGACCCAAATAGCTCCTGTGTCGATCAGCATTTATGTCCACTGATGATAACTCAGGCATCTGTGGGGTCAGGCTGCAGAAAAATAGGTACCTGGGGCATGCTTACAGGTTTTGGCTGCAGCTTGGTACTGGTTTTGAGAATATCAGCGGTACCTATCTGTTTAGGTACCTGCAGATCTAGGTACCTGAGGAGCTTGTCTTCAGCCCCCTGAGCAGGCTTGCTCAGCTTGTCCCACTTCAGACCCCAAGTCACCACAGAAATCTCTAGTTCTGTGCTGCCTACGTGAGCCTTTAGGACTACGGACATTGATCCCTTTCCTAACTGAATAAGCTGCTTCTTCGACAAAGCGGGTGAGTTGAGTCTGTCACAAAAATGATGCTGGTCAACTGATCCTGTCCCAAACCCAAGCCAAAAACCCATCTCCTAAGCACAGGTGATGCTAACCCACACCATTCACGGGAGAAGGGCTGGTCTCTAATCCAGGAAATTTTGCACTAGCTGTAGGCAGGACTTGCTTTTTCTTTGTTCTTAACAAAGGTTACAAGCCTTTTTGTGCTCTTGTTCAGGGAGACTGAATTAAAGTCTGCATCTGGCAGCAAACTCCCCTAAGGCTGTGAATAATCATCAGCAGGGAAACTCATGACTGGATTTTGGCCAAGCCAGCGAACAATGGAGGGGGAGAACGGGATGGGACAGGACTTTAGCCTGGTCAGTGAACAGCAGGCATGATGAATGGGAAGAAAACAAGGATTTTAGTCTGGTCAGCACACAGGGGAAGAACACCTTAAGAAACCAAAAAGGGGAGGGGGGGTACCTAAAAGAAAAAAAAAAAGCTGAAATGGGGGAATGCAAAAATCTATAACTCTTGGTTCAGACACGATACCTTGTATTAGACTGAGGAAGTGGCAAATATATTTATATCTTTTTCTGCAAGCTTTCGGGCTCTGGGAAAATGAAAGAGGAAGGGTGTTTGAGCCCGAAAGCTTGCAGAAAAAGATGATATTTTTGTTACCATTTCCTCGTTGGTCTAATAAAAGGTATCCTCTCAGAACCAAGAGTTCTAGAGTTCTGCATTTCTTTTAGTCTCCGACCAACACGGCTACCGAGTACATCCCTGAAATGGGGGTTCGGAGGACACTTAAAAAAATAAAAAAGCCAAAGGTAGAGAGGAAAATAAATCAATATTGAGGAGAAATGACCTAAAAAACCCGAAACAGGGCAAGAGAAGGTGGAGAGGCGCGCCCTGCTGAGGACGCGGGAGCTCATTAACACCGCCCACCCCCCAACCGCTGCCCGTTACTAGGGCCACGGACTATCGTCACGACCCGAGCGCGAGGACAAGGAAGGCAGACAGTTAACTCCGCCCCCTCCCCATAGCGGAGTCTGAGGGAGCGCAGGGCAGCGTGGCCCCGCCCCCTCAACCAAGCCTCCGTCATTGCCCCGCCCCCTCCCTCCCCTCGGGCAGGAAGTGACCTCCGCGCGTGGAGCGGAGCGGAGCGGAGCGGGGTGGGGGGTACGGCGCGCGCTCGGTTGCTTCGTCACCAGGCGCCGCTGCTGCGCGAGTCGGCGGGGCCGGGCGCGGCCATCGCAGCGGCGGTTGGGCGGCCGTTAGCCATGGCCGCGGGCGGGGAGGAGCGGCGCGGTACTGGGCCGCAGAAGGAGGTGGCGTACAACCGCCTGCTGCCCTACGGCTCCCGGCTGGAGGCCGAGGCCGCCTGCCTGCTCGCATGCATCAAAGGCAACCTGGGCCGCGCCGTGCAGCTCCGCGAGCTCTGGCCTGGCGGCCTCTTCTGGACCCGCAAACTCGCTACGTGAGTCCTGGGGGCGGCTGGGTTACGGTGCGGGAGCCGCCGGCGGCTCTGTGCCTTTGGGTCCGGCTCGCTGCCCCGTGCCCGAGGCTGGGCCGCTTCAAGGAGCAACAGACCTCTTCTGCTTCCTGAGCCGGCTGCAGTGCCTGGGGCGAGTCGCAGATTTCCAGAAGTTCAGGGCTGGGAGGGACCTTGTGATATCATCGGGTCCAGTCCCCCTGCTCTGGGTTGGAAAGACTGCTGGGGCCAAATAACCCTGGCGAGGGGCCAAATAACCTCGGCGAGTCCCTTAAAATAAGGGGTTGGGAGGGTGTCCTGGAGGCTGCAGGGTGCTGAGGGTTCCAGGCGGGAGCTACTTGTCCTCCTGCAGTGGCTGGGATGGGGATGGGCCTGGAGGTTGAGTGCGCCTTTGCTCCAGATACGTTCAGGGATGTATTTAGTAACAGTGTAGGTCTGAGACTAAAAGAAATGTGAAACTTTACAACTCTTGGTTCACGGATGATAGCTTTTATTAGATCAACTAGGAAATGTTTCTTAGTTCAGATCATCTCTTGGTTCAGAGGTGATACCTTTTATTAGACTAACTAAGAAATCTTTCTTGGCTCATCTAATAAAAGGTATCACCTCTGAACCAAGAGTTTGAGACTTCTGCACTTCTTTTCCAGGCGGTGGTTGTTGGGGTAAAGGTGGCTTTCTGGTCAGCCTCCTGCAGCCCTGCCACTGAGTTGGAAACCAGTCACTTGTCTAGGGAACGGCATGTTGAAGTGCCCCCTCAGGATGTTTCGGGGTGGGGGGGGAGTTGGTGTAAGGACATAGGCAGACAAGGTTATTTGGGTAAGTGTGATATCTTCTGTTAAAAAAAAACCCCAACTGTATAGTTGGAAAACTTGCTCTTTGCAAGTTCTGCATGGTGGCTTAAGCTTCTTTTTGGCCCTGGAGAGAACAACAGCAGACTGCCTGAAGAAGGGTGTCTGTGCCTGAGAGCTTACAAATAATGTTTTTTTCCCCCAACTATTCAGTTGGTTTAATACAAGATTTTATATTTACCCAACTAACTTCGTTTCTCTCAGGATGGGAATCTTTCCAAGTGGGGATTCAGTCCAGGAAGATGCAGGATTTAAGTCTTGTAAAATAAGCCTTGAAAGATTGCATTTGTGCTGCACTGGTTCAGTACCAGAAGTCTTGGTGTAAACACAGTCATTGTTCAGTTGTGTTAACAAAATCCTAGCAGTGACAAAAAGAACAGGGCATCAAACATGGCCTTCACTAACCCACCCAGAGCACTCGTGCCAGCGTGGGTGATAGTGCTGGTGAGAACAGTTTCTAAAAATCCCTCCTGCTGGCAAAATCAGGAAGCGTTTTGATTCTGAGGACTGTGTCAAAGTGCAAGTGAAAATTTCCCTGGGTACTAATGATGCTCTGTCCGGCCCAGTCTTGTCGTATGATGCCATTTTTATAAAAATGGACTGCCACAACTATAGTCAGTGCACCACATCCCTGTGATTAAAAATTCTGTCTTTACTAAATACTGTGTATCCCTACAGTGGTGACATTTGGTACATATGCAGACTAATGAGCGTCACATTCCTGTCGAGCTCTGTGATGGCTTGTGTTTAATTGTCGTAAATGATAGATTGTGAAGCTGATCTTCACTTCCAGAATTTTAAAAAAAGGAAAAATAATATTTAAATATGCTTTTTGAACATTTAAGAATTTAATAAATATCTGGGTATTTAAAAATCTGCTTTTGTAAAAATAAATAAATAAATAAAAACCCAACAAAAAACAGTGCAAATGACCTTATGTTTACCAAGTAGCTTTCTTGGATAGAATTACAGTGCTAGTTGCAAAATGACTTGCAAGATTGCATTATGAGACTTTTGAACCTGATTGGACACGGTGATACTGTTTTTCCTGTAGACATCTGCTAACTCATACTGTTTACAGTGATGCCTCTTGTTTTTTTAGTCTTGTGGCAAAAGTTCACATGCCAATATTTTCAAAACATATGTGGCAGTTGTCAGTGGCCAAGAGGAAGGGCAGCCTCTTATAGGTGGGGTGACTTGAGAAAGCAACAGTACACTTGTTAGCATTAAGCCTTTTGCAACTTCAGAGTGCGACTGTTTTATACACTAGCGGTTACTAAACTGCAGCTACTGCTGGTAGTTTAATCTGTAGGACAATACACATAGCTCATCCAGAATAGCTATTGTGCTACTTCTGTGAATCTCAAAAAGAACAAGCAGGTGTAATTAATGTGCTTTGCCACCAATTCTTTGAAGTTTGAATTCACTGTAGGTGTAGTGCAGCTTGCGCGATGTCCTTTATTTTGTCTGAAGACTTCCCTGTTGTAATATAATGCATTTCAGAGCCCGGAGTCCACTTTTTTCTGTTTGGTGTGGGGAGCAGAGGGAAACGAAACTTGGCGCTAGTTTCATATTCGCTTCTGTAGTTTCACTTTGCTTTTGACACTTCTGTTTCCTTAACTTGACTAGACAAAATAGTTTATGTATGAAAACACATCATATGGGTCTGAATATACTGAAATTTATTCTAAGATATGAAGATTTAAGTATTTTTGGCCTGAGTCAAGCTGATGTCAAGTGAAGTCTTTCATTTTATTGTCAGTACATTATACGGTCTGTGGTAATGGGTAAAAACTTCTTCGCATCTTGAATCGGGGTGGATTGATTTTTATATCAAGTCCATTTAAATAACTGATTTAAATCAGCAAGCCTAAAACTGGATTTAAATAATTGATTTTTATCAACTTTCCCATTGTATTTTTTTTAAAAGAAAGGTGTGTTTTCATTGGTTGACATAATAATTTAATAAATGTTGATTTCATTTACAACTAAATACAGTTTTTATAGTAGCTTTGTAAATATGCTTCCACACTGCTCCTTACTCTGCTCCACACTTTCATCTACACAAGAAAATGCCAACAAACCAAGACTCCTTCTCCCTGTGACTTAACCCACCACATCCTTCCCCATTTCTCCTCACTCCAAGAAAAAATACCCTCCCCACTAATAATCCATGGTTTCCGCTTTTATGACCCTCTGGCCTTGTGTGCTGCAGTATTTTAGTTTTCAGACAGGGATAGAGGATTTGAGAAGTTAATGTTTACATCTCTGTACACATGCAAAGGGACCAAGGGCCATTTGACTAAAGTACCCAGAACCATTCAGAAGCAAGGGGTTGGTAGTTACTGAGCAAGTGGTTGTTTTTCCATGAGCTGGAGAGTAAGCCTCCACTGTAGGTGCAGATGCTTAAATACTCATAATCTGAAATCTTGGGTACAGAGAATAAAACAGGTTTGATACCATCCATGTGGGCTCAGTGGATAATTCTGTTTAAGGAGTACACATGGTATCTGCTGAAGTCAGAGGCCAGGTTTCAACACTTGATATGACTTTGCAGATCCTTTGCATCCAGTAGTATCTGTCCTACATCCCTTGTAGGATCAAGCCCCCAGTACATGAAATACTGTGCTGTATTTTTAAAGCCTGACCTCAAAAGGGGGGTGTCCTGCATTTTTGTATAGAAGAAAATTGGCTTTTAATTCCAGGGTTTGAGACTCATTGACTCAATGTATTATTTAAATTCTTTTAGTGGATTATGTTCAGTTCATCTTAAAATGTAGTTTGACTTACTGTCACAGTTATTTTGCATGTTTCATTTTGGTGATGTAAATGTACTCTTGCACAGTGTGGAAAAGGAACGCTTTCTCCCATCAAGCGGACATTCATACAGTTATTTTTGTCCATGTGTCACTTAATGTGAGTTGTCCATTGAAGTCATGGGGCTATTTTTTACAAGTAAAATTCTTTGTATCATTTAGCAAAAAACTAAGATGTAAATTTTGAACCAGGTTCCATTATAAGCCCTAATTTTAGTATTCCCAGTTCCTTCCAGTTTTGGTTAGCAAATTCTCTTGTCCTGTGAAGTGCTGCATTTGTCCTGAAAGCAAGAGGGAAAACTTATAGAAAACATGTTTGTTTGTTTGTTTTAATTGACTGAGTTTGCTTAGATTTTATCTAGTTAAAAAGCTTCAGTTTCCCTTTTTTGTTAAATTTTCTTGAAAAGTTGTGCTTAACCAATATTCTTGAAATAGTGTCTATAGTGGACTAATGTATTATAGTTTATGATTTCTTACAGGATATGCAAGATCATTCCATACTTTCTTGCGTACATAGTGTGTCTTGGAATATGACTTCTACCTTCCCAAAAATCAAGGTACAATGAAGAGAGAAAGTTCTCTCCACGCCTTCCTCCCCAAGTTATAGCTGCATACAGCAGGGACAGCTAACTTTTCCTCTTTCCCCCCACTCCTCCCAAAGTGGCAGTGGAAATAGGGGGGTGAAAGTACCTTCCCACTTTCTAATCAGACTAGGCTGCAGCTTTTCTTTCCCCCTATACCCAGCTGAAGTCCAAATTAGAACTCTAATTCAAATTGCACAGTGGACATACACTGTGCAGAACTAATCTGAGGCATGTTTCCAACTGGTTGACAAAAAGAGAGGAAGGCGAGCAAGGTTTTGTTAGATTTCTGATGGACTCCAGAGGATATGAGTCAAAAGGGGTAGAATTTCAAGTTTACTCTGATATGCTATCTTAACTCAGTATATGTATGTGTGTGGTCTTTGTAACATTAACCTTCCTCTGAAAGGACAATAATTCAATATTTTCTGTTGTTCAGCACTTTTATTTTGGGTGTTTCAAGTATTCTGGAAGGACTTGAGCATAGGGTGGTGGTAAATGTGAACAACTTCAATTCCCCATATAGTTTGGTGCATGTGAATGGAGGCTTGGGAGGCTCCCAACAGCCTTGTAGGATTCTGAAGTGTTGTACCCATGCATTTCTTATTTATTTGGTCATATTTTTTTCTCTGATGGGAAAATGTTAGGTACTTTGAACACACTGAGTCTTGTTGCTCTTCCTTTTTAAGGATTGCTGAGGACACCCTGGGTAGACTCTATTTTATAATATTGTCTTGGTGACATTTGGGTCAGCTGAAGATGAATGATCTGATTCTGTCCCCTTCCCCAGGCTGCTTGCATAAAGAAATCTCTCTTTGAAGTGGTAAAAATAGAAGCCATTTGACATCTAGTTTTGTTTTCTTCATAGTGAGATGTCATGCTTTGGGAACTAAGGTAGGTTTGTGCTTGTTTCCCCTTTTACATTCTTACAGGAGCAATATTTAGTATAGTAGAACTGCTGTTACCTTTTCTGAAACTTGTTAATGGCTACATTTTTTTTAATTCCATGAGTGCTGGCAAAGACACCCAAGTTTTCTCCTGTATGACACTTCTTTTCTTTCTCCTGATACTAAGTTAATTGAACCTTACTGAGTTTTACTCCAAACAAATTCATGCATATTAGCATCCTCGCCAGTTGTGTTTTGGGCTTCTGCATTAATTTTATTTTCTTAAAATTTTTTGAATACTACATTTTGATGAAATAGGACTGCTATACCTGTTAGTTTGCCGCTAGTTATTTTGAGGTGCTTCCTACAAATTAATTGAAAAGTAGAGCATTATTAAGAACTACAGGCTGTGGGAAAGGAACTAAATAACTAATTACCATCACTTAAACCTCCCTTTCAGGATCTTCCTCTTCCACAGTTAATACTGAGTGCCCATTGGTGCTTCTGCTGCATAGGCTGGGAGCTGGTATAAGCTGTGGTCATATAACCTGCCTGGCATGATGCAGCAGCTGGAGCCACTAGCTTCCTGCGGGCTAGATCCCGTGACTTTGCAGGCTGGATACAATCAGTTGGTGGGCTGAATCCAGCTTGTAAGCTGTATTTTGCCCACCCCTGCTCTAGTTTCTGGTCTACAAAGTGTCTGGAGGAGTGGTCTCAATGGTAAAGGGTGCACTTGCCCCCTCAGGTACAGACCAGATGCAGGGGGAGGGGGTAGAGGGTGGAAAAAACAGGGCACAGCAAGGTGTAACATCTTTTCCCTCCTATTCTCAACTGGAACCAGTTAAATCCAGTTCAGTGGTTTTCACCTGGGGTGAACTTTTAGAAAGTTGTGGAGGGGTGCCACTACATTCTGAAAGTTATGAATGGGTGCCTTGAGGCTAAAAAGGTTGAGGACCACTGCTCTATTGAAAAGGACTAGGGGGAGGTGTTAAAGCAGCAATTCTTAGTTTCTCAACCAGGGTGCCATGGCATTTCTTTAAGGTCAGGTATACAAACATGGTTAGGTTTGCAAACACTTACATGCATCGTTCACAAGGTAAATCCAGAGATTTCAAATAAGAATCCATCTCTTCTGACCTGTTGTTCTTTTTCTGAGTTTTTTGCAATAGAAGACCTAGCTGTATTACTTTTCTGTAGTTAAAAAATGAATGAAATCCAAGAGCTGGCACTTTCCATGGCATGCCTTGAATCTGAAAATGTTGAGAAGCCCTGATTTAAAATCTTCCCTGATTACTACTAATTCTTGGTCTAGTCCAGCAACCGTTGCATATTTCTTCCCTGAAACAAACCTAGAAGAGGATGAGAAAGATGTAGCAAAGCAAGGTCAGAGGAATTTAGGTTTGCTTGTGATTAGTTAAAGTCCTTTTTTGGTTAGTTTACTAATTTATAAATATGAAGGTTTGGAGATTAAAACATTTTGACTTTCAGAAAGAAAACTGGAAAGAAAAGTATGGGAAAATGAGACATTAACAATTTGAGGAAGTGTTGTAAACCTAAAATGATATGGAGAACAGTTGTGAGGTACGCTTCTCTGGCATATCTCACCCAGGGCACTTAATGTTAAATGCAGTTCAAAATAAAAGCAGCACGTAAGTCTGCCAAAATCACAATAGCTGGACAATAACAAGGAAGGGAAGGTATGCTCTTGTGTATTTGTAGTAGTTTATGGCTGTGCTGCCTATAAAAAGCACCACTAGGTTTTGCTATAGCAAGTTCCCTTTTTTAGTAGGAAGCTCCTCTCTTTATTTTCCCTATCTAAATATGGAAGCAAGTAGGACAGTGTACTGGATTTTTTTGCTGTGTGAAACATTAAGCCTATTTTACAGAAATTAAATATGTAAGAGATAGGATCTGTGGCACTGACTGACTGCAGCCTGCCTTGCTGTCCTTCATGGAATATTTACTTGTGGTGCTGCATGTGTTCAGGCTCCTTTTTGGAATTCCATCTTCTGCATTAACCTCTGCTGTATGCAATGGAAGCTTCACACACAGTGGAAGTGGAGAGAGAGTTTCTTGTACTCTTTTAGAAGAGTACAAGTGTCTGCTAATGCATTCCCTCCCATCCTCTGTCACTGAGACCCTTAGTAGACATGAAAGTATAGTAAAAGTGCAATGGGGTGTGATGTGGGATACTGACAATTATGCTTCCTGTCCTGCGACATGCATGACAAGAGGGGCAATTGTGGGATTCTGCATCAGGTCCCACTTAAGACATGATTAATCTGTTAATTACATTTTAAGCATAATGTCTGTCAGGGGCCTTGGGCTCTAGCTTAGAGACTATGAATAAATTTAGTGCTTACTTCCACAGCTTATTACTTTCCACTTTCCATGGCCCTGACCCAGTGGAGAAGTGGGGGCATGTGGCCTCTCCTGGTTGTAGCCCAGGCTGGCTTGCCGTGCTGGGCCTTGGGTTTGGGGAATTTGGCAGAGAGGGGGGTAGTTTTATTAATAGCCACTGCTCCTCTGCTGCCAAACTTCCTTGCCTGTCGGGAGCCCTGGAGGCCTGATGGGATGACTTTACAGGCTGCATTTGGCGCACAGACTGGTGGTTGAGCACCCTTGGTCCAAGGGGTTTTGTCTAGAGGTGCACCAGTACATTGGTTTATATTGTATTGGCACTGATAAAAGGAAAATTCGGTGTTATCGGCTGTCAGCTTTTTTGGCCTGTGGCCAAAAAATGGCACACAGCCGGCATGGCAGCTTGGAGAGCAGTGTCTGGCTGGTAAGTCTGTTAGGGGGAAGGGGCAGATCGAGGCCCCCTCAGTTAGGGAGGGAGTGGGGCAGGGGCATGTGCTGCCCAGCTGGCAGGGCAGGATGTGGGACGGAGCTGCAAGAGGCTTATTTGGGGGGGTGCAGCTCCCAACGCTGCGTGCACCCCTGGGGCAGGCATAGGGGGCATGTCCCCCGGGTCTGTGCGTGGGGCTAGGGCAGGCTGCCGCTGGTGCTGGGGGCAGTGCTGGGCTCTTCCCAGTGGTGGGACTGGACTGGGGCTGTGCTCAGGGTGGGCAGCAGGGGTGGCAGCACTGGGACTGGGGCTACAGGTTGGGTCCCCCTGTAAACTCCCCTTCGAGGGCTGCCACCCACCTCTAACGCTGCCACCTACCCCTAGCACAGCCCCGGCCCAGTCCCCCTGCTGGGAAGAGCCCAACACCAACCCTGGCCCTAGTCTGCAGTGGCAGCTCGCCCTCACCCCACACAGATCCGGGAGGCACATGCCTCCCATGCCTGCCCTGGGGGTGTGTGCAGTGGTGGGAACCATGGTCCCTGGATGAGCTGCTTGTGGCTCTGTCCCATGTCCAGCCCTGGCTATGTAGCGCCGGCCCCAGCCCGCTTTCTCCCTTACCATGGGGGCCTTGATCTGCTCCCGCCGTGCCCCGCAGCAGACTTACCAGCCAGACACTGCTCTCCAAGCTGCTGGGCTGTATATAGGCAATCGGATCAGTATCGGCCAATGTGGCTCATTAATCGGCCATTGATAGTGGCCCAGAAAATCTTTATTGGTACATCCCTAGTTTTGTCTAATAGTGACAAAACTGGCTATTGTTGTTGTACTTGATACTAGTACTTGGTGAAGTTATGAGCATCAGAAGATGACATGAGCTCTATGAAACCTTTGGATAACCATCACAAAGTTTGAAAAATGCACTCAACATCTGATTTAAGAGCTAAAGTCTATGCATTGGGCTGTAATCCACCAGTATTTTAAGTCACTTGTTCTTCTGAAGCAGCAGGAGAATGGTATATAACTCCTGCTGTTTGGTTTTAGGTTTCGCCAGATGAATTTTGTGTTGCCGATTAACTAAAGTTGGACTATTTGATTTTTAAATGATACTGGACTATTTCTTGTGCACCTGATTATGTATCTGTCTCTCTGTAGACGTCATTTACTATATTAGTTGCACTTGAAGCATGTTTGGAATGTTTTATAAACATAAAGACTAGAGACTTGATCATTTTATTGGGGGGGGGGAAAAAAGATTTTTTTCGAGTCCCTGGATACCACTGCATCTATTAATCTTTTGAATATATAGGTTTCCCTTGCTTTGTGGGTTCTGTATGTACGAATTCGCTCTTATGCAGTGACCCTTTTTATACGAAAAATTTGTTATGAGAGGCAAATTTACTTTTAGGCGATTGGTCTGGTGGAAGCCCTCAATCAGCTGCTTTGTGCAGTGCATTGTGCAGGTGACGCATACCAAAATGTAGTCTCCTGTGTTGATCTGTGTTCCTCGCTCACTGTCTGCAACACATGTTTCTGTAGTTGCCATCCCCATTATGATAGTGCCCTGTGCTTGTGTGTCCTGCCTGCTGCTGATGAGTACCAAAATTGTCTTGTAGAAATGGGTCTGAGGGTTGGGTACAGTTGAGGTCTTGAAATATATCCCCATTTGTTACATTGTAAAGTAACAAATGCCAGTTTGAGTTATGCACCTTTTTCCAAGAACGCATGTACAGGAGACCCTCGCCATTTGTGGGGGATCCATTTTGGAGATCCTCATGAATGGCGAAATCTGTGAATACTGACGGGGCTACCCATCAGACCCCACAGCTGCCCCCTGCGAGCCTGGGGACTGACCATTGCTGCCTCCAGGGGAGAAGATGCTGCCCCTGTTCCTGGTGCTCCTCCTCCGCCCACTGAGCTCTGCTTTCTGCTCTACCCTCCCCAGCTCTGCCCTCCCCTGCCTCATGCAGTGCTCCATGCCTGGCTTAACTGCAGAGGCAGGAGCTCAGTGTAGTGCCAGAGGGAGCCACAGCGGCGCTCGCCCCAACTCGTGCATTTGGCATGGCGCACTGTGAATACTCAAATCCATGAATAGCAAGGGTTTCCTGTACAGCATAAAGCAAGGGAAATGTGTATTCTTTTTTATGACTATGAATTTATTTATGTGAAAGCTTAACGTTTGTGTAAATAAGTGGTAGGTGCCCACAGTCCAAAGAAATTTCCTTATTTATTACTGTTCAGTGGGCAAAAAGGATTTTAATCTGCTATTGGACAATTTCTTATAACTGATGTTACAAGAAAATATACTAACCCATATATTTTATGTAACCCACATCTTTTCCTCCAACACTAGTTGGGAAAATTGGGGTACTAATTATATGTGAGGAAAAGGGTTCCCCCACAGGTCTAGAGATTTGGGGGGTGGAGGGGTGCAGAGTGGTGGTAGCATCAATTAATGCAGCACGCCATATCGGGCCTCAGAAATCCCAGGCCTCTGGTATTTACCTGCTGAGATTTTTTTTTCTTCCCCCTCTCTTCTTGATGCTTTCCATACATAGGTTTTGTGTGGTACTTGGAGCCATGTTATATGTGAGAGTACTTGAACACAGTTGTACCCTTACATTTTTTAAAATCATTTCCTAAAACTGAGTAGTCTTCAAATTATTCCTCTAAGCACGTTTTGTGTTTCTTAAATTAACCTAAGACATTACCTGTGGCTAGGAGGTGCTGAGACAGGCCATTATATAGAAGGAGCTTAGGAAGGCTTAACTTCCTGCTTGAACAGTAATATATCTCCTTTCTGACCTTGAGTTCTTTAGGTGAGCTAGTCCTCTGGAATTGCTCTTCTTGTCCTCATGCAGTGTAGCATCCTTTCCTTTTAGGAGGGTATTGTGCCAGGCTTGGCATGCGCACACATACAGGGTGTTTTTTAAATGTCTGTAAAATGATGCAACTTTGTGTAGGGCTGTATAACTTCATTTGAAATGAGGCATACCAAGTGTGTTTGCATTAGTAAATGTTACTGCACTTAAATCAAAGTATGGTCATGCAAAGTTTATATGATTTAACTAAATTGCTTTTTTAAAGCATTTGAGACCACCTAAAGTGGTGTGTGTGTGTGCAAGACTACAGGAGAGATGAGTACATACTGCACCTTTTCTGGGGGGGGGAGAGAGAGTGATTAAGGGAGGCATTTTTGCCAAGGACTTAACTAGTAAAATGTTTTCTTAAGCGCATGTGCTTATAGGCTTGTTAGTGCCTGTAAGGAGAAATGCAAGGTGCCGCACCTAGGGAGGAAAAAAGTCCAGCACACCTACTGCCTACAAAATGACCCGCTCGGCAGCACAGAAGCAGAAAACGATCTCGGAGGCCTAGTGGACCCCAAGATGAACATGAGTCGTCAGTGTGACGAAGTCATCAGCAAAGCTAAGGGCACTTTATCATGCATCAGCAGATGCATGACAAACAGAACCAAGGAGGTGATACTTCCCCTCTATCAGGCTCTGGTCAGACTGCAGTTGAAATACTGCGTCCAGTTTTGGGTGCCACACTTCAAGAGGGATGTGGATAACCTGGAGAGGGTCCAGAGAAGGGCTACTTATATGGTTAAAGGCTTGCAGGCCAAGCCCTATGAGGAGAGACTAGGGCACCTGGACCTCTTCAGCCTCTGCAAGAGAAGGTTGAGAGGTGACCTTGTGGCTGCCTATAAATTCATCATGGGGGTGTAGAAGGGAATAGGTGAGGCTCTGTTCACCAAGATACCCCTGGGGGTTACAAGAAATAATGTCCATAAGTTAGCAGAGAGCAGATTCAGACTGGACATTAGGAGGAACTTCTTCACAGTTAGTGGCCAAAATCTGGAATGGGCTCCCAAGGGGGAGGTGGTGCTCTCCCCTATCCTGGGGGTATTCAAGAGGAGGTTGGATGGGCATCTGGCTGGGGTCATCTGAACCCAGTACTCTTTCCTGCCTATGCAGGGGGTCGGACTTGATCTACTGAGGTCCCTTCCGACCCTAACATCTACGAATCTATGCTAGCACCATGACCAAAAGAGACCTGGGGGTCATGACTGACCATAAGGTGAATATGAGCCACCAATGCGATACCGCAGCTGGCAAAACGAACAAAATTCTGGCTTGCATCTACTGATGCATCTCGAGCAAAACCCAGGATGTCATCTTCCTACTGTACTCAGCCTTGGAGAGGCTGCAGCTGGAGTACTGCATCCAATTCTGGGCTCCACCAGTTAGGAAGGACATGGAGAAGCTTGACAGTCCAGAGGAGAGCCACGTGCATGGTCAGAGGGCAAGAGAGCAGGCCTTGTGAAGAGAGGCTGTGAGCTACGGGACTCTTCAACCTGGAGAAGCACAGGCTCAGGGGTGGCTTGGTGGCAGCCTATAAGTGTATAATGGGTATGCATCAGGATCTGGGGGAACGCCTGTTCACCAGAGCACCCCAGGGGATGACAAGGTCCAATGGTCACAAACTCCTGCAAGACTGTTTTGGGCTGGACGCAAGGAAAAACTTCTTTACAGTCCAAGCCTCCAAGGTCTGGAACAGACTCCCCCCCCAGAGGTGGTGCAAGCACCTACTCTGGATGCTTTCAAGAAACATTTGGACATTTATCTTGCTGGAATCCTTTGACCCTAGCTGACTTCCTGCCCCTTGGGCAGGGGGCTGGACGCGGTGATCTAATGAGGTCTGTTCCAGCCCTAATATCTATGAAATCTATGAAGTTCACTTCAGGCCAAAGGCAAGTTTGTTAAAATTTGTGTGTAGCAAAGGTAAGATCTGTGAAATGAGACATACATAATACTACAGTAAAAGTAGTACAGTCCAGCTGATTGCTAACTAATGTTTTGAAAAGAGGATTGATCTAGTGCTGTCTCACCTAAATGGGCAAATAGTGCTTCAACTACAAAGCATATACGGGTTGAAAATTAAATCCATATAAAAACATGGCCTGCCTCTGTACATTATCTTTTGTTGGAGTCAGCAACTTGAATCATGGCTGGTGGAGCAGAAAAACCCACCACCCCAAAACAAAAGTTCAGGATGATGGTGAACCAGCCTGTTTCTTGACAGGTGACTAAAGCGTATTAATTAACCCACTGTAACATCTTACTAGAGTTGAGGGACGTGTTGTTTGTTTGGTTTTTTTATTGCAAGTTTGCTGCAGAGAAGAGTCCTAGATGGCATATAGGGCTGGTCTCTCTGCTACCTTGCAGCAGAAATTGTTTTGTTGCTAAGAACTGTACAGTGGGATAACTAATTTGTCAGTTTTCGTGCAGTAAAAACATACCTTGGCTTTGAAGAGAGAACCTTAGTACTTGGGTACTGTGCAAAAACTCATGAAAAATAGCTATTTTTATCCATTATAACATAGCTGCTGATGGGCATGGGGAAAAAAAACAAGAAGGGGCAGTGCAGTAGTTTGACACAGCTCTGCAGTGTCTGTATAGATCACACACTTCAGCAGGGCTTTTTGGCACTTTTATGTAAAGTTGATTCAATAGGCTATTAAATTAAAGTGCCAAAAAGCCCCATTGAAGCATTGGATCTGTACAGATGTTGGGCAAGCTGGGTCAAACTAATGGGATGCCTTTTCTGGGCATGAGCTGAGCTTGGTGAGGGGGCATGCTGAATTTAAAGTGTCTTTTTTTTGTGTGCGCATGTATAAGCAGTCTATAACATGTTTTTGCTTTGTTAAAATAAACTATTTGTAAAACATTGCATTCTTTTGTTTAAAAAAAATTTTTTTGACCTTGTATGAAAGATCCATAAAAATGAAAGGGCAAACTGGTTGGCTATACAAGGCTAATTATGAAAACCTGAATTCTACATCTGTATAAAGTACATTGAATAAACCTGCGTTAGACCTTCTTCCTGGTCTGTGTACTACACTTCTCCCAGCATCTTCCCAGAGTGACAGGCCAGAGCTGTTTTCTTATTTGCCAGCTCTGTAAGATGTAACAGCGCAATCCTGAAAATTCAGCTGTCTGCTTATGCAACCTTCAGATCCATCTCGGTTACTGCTATTCCTTCTTCCTGTAACTTCATAATTGCCTTCTAACTCCCTTACTGCTTGTAAAGTCACTGAAATAATTTCCATTCTCTCCCCCTCCAATCAGCAGCTCCATACTGGATATCTGAGACTATTTCCTGGTCTTTCTTTGCCCCCTCCTCTCCAAACTTCCCTTCCTGCCTTTCCCCACTTGCTCACCCTACATGCTACTTCTAATGCAAGAGAGAACATACATGAATGTATGAGAGAGAATCTCTATTTATACTCCTCAGCATCCATGATGCTTCCTTTTGTATTCTGTCATGCTTTGTTTTATATGTACTGATTCCATTTATGATTGCTTGTATAGATTGCTTACTACCCAGTACCCTGATTTTTCTGATTGAGGAAGTAGATAGTAGAGTCAACTCTGTAGGAGGTGGAGACCAGGAACTGGGGAAAGAACATGATATGCCTGACATGTTACGTAACTGCAAGGAAACTTTACTTACTGGTTCAGGGGTATAGGTTGTAGCTGTGTTGGTCCAAGGACACAGGCAGACAAGGTTCTTTGGGTAAATCTAATAACTGCAGGATGCTTCCTCAGCCTGATTAAAGAGGGTATTTATACCCGAAAGTTTGCAAAGAAGAATTTTTCCAACCGTTTGATTTGGTCTAATAAAAGATATCAGATTTACCCAAAGAACCATATCTACTTACTGTTTCAACCTTTTTGAGTAGAGAGTTTAAGAGAATTCTGCTCTTCTTGTGTCAGGGTGACCTTTTCATTAGAATAGTTTGCCATTCTCTGAGCCACTATTCCTGACCTCCCGTGAGAGGGGGTGTGCATATTCTAGAAGGCCATGGATGTTTTCTGCCTGACTCTCTAATAATAATTTCATTACAGCATTATATAAAATAGGAATGATGAAATGTTTAGAAATGAGGTAGCGTTCCCAGGGGTGGCCTCTGCATGTTTTTCCTAAGATGTGACCCTTTGTGGTATTGAATGTCAGAAGCACTCTGAAAAAAGCAGTGCCAATCAGGACAGCATGAACATTCTCATCTGACACTGAACATTTGGAGCAGAAATTATACAGCAGAGAAAATGAGCAATTTTAAAAAAGATGTTTTTAATTACTTGCTATTAAGTTTCATAGTTTCTAGGGTTGGAAGAGATCTGAGCAGATCATCTAGTCCGACCCCCTGCCATGTCAGGAAAGAGTACTGGGGTCAAATGACCCCAGCAAGGTGTTCATCTAACCATTTTCCATAAAATAAATCTATTTACAAATAATTCCTATGACCTTGCTGTAATCTACTAAAATAACAGTTGAGGTCAGGTAATACATGTTTGCTGCTGCAGTCTTGAGGAATGTCAAACCACTGAACTGGCAGACGTTAATCAGGAACCAGAGTTTGTTGAAGTGATTAAAAAAAGCTTCAGATAGTTGTTCTCTCTTCTCAAGACAAATTAAAATGAAAAAAAAGTCAGTTTCAGTTTGATAGCCAGCTTGCCCTAAGCATTAAACTCATATTCAGTTTAAAGAGAGAATTTGTTTGCTTTTTCCAATCTTTGAATAGAACCTAGTGTTGCAAGATCTGCTAGCTTAAATCTTGCTGGATGGAGTTTCAAGAAACAGTACGTTTCATTTGTTTAAGATGCAGATGCATTTTTTCTTGTGCATCCAACACATGTAACATAACTATAAAAACATCTTTTTATGAGGTGAAAACTATTTTCTACACTTTAATTATTCCAGTTTCCATCTAAAAGCATGATTTAAAATAATGAAATTGGTTAGAAAT
>NW_017728975.1:1662399-1663662 GCF_001723915.1 Gavialis gangeticus
CAAGGACACAGGCAGACAAGGTTCTTTGGGTAAATCTAATAACTGCAGGATGCTTCCTCAGCCTGATTAAAGAGGGTATTTATACCCGAAAGTTTGCAAAGAAGAATTTTTCCAACCGTTTGATTTGGTCTAATAAAAGATATCAGATTTACCCAAAGAACCATATCTACTTACTGTTTCAACCTTTTTGAGTAGAGAGTTTAAGAGAATTCTGCTCTTCTTGTGTCAGGGTGACCTTTTCATTAGAATAGTTTGCCATTCTCTGAGCCACTATTCCTGACCTCCCGTGAGAGGGGGTGTGCATATTCTAGAAGGCCATGGATGTTTTCTGCCTGACTCTCTAATAATAATTTCATTACAGCATTATATAAAATAGGAATGATGAAATGTTTAGAAATGAGGTAGCGTTCCCAGGGGTGGCCTCTGCATGTTTTTCCTAAGATGTGACCCTTTGTGGTATTGAATGTCAGAAGCACTCTGAAAAAAGCAGTGCCAATCAGGACAGCATGAACATTCTCATCTGACACTGAACATTTGGAGCAGAAATTATACAGCAGAGAAAATGAGCAATTTTAAAAAAGATGTTTTTAATTACTTGCTATTAAGTTTCATAGTTTCTAGGGTTGGAAGAGATCTGAGCAGATCATCTAGTCCGACCCCCTGCCATGTCAGGAAAGAGTACTGGGGTCAAATGACCCCAGCAAGGTGTTCATCTAACCATTTTCCATAAAATAAATCTATTTACAAATAATTCCTATGACCTTGCTGTAATCTACTAAAATAACAGTTGAGGTCAGGTAATACATGTTTGCTGCTGCAGTCTTGAGGAATGTCAAACCACTGAACTGGCAGACGTTAATCAGGAACCAGAGTTTGTTGAAGTGATTAAAAAAAGCTTCAGATAGTTGTTCTCTCTTCTCAAGACAAATTAAAATGAAAAAAAAGTCAGTTTCAGTTTGATAGCCAGCTTGCCCTAAGCATTAAACTCATATTCAGTTTAAAGAGAGAATTTGTTTGCTTTTTCCAATCTTTGAATAGAACCTAGTGTTGCAAGATCTGCTAGCTTAAATCTTGCTGGATGGAGTTTCAAGAAACAGTACGTTTCATTTGTTTAAGATGCAGATGCATTTTTTCTTGTGCATCCAACACATGTAACATAACTATAAAAACATCTTTTTATGAGGTGAAAACTATTTTCTACACTTTAATTATTCCAGTTTCCATCTAAAAGCATGATTTAAAATAATGAAATTGGTTAGAAAT
>NW_017728975.1:1664357-1664892 GCF_001723915.1 Gavialis gangeticus
GGGAACGGGGGTGTTCCCGTCTGCCCCTTCCCCAGCCAGGTCGTGGGGGGGGGGGGTAGCAGGCATGGCTTACTCCAGGTGGAAGGGGGAAAGCGGCAGCAGGGCATAGCCCCTGCTCCCAGCACTGCCACGCCCACATCAGCACTGGGAGTGAGGGCTCTGTTCTGTTGCTGCTTCCAAGCTGGCGCAGCATGCAAGCATGGCAGTGCTGGGAGTGGGGGTTGTGCCCTGCTGCCGCTTGCCCCCTTCTGCCCAGAGCAAGCTGTGCCTGCATCCTGCACCCCTCCCCCCCGGCTGGGTAGTTTGTCTCAGCCCCAATCCCTCCCTCAACCCTTCCCTTCTACCTCCCCCAACCCCAACAGACTTACCAGCCGGAGGCAGATGTGTCAACTGCCTGTCACGTATGTGTGTTAAGAAACAGTGGGGTGAAAACTGCAGGGATGGTAGCTCTTGCTGATGCCACAAAGCCTGCCAAGTTTCAGGAAAATAGGTGCAGGGTTTTGCGGGAAACTGCACCTCAAACTGCTGACGAGCA
>NW_017728975.1:1669892-1670620 GCF_001723915.1 Gavialis gangeticus
TACTGGGGTCAAATGACCCCAGCAAGGTGTTCATCTAACCATTTTCCATAAAATAAATCTATTTACAAATAATTCCTATGACCTTGCTGTAATCTACTAAAATAACAGTTGAGGTCAGGTAATACATGTTTGCTGCTGCAGTCTTGAGGAATGTCAAACCACTGAACTGGCAGACGTTAATCAGGAACCAGAGTTTGTTGAAGTGATTAAAAAAAGCTTCAGATAGTTGTTCTCTCTTCTCAAGACAAATTAAAATGAAAAAAAAGTCAGTTTCAGTTTGATAGCCAGCTTGCCCTAAGCATTAAACTCATATTCAGTTTAAAGAGAGAATTTGTTTGCTTTTTCCAATCTTTGAATAGAACCTAGTGTTGCAAGATCTGCTAGCTTAAATCTTGCTGGATGGAGTTTCAAGAAACAGTACGTTTCATTTGTTTAAGATGCAGATGCATTTTTTCTTGTGCATCCAACACATGTAACATAACTATAAAAACATCTTTTTATGAGGTGAAAACTATTTTCTACACTTTAATTATTCCAGTTTCCATCTAAAAGCATGATTTAAAATAATGAAATTGGTTAGAAATATTCATTATTTGCTAACGTAATATGTAAAAGTTAAGAATATAAGGTTGAAATTACTAAATTCTCTCACATACACTGTGTTCCTTCCAGGAAAAAAGTCAGCTGCTGGAAATGGGGGGGGGGGGGGGTGAGAGGGGGAAAAAGGA
>NW_017728975.1:1671053-1673980 GCF_001723915.1 Gavialis gangeticus
GGGGGTTAAGCAGGGAAATATGGCAATATAACAGCTTTTTCAGTAGGAGCCTCTGCCAAGGAAAGTTACTTGGTATGAGCTGCCCCTGTGTGGCATTACTTTCCTTTCCCCAATCAGAGGCTCATGTTGCATCCCACGCGCTCCCCCCTGGGCACCAGCTGGCATGTGACGGCAGCACAGAGTCCCTGCTCCCAGCACTGATGCAGGTATGGGAACGGGGGTATACCCTGCTGCCACTTACCCAGCCAGTGCTTGGGGGGGGGGGGTAGCAGGCATGGCTTACTCCAGGTGGAAGGGGGAAAGCGGCAGCAGGGCATAGCCCCTGCTCCCAGCACTGCCACGCCCACATCAGCACTGGGAGTGAGGGCTCTGTTCTGTTGCTGCTTCCAAGCTGGCGCAGCATGCAAGCATGGCAGTGCTGGGAGTGGGGGTTGTGCCCTGCTGCCGCTTGCCCCCTTCTGCCCAGAGCAAGCTGTGCCTGCATCCTGCACCCCTCCCCCCCGGCTGGGTAGTTTGTCTCAGCCCCAATCCCTCCCTCAACCCTTCCCTTCTACCTCCCCCAACCCCAACAGACTTACCAGCCGGAGGCAGATGTGTCAACTGCCTGTCACGTATGTGTGTTAAGAAACAGTGGGGTGAAAACTGCAGGGATGGTAGCTCTTGCTGATGCCACAAAGCCTGCCAAGTTTCAGGAAAATAGGTGCAGGGTTTTGCGGGAAACTGCACCTCAAACTGCTGACGAGCAAAACTCGTGACATGGGTGACACTGCATGTGTTAAGGCGCAGCAGGGTGAAAGCTTCAGAAGAAGCTAGCCCCTGCTGAGGCCATGAAGCCTGCTACCTGTCAAGGAGGTAGGTGTAGGGACCCTGCACCTCCAACTGCTGACAGGCAAAACTTGTGTCATAGGTGATTGTGCAACTAACTGTCTCTGTCTTGGGTCAGAAGCAGTTGTGGGCTCTGTATTGATTCTTTCCTTTCCTTGGTCTGTGGTTTTCTAGGTGTTAATCCTTGCTTGTTAACTTATTATCTAGTAGCTAGCTACTGTGTATTGAGCTGGTCCCTGAGTGAATCATGATTGATTGGTAACACAGTAACATAGCAGCCAGGCCTGCAGTAGTTCCCTTCCTCCTCCCCTGTGCCCCAAAACAGACACGGTTGCACAAGCACCTATGACATGAGTTTTGCCTGTCAGCAGCTAGAGTCGCAGGGCCCCAGAACCCAGAAGCTCCTGCACTTACCTCCTTAACAGCTGGCAGGCTTTGTGGCCTCAGCAGGGGCTAGCAGGCCTGCAGCTTTCACCCTGCTGCACCTTAACACATACAGTGTCACCTGTGTCACAAGCTTTGCTTGTCAGAAGCTTGAGGTGCAGTTTCCCAGAAACCCCTGTACCTATTGTCTTGAAAGGTGGCACGTGTCATGCTTTCAGCAGAGGCTACCATCTCGGCAAGTTTCATCTGAATCGGCCAAAAGACAACAAAGTTATAGCTATTTCATTGATTCCCCATTATACCCTATGGGCGAATCACCAAATCGTTTCCAAATTGATTCAGAAAGCCTAAAGCTTCCAGTGATTCGATTCAGATTCATAGATTCGGCTTCCGAATCATCTCCAAATCCAAAGCTTTTTACAGCCCTACTGTTCAGTCTATGGCTGAATCTCTGAAGTGGCGCTGAATCTTTTGGATCTGATTTGGCCAAATCAAATCAGGATAGTGATTTGATCTCTGAATCAAATCACTGGCCTGCAAATGGGCTGAATCAGAATTGAATACTTGCTGCCTCGCACAGTCCTATCCAAGTAGTTTGGCTCGGCCTACAGCACCTGTAGTCTCTTGCAGTTGGGGTTTAGTAGAACAGCCCCAGTGTTTTGTTTGCCTCCAACCCTCAGCCCCCTGCAATTGCCTGCACTTTCTCTTGGAAAATACTGTACTTGCCAATATTTTCAAGGAGAGATTTTTTTTTTCTTAATTTTTTTTCTTTCGAAGAAGGATGTGCATCTTATTTGGGGGCACGTTTGTATGGAACAAAAATACAGTATATAATTGCTTAAATGTCTATCTAGTATATTCCCCTCATTAATAAAGTCTGTATTTAGTTGTAAATCAACTTGTCATACAGCTTATTAACTAATTAAACTTAACGTTTCTTTGGGAAGTTAACACAAAAGCACCAGCAAAAGGCCTAGCAAATATAGAACAAGATTAAAATTTATTTTAGAGAAAGATCTTGCATTTGTCAGTTAAAACTAGTGACTTAAATCATTCTGACATGCTATGCTGTGTTGTTCAATTCTCAGTTGCTTTAGGCTTTTTATTTCTCTTGTAAATGTTTTTCATTTACTAGCAGGCTATAACTAGACCCTTTGCTCTAGTGGTAAGACTTTAGGGTAGATTAACTTCAAGTTGTTTAACAACAAAGTTCTTGGGCAGCTCTGTCACCAAAGATGAAACTCTTTAAAGCATATTTTTTATTCCTTTTATTTTGCTTATAGGTATATCCGTTTATATGGGAGAAAATTTAGTAAAGAAGATCATGTGCTTTTTATCAAGTTGTTGTATGAGTTGGTGACGATTCAAAAGCTGGAGATCAGCATGATGCAAGGTTTTGCACGTCTGTTGATAAACCTTTTAAAGTAAGTACTATTCTCTACAATCCATTGAAACTCTTATTTTTAAATATTTAAAGTCCATAACTGAAATAGTTTAAACTTGTTCCACAACTTGATGATGTAGTTTGTCTTCATGCCTTTTAACTCCATTTTGAGCTTGATAGCAACAGGTAGGTGACCTGTTGCTGGGGGCACTGACACTTTTTTCTGTTTTCCCACATTTCCCAAGCAGGAGTTCAATAAAACTTCAGTAGTTTACAAGTAAGCAGTCTAGAGCAGGAGTTCTCAACCTTTTTTGATCAGTGTACCCCCCCCCCC
>NW_017728975.1:1674128-1685501 GCF_001723915.1 Gavialis gangeticus
CCCCCCCCCCCCAAGTGGCTGGACATGGGGTGGGGAAGCTTACACGTGGCGGGCAGTACCCCATAATGCCACCACTTCACATCCAGCTGCGTGCCAGCCCCCTCCCTCCCCCCTGCTCTGAGTCTGGCCGCCAGGGATAAGCTTATTAAAAAAGGTTGAAAACCCCTGCAGTAGACTAATTGTTGCTCAATAAACGTCTCAGCATCTACACGTATTCCCCTATTAAGCTGGAGTAAACTAATTTACTCTGTAGCAGGATAGTACTTGTTAAATACAAGTACTACCTTGCTGTGGAGTGAAAAAACCTGTAAATGCTGCCACATCTGGCTGGGGCATGAGGTTGCTTCAGTGCAGGGGCTGCTTGCTGCCTGGTCCATCACTGAAGCACCTTTGTCCCCCAGACAGTCCCTCCACAGCATGCTGAGCTTGGGGGAGCGGCCCCAGGCTGGCAGGTGGTTCATAGTGCGGTCTCGAACACACCTTCTAACAGCAGTAAACTCCAGAGTGTATTGCTACTGGATGCATGTTGAAACAGCGCGCTCAGGAGCATTAAACTCTGGGGCAAGAAGCCTGGAGGTTGTTGCTTCACATTAATTGCGTGTGTAGCCATGCCCAGCGAGTTGTATTACTTGGCTAAACTTTCTGAAAGCTCTGTAACATGTCTTACATCTATAAGGAATGCGTTTAAATGAATGGTTTGTAGATAATAAATTGGCATTGAAGTGGAATTAGAAGGAAATAGCTAAAAATAGATGTCGAAGTCAGCTTTCTGTTTTTCAGTTCCTAGGTATTCTGATGTGATTCATGCTGGCATGGATAAAGTTTAATCCTAAAGTGCACTTTTATTGTCTTAAATTAGGAAAAAAGAACTTCTCTCAAGAGATGATTTGGAATTACCATGGAGACCACTTTATGAAATGTTGGAGAGGATACTGTATTCCAAAACTGAACACCTTGGATTAAATTGGTTTCCTAAGTAAGGTTCACTTTATTTTGAAGCATTTATTTTGGCTTTGTAGTCTTTAGAATTTTGTCAAGTGAGGTTTCAAATTTTGTTTTTTATGTTTTAGAAGTAGATGTATAGTAAATGAGCAAATATTTTGGTGTTTGGCAGTTAAGTTAAAAAAAAATGTTGGATAATCATAATACATTCCTCTGTCAGTTCATAGTTTTTCTCCATGTGTCTTTATTTTTCATATACTTTTTCAAGTTTTCCTAAGTACATCACAGGATGAGTCTTCCACCATTTCTATTAGGAAACTAAATTGTTAGATCTGATGCTATAGTCAAAATAATAACATCCTCTTAATTCCACAGTGAGATTTAGCAAAACAAATAATGAGTTCCTTGGTACGCATATACCCAATACACATGAAAATGTAATCACTTCTATATAATAGTGGATATAGTGTATTTTCTTCCATATAACCTACACCGTTTCTCTACATATAATGCACACTCCAATTTTCCCCAGCTGGCTTTTGGCGAAAAGCCATCCCCACATGTCCATCCTTTCCCTGCTGCCAAATTTCCAGATCCTTGGGGAGTCATCCTACACCTCCCCAGCTGTGCGCTGGATTGGGCGAGGGTGTGGGGCTGATATGTAGCTGGACCTGATGCACTGGGTCCAACCCTAGGCATTAGCTTCAGAGCCACTTGGTGACTTGAACCCAGCATGCTGATACTGAGGCTTTGTGCTGGGTCAGATCTGGCATGTGACTTTAGAGCCAGTACATGGGGTCAGACCCAGCATGCAATCCTAGACTTTGGGGGGCTGTCTGACTCGGCATGTAGGTCTGGAGCCAGCCAGGTGGTTCTGGATTTGGTGTTCTGGGTCCTACCTGATGTGGCTCTCGGCCTGTGCTGGACCCAGACCTGGCATACTGACCCCATCCAGTGTGTGGGGCTGGGAGCAGGCTTGGCTCCCTAGCAAGGATCTCTCTGTCTTCAGGCTCCCTTTCCAAATCATAGTGTGTAATATATATATATATATATATATATAGGGTATGCTATATGGAAGAAAATATGGTATGCACAAGAAAGTACTTTATGTGAAGATGATTATATATCAGAATTTAGACCTCCAGAATGCTAATATGTAGGTAAATCTAGTTATTCAAAGTTTAATAAAATGTTTCTAAAGACGCTTATTTTTAGAGGGGGCATGGAAGCAGCCTGTAACCTGCATATTGCCTTTGCATAAAGCCACTATAGAATGAGTGAAATCTGGATATAGGACTTTGTAGGGACATTGGTGTATGCAATACATATTGGCTATTGCCAGTCAAATTACAAAGCAATCCTGATTCATAGCCCAGGAATCCTGAATTTTTACTATACAGTCTATTTACAATAAGAACCAAAAGGACTGTGAATTTATTAGTGCACTACTAAAGGATTATACCAGGTAATAAACAAAAGCCTTGTTGTCACATCTTTGTTCATGGTATCTTGGTTATCTCTTTAACTTACTGCTTTTTGTCAGGTAAAGATTCATAGCTTCCTTTGTTTAATTTTCTTAATTGCCTACTCATCCCTGCTCAGTCTGTTGGATTCCCCTTATTGTCTTGTCTGGTACCACTTATGAGCAGAGCTCGTTGAATTTTTCAGAGAGTTGGGGCTGCTGTTGAGAGAGCCCCATGCTTTTGTGAGAGATGCTATAAAATCAAGCTGTGAAAAGTCATTGAATGGCATAGTTACTATGTTTACCTTATCCCATTCTACCTTTCAAAAATTCTTCAGCTCTGGAAGGTTAAAGGAAAAAGTGAAGAAATTGAGAGATTCATTTACTGTATCTAGTGGCAAAACTGAAAAATTTGAGTTTTTCTTCCCCTTCACTTCCACTTTTTCTATTTTATTTAAAACCTTCATGCTTTCAAGAATCAAAACAATGAATACTTCTGTTTGAATTGAACCTTTGTCCTGAGAATTTGAGTGGAAATATTGTATTTAACATTTTCGGAGGAAAAACAGGTTTTCGGACCAGCTACACTTAAAAGTGTTGCACATTTGTTTCATTTCTTTAGTAAAATCCTGCATCCCTGTTAAGTGTCTTGACCAGAAAACAACCAAGTTAGGGCTGTGGTTATGTTAGGAAAACCTTTGCTGCTGAGCTCTTCTTTTGATTGTGATACAATTCTGTTAAAGAATACAGTCAAATTAAAAAATCACACTTTCCTCTCGGAAACTTATGTAAGTGTTATTAGTAACTGAGCGATCAGAAGAAAACACTTTTTTGCGTGGTTGGTTGCTTTATCTTACTCATGTCACATTCTGTTGAAACTGCTGTCATGTGTTTTGCCCTGTAGGATCTTTTTATTTAGTTTAACATTTGTCATGAAAGAAATAACGGGACACAAATTGGTGTGGTGGGCAGGGGAAATGAATTATAAGATCCAAATGGAGATGGTATAGATGAAAACATTATTTGGGATTGATTATATTTGAAGCTTTCAGGATCTTGTTATGCAGTGCGATGTGTTCTCATATAGTGTTCTTTTTGCAACATTGATGCTCAAATTGAATGAGTTCCTTTTGCTGAATGTGAAAGGATAATTATTTAAATATTGTCAGGTTAATCTTATGATGTAGTGGTTGATGTAAATGTTGTATTCCATTTCACATTTAAATCTCTCTTTTCTTGCATTCAGTTCATATCGACCAGGCTTGTCTTCACCTAAAACATTTGTGCTTAATGTTTTACATAGGTGGTAAGGACATTTTCTGTTCAGCTCTGGCCGATGTGTTATCTTCTGCATGTTTTGTTAGACTGTAACACTTGTCACGCAGGTGTAATTTTTTTTTGCATAAATTAATTGTTTTGGAAAATCAATGTTAACATTACACCACTGTTTATGAGAATGTCGCACTGTATTTAAACCTTTCTAATTGTGGAACAACATACCATGTGTGAAGTGGCTGATACAATGGCTATGTGCTAATTACTTTAACCAACAAATATATTTCAAATGGTGAAATGCTAGGGTAAAATCTGTTTTCAGTAAATGGTAACTTGAATTATGGACAAAATGCATATTTATATAGTATTAGAAATGCATGTCGCTTACTTTACTACAAAATATTGAGAGCAAATAGAAGAACAAGAAACCCCTTAAGTAACAAATTCTAGTAGCAAGCTTAGTATGAAATGAGTTTTACCAGTAACTGGAGGGTTTTGACTACAGTGGATTTTTGCCAAGTGGAAACTCTTTCTTTTTTTAAAGCTGGCTTATGAACATGTAGAAATATAAGTAGAAAATTAGGATGATATTTAGAAAGATATTTTAGTATACAAACATGCATGATCAGGGGGCAGCAGGGCAGGTCCTACAAGGAGAGGCTAAGGAACCTGAACCTGTTCAGCCTCCACAAGAGAAGGCTGGGGGGTGGATCTAGTGGCCTGTTACAAACTAGTCAGAGGGGACCAGCAGGCATTCGGGGAGTCCCTGTTCCCCCTTGCACTACCAGGAGTAATTAGGAATAACGGTCACAAGCTGGCAGAGGGTAGATTCAGACTAGACATCAGGAGGGGCTACTTCACTGTCAGGGCGGCTAGGATCTGGAACCAACTTCCAAGGGAAGTGGTGCTGGCTCCTACCCTGGGGATCTTTAAGAGGAGGCTAGACTTAAAACCTTGCCTTGACCCCAGTACTTCTTCCTGCTATGGCAGGGGGTTGGACTTGATGATCTGCTCAGGTCCCTTCCAACCCTATAAACTATCAAACTATTCTAAAAAAGTATATGTTTAGTTGTAACATCCATGTACAATATTGGATTGTAAAAGTTAATTTTGGCACACTTTGGGTGGAATAATGCAGTTTGAAGCTGTGGCTGGTTGCTCATTATTTCTGTATAAGCTTTTAGAGCAAAACATTTTATTGGATGGCTAGAATGTCATTTACTGCAGCATGATTTTTTTCATGAGTGGATATTGTGACATTTGTGCATTCTACTCTGTTTTTGATCTTTAGTGTTGTGTGTCAGTATTTTAGTTCTTACTGATTTGTATATTTTAAGATACTGTACATGCTCTGTATTCAGAGTGTTATTGAAGGTGTTCCAGGTTAGCTAGGACAAACCCTCTTACATATGAAGAAAATAAGCCTCATAATACTTAACTCTGTTCTTGGGCAGGTTTTTGTAACTTTTGTTTGTTTTAAATGTAGCTGTATGACAAGACTGCTAATAACCTAGTATGTCTGTCTGTAGTTAACCAGGAGGGCCAGGTAACTTTAAGTGAAAGAATGTTCATTGAGATTTAGAAAACTAGAGATTTTTATAAAGGTAACAGGCAGTATAAGATAGGAATCTAAACTAGTGCAAAAATGAGCAAAAGCCACTGCTTAAGAGACTTAAGACAGTTCATTCAAATCAGTAGCAAAGACAGTAACTAATACCCCTAAGACTGAGTTTTACTTTCCAGCTGTACTACCCTGTCTTGCTTCTGACAGGTAGGTAGTTAAGCTAGAATCTCAAAATCTGTGTTCATTGACTTATAGTTAAACTGGATAATGGGCTTTCACCTATCCTTTATTTTGACAAAATCATATTTGCTGTCTTTTAGTCAATTATTTTTAGTTTGCGTTGTGAATCTGAAGATCTGCTTTAAATAGTATTGAAAATTTAGTGGAGTGGAAAGACCGATCTCATCTCTTGTATCAGAAACTGTCAGTTTTAACCTCCTTCCCTCCCTCCCAGTTCTCCAAATTCTCCTTTGCATTTCATGTTTGAGTAGAATATGGTGACTTTTTTTATTCCGCACAACTTGAAAGACCATTCATGTCAAATTTCAACAGCTTTTAGTATTACAGCCTGCCAGACTGCTGCTGACCCAGCTCTTTTTCTTTTCTGTTTCATGCAATGAAATGTACTAGGTTTTCCAATAATTTAATTATTCAGGAATTTTTTTTTAACATTACTCTATTTTTCTTTTTTCCCCCTCCCCTCCAAATCTTTTGTGGCTCTGTATTACTAGTATTTGAGAATTGCACATAACTTCATTATTTGCAACAGGTGTTTGGCACTTTTGCTTGCAGTTTTACACCATTTTAGAAGGCTGACGGCTTCCCTTGGAAGAAATTTGATTTCCCTTTTTTTCTTTTAATTTATTTTGTTAGTGCTGGGTAAGGACTGCAAAAATGTCTTTTATAAAGCACTTCTTCAATTGAAGTAGTGTTGTGGGGGAGGATAAGAGAATGCTGGTTTGCAATTAATTCTGTGGTAAAGTTGAAGGGTTGATAGATAGTTCAGAGGCTCCTCTGGAGGGCAGAGTGGGGTGCCTGATGTATTCACAGTCTTTTTATGTGGAATCTATTCCCTTTGTGGGATGGCTGAAAAGTAAGGCATAGTATGCACGTGGCCAGGATAGAAAATAATTATAACTGGATTTCAACATTTGATTTGGAGAGCAGTCAGCCTTTCTTCCTTATATCCTGATGAAGGCTTTGGTTCTGTGTTGTCTCTTCTTTTGTTGCTGTGGTGAGGGATGTAGAGTGTTTCTTTTTAAGCAGTGTGTAAGCTACAGCTAAAATAACAATGATGATCTAACCTCTGTGTAATCTTTTTCTTCAGGGAATCTGGTGAAATGTGAGCTACCATTTTGTATTCATTACAAAGTATTGCTCATTACAAGGCTGTTTAAAATGTGAAATTGCCCTTTACAATGTCATGGGTATTTAAGATGTCGTCTTCTTTTTTAACAAACTTACTATGTGTATGAGATCTGGTTTGAAGGTATTTGGTGTTGCCACGTGTGAAGTTTCACTTAAGAATTATAGTAGAACAGTTGTCAACTCCAAAGGTAAAAAGTTTTGCTTCCTGTCATTAGGAGAACTTGTTCAGTAAGTTATTGTGTTAGGAAGCTGGTAAAACAACTAGTCAGTTATAGGTAATTCACTTTATTTAGTTAGGAATATATACACATTCATGCAAACACCTTTCCCTGTCTTCCCAGGGTTTTAGAATTAGGAGTCTAAGCTAAAATTTACCGAAATAAATTGACTTGATTTGTCTTGAAACTTTCTCTTCTATAATAAATGCCACTTCTTTCCTATTAATGTTTCAAGTTTCTACAAAAAAAGCTATGATGATTCTGCTTGTTAATCTACAATAGAGTGCAAGATATAACTGTTTAATAATTATATTAATTTTTAACTTTTTGTTGAGATATAGTGGATATTGGAATGGAACAAGGTGTAGAATTAGGGGTTTAGTAAAGCAGCTTTAATCGTTGTGATTAGATCCATGCAGAAGAAAAGGATTAGCTACTGCATGTTCACAGATGGTGTCTAATTGCATCTATATCATCTTGGACTTAAAACAATCATATGATGACTGTCTTAATTATATGCTGTACTTGAAATACACTAACGTAATTCTCCAATAACCTCTTTCTTTTTTGTTTCAGTTCTGTAGAAAGTGTCCTGAAAACACTTGTTAAAAGCTGTCGGCCGTAAGTATTTGAACTGCTTTCCAACTTTTATGCATACTTTAAATATTCTTTCCCCGTAACACACTAATTTCTTTGGGATTGTGGTGTCTGAACTAAAAAGCATAAGGTTTCACATTTCTTTTCTCCCTCCTTTGCCAGCATAATCCTTAGCATTTGGAGACGGTTTTGAAAAGGAAACTATTTTTAGTAGTTTGTATTTGATAAAAGCCTTTGTTCTAATGCAGTAGTGCTCAACAGGGGTGTGCAAAATGGGCTGTATTCGATTTGGATTACGCCTGAATCCGGGACAGTGATGTGATTTATTGATTTGGATCACTGTCCCCGATTTTTGATTCAGCTGAATCCAAATCTGAAGATTTGACACTGATTTTGGAGAATCAGTGATTCGGCCATAGACACAGTTTTAAGTGTTGTTTGTTTGTTTTTTTTCCTACATACCTTGAGGTACCAGGCGTGGTTTATGAACGCTGCAATGCTGGGGCGGATGGAGCATCCCACAAGAGCACTTCTGGTCCACTTCCAGGTGCGGTGCTGAGCGCGCAGGGGGCCCCCCTGCGGCTTGGCGATTGGCTTCAGGGGGACCCCAGGTGCCTTCCAGACCCAGGAGGTACCAGTCGCCAAGCCAGGAGGCACGGGGGGGCCCCCCATTGAGGTTCTGGGCAGACCCAGAAGTGGAACGGAAGTACGTCTGGTCCACTTTCGAGTCTGCCGTGAAGCGCGCTGGGGAGCCCCCTGCACTCATATGGGACACTCCACCTGCCCCAGTATCGCAGCATTCACGCTACCTCGAGGTATGTAGAAAAAACATTTAAAGTTGTGTCTCCCTGAATTGTCGAATCTTTCCGAATCTCTCCGAATCAGTTTGATTCAGATACATTAAAGGGTCTTCTGATTCAGTTCGGAGATTTGGCCGCCAAATCAGGCCAAATCTCCGCTGAATGGAATCGGGGACTGAAGCTTTGCACAACCCTAGTACTCAACCTTTTTCCTGGCAGGCTGGATGGGCAGTCTCTGGTCTGACTGTGGGCCAGATGGAGGTTCCGATCCAGTGTCCAGGGCCAGCCTGGTGGCTACTATCCAGCCACATGAAGGGGGGTAGGCAGCAGCCTGAGCCCAACCCCCAAGGGAGAAAAGGGGGTTTCACCTGGCCCCATGGGGAGGGAAATGTGATCTAGCTTGGGGTGGGGGGCGGTGAAGTGGTGTGGCCCAGCCTGGCCCCAGCCTAGGGGAAGGGGGGTTGCAGCCTGGCCTTCTGGGTAGGAGGAGGAGGCACGGTCTGGCTCTGACCAGGTGTGTGGCATTTGGGATTTGGAAATTTGGCAGGGGAGGGGGCTAGCTGTATTATAGCTTCCACTCCCCCACCACCAAATTTCCTGACCCTGTGGGCCAGACTCAATAGTTTTATGGGCATAACTTGGCCTGTGGGTCAGAGGTTGAGTGTCTCTGTTCAAATGCAAATCTTAACTGAGAGAGATCTTTCAAATGTGATCTGTGTAATATAAAGGACTTTTTATTTCATCATTTTAAATCAATATGAAGGTACCTTCATTAGTTTTAAAGGAATGCAACTGCATAATGGTTTTTATTATTTCCTTTTAGCCAGCATCACTAAATTTAATTTTTCACTTATTCCCTTTGTACCTGAGAGAGATGTTTGCTTCCTAGTTCTGCTGTCCTAGAAGTGGATGCTAATTTAGAGGCTAAAAGCCATGTCTCAACCTAAGGGTGAGGTTGGAAGAACTAATAGCATGATTTTTTTAATTTGTTGTATTTCAACTGTAGTAACTTTTTGTACAAGTAATTCCATATTCTCGTGGTGCAACACACTAGCTTTTTATGTGTGCACAGCTCCCTAAAGAAGATAAAGAATTCTGGAGTGACTGTCTTTCAGAAAAGCAGTATGCTTTATTCTAAGGAATTGGGACCTTTTCTCTCGTTTAGCTAAGGTCTCAAATGCCATTAGGAGTTAGCTTATTTACTTGAATCCAAGAGAATTTTTTTTTCTTTCATGTGCCCTCTATTCAACACAGGAGAAGAAGGTGGGGAACCTCACCTTGTGTTTGAATACTGCTCGGAGCAGGTGGCTGCTCCAGCTCTAACCCACCCCTGGAATGGGAGAATGCATGGGAACTGCTGTGGCTCCAGCTCTGGCCTTCATGTGCATGGGCTGAGCCAGAGCCACTGCATAGGGTAAGCAGCAGCCAAAAGGGGCAGGAACAAGGGGGAGACAATAGGTAGGGTATAAGCTGCCTGTCCCTTTTCATGTTGGTTGTTCTTCTGCCTCTGTTTCCCCATTTCAGTGGTGGTGGGGGAAGACTCTCCAAATTAGAGATGGCCCTACAAATTAAAGATGACTCTCCAAATTAGATTCCTTAATGTACAATTTTAACAAATTTATAAAATCTAATTATTTGGAAGCTGTCTTAAATTTGAAGTAGTCTTGGATTCAGGGAAATGTAATGAATTGTCTCTCACAGTCTTTACCTGAAGACGGTTCTTCTTTATGAGGGTTTTTGAGCTTTTAGGTGTAACATGAATCAGGGGGAGTTGATTACAGGTGCAGTTTTTAAAAAAAAAAAATCTATGGTTCCAATCTTGAATTGTCATATCCTTTAGTTTAATTCTTGTTTTTGTGAATTACTGGTTTGGTTCTGATATTGTTCTTTGTAATAAGTAATTATTGACTGTAGCATGTGAGTACATGACCTACTGTAAAATTTAATTTCATGGCAATCTTCCACCCCTCGAGAAAACACTGACTACACAGTGATTTTTTCTGAGTGTGTATCATTTTAGACTTTTCCTCCTTTTTAGGTATTTTCCAGAGAATGCCACTGCAGAAATGCTAGATGAGTGGAGACCTTTAATGTGTCCATTTGATGTTACCATGCAAAAGGCCATCACCTATTTTGAACTGTTTCTACCCACTACCCTTCCTCCAGAACTTCACCATAAAGGTTTTAGGTAAGTATATCTAAATATGCAGGGGACAGGACTAGGAGGAATAATTTCAGTTTGAAGGGGGGAAGGTTAGGGGGATATTAGGAGAAATTTTTATTGGTGTGATGGGGTTAATTAAGCATTGGAAGGGAGTACAGAAAGAGGCTGTGGAATCTGCCTCCTTGGAAATTTTTTAAGAGTAGATGATACCAGGGCAGTTGAACTGGTGGGCCTGTAGGCCATATGTGGCCCATAAGAGGTTAAGTTGTGGCCCCTAACTTGGTGTTCTGCCATCACTCTGGCTGCAGGAGTGCTGGCTGCCATCACCTGTGACTCATCTGGTGCAGCCTGTGCTGCATGTAGCCTCCACTGGTGCAGCCCATGGGATATGTGGCCCCTGGGGACTTAGAAATTGGGAGAGGCCTGGGTTAGATGAGTGCTAGACCAAGATGGTTTAGTCAGGGATGATCCTGCTTGGAGCATGGGTTTGGACTAGATGACCTCCTGAGTGAGATTCCTTGCAACCCTACTTTTTGTGATTCTATTAAATACCTTAAACTTTGTCTCTTACATTGTAATTCCTAACTGCATGATCAAGGGATTGCCTTTTAACTTCTTGTTTTTGAAGTCTCATATCATGCTCCTTGGAGTTGGTAGTGCCATGGGGTGAAGTGGGCCTGGACCTGGCATGGGGGTGGGGGGGAGGAGTGGGACCCTCGTGGTGGGGGGTGGGGAGACAGAAGCAGGCCCAGGCAGTGGGGGGATGGGAGGTGTGGGCTCTGGTCTGGGTCTGATGCAGGGGTGTGTGGGGGAGGATGGGGCTCAAGAAGGGGTGGAGAAGCTGGGCTGCTGTGGTGGTAGAGGGAGCAGTGGGCCTGGCCCAATGTGGCAGTGGCAAGGGGAGGGGGGAGTGGGTGGTCCTGTCCCCCCCTTGACCCTGAGCCTGCTCCTCCTCTCCCCCCCCCCCCCCCCCCCCCCCCCCC
>NW_017728975.1:1685691-1707682 GCF_001723915.1 Gavialis gangeticus
AGTTGGCCCAGGCCTGCTGCTTTAAAGGAGAAAAAACCCATGGCAAACAGGAAAACCCAGATTCTTGCTAATGACTCATCACTTAAGCAATTAGCTGCTTGTTCATAGGTGCTCTCTCCTACCAGTGCAGGGCTTTATATGGGCTGTGTTTTGTGGCTGGCCTTGCCTACTGCCCTCAGTCAAAGGGAGCTGGGAGAGGCTCCCAGCAGCAGCTATGTTTTCGGTTATTCATTTAACCAATATAATTACAGGAGGTTAAGTGAATATTTTTAAAAATAATATTTACATCCCTAAGATTTGCCTGTCTGAGTAGAGAAGTTGGAACAAAGCTGAAATGAACAGCTTTATTTCTTCTCTTTTAGGCTTTGGTTTGATGAATTTATAGGCCTTTGGGTTTCAGTTCAAAATCTTCCACAATGGGAAGGGGTGAGTATTTTCTTTTTCTAGTTACTGTAGAATAGCTTCATGTTTATAGCACTTCAGCATGTTTACAAATAAACCCAACATATTTAATTTGGATGCAGTCAAATGCTGTTCTGTTCTTATCCTTCTTTTTAATGTGAAAATAGGAGGTGGTGGTAATTTCATGACTCCCAACAAATTGTCACCATCTAACTAAATAAGCCAGCAAAAAAGTGGTTCTGTTTGTTTAAATCTTTATGTTCCAAACAATCAGTTAGTGTTTATGGGGTTGCAAATGCTGTTTCAGTTGATGCGACTTAGGATTAATTGAAATCCCATCAGTATAACAATATTCCATGCTTCCATATTTTGTAGTGAATGAGAAATCAAGGAGGGGGGCGGGGTGTACATACATTTTTCTTTTTTTTTCCCCTCACTTCCTGATTTTCTTTAGTTGTAAGCATTTAGAAATAACATGGGAATGAAGGTTGTCAAATTTTTACATAAGACTTTTATTTAAATTGCTGAATTGTAGCATATATGACATTTGGTTAATATACCAATGTTGAGGGAAAATGCATCTTGCCTCCATGGTAGCTGATGAAGGGAGTCTGATTCTTCTGTTTAAAACTCTGTGCAATAAATATTGACATGTTTTTGTTTTTTTCTTTCCTTCCCCCTAGCATTTAGTAAATCTTTTTGCTCGCTTGGCCACTGACAACATAGGCTACATAGACTGGGATCCATATGTACCAAAGGTAACCTTGATTATTTGTTGAAGTAATTTTTGGTTCTCCTAAAATAGATCTTTGGCAGTCTTACCAAGCTAAATATTTTCTGTAGTGTCTACCTGGGCCATACTGTTACAGTATATAATCTAGGAAGAAGATAGTATGTTGCATGAGTTAACTGGGAAGGGCATTGACATATTCCTGTCAACACTTAAGCACATGAATAATTCTACATGCACAAGCAATACATAGTTCCTTTTAAGAATGGGGCCTCATATGGTATCTTTTTGAAATGTGGAGCTTGATGTGTTCTCTGAATACCTCAGATGTTTGATTTCAAGCTGTTCGTGGCCTTTTAACATGTTTTATTTAATAAAAAAAAAAATCTGGTGTTAGTTTTCTTGCCCATCTGGAGCTGTTCTTGAGATGTGTGTTATGCACCCCTTCAGAAATTGAGTTATTTCTGTTTCAGACCTTCCAAATCTTGCGTTAGTAAAGACACAGTGGGGTGCTTGGTTTATTCCATGTTTTTATTATAATTTGAACACTGGAAAATCTAGGGCATTGTCTTTGCAAATCATCCAACTGAATAATGACACTGGAAAGGTTCAGAGTAATGCCTTCATTAAATTAAGTGCATAATGTAATCATGCTGAAGAGTGAGAGGGAGACCATTTCCCCAATTCTGTCTGGTTTTTGTGAAGGCTGCTGCTTGTTCATCATTTAATTCTATCTTTTCCTGAAAGAATGCCTGAAGCTGTTCGTTAACCATAAAGAAATAGACAACTGTTCACTGAATATTAAACCTATAGGATAATTCCCAGATAGCTACTAATGTCTTGACTTCTGCAGTATATCACTTTTAAACTGTATGTTTATTAGTGGATGATTTGAGATTTATCAGTTTTTGCAATAATTGGGCTGCCTTTTTACAAGTCACTGAAATATTCTCTATTTCTTTTTTATGTTTAAGTCCGTAATTTTCAGTTCCTGTTTTTTCAGTTATATCCTGCCTCTAGGATGCATGTTTTATTCAGAGGTGATCAGACATGCATATGTGTGTACAGTTCTCTGGTGCCTGCAGTGTTAAATGTTGTGATATTTCTTCTAGTGAGCAAATTCAGCATAATGTGAAAATGCCTTTCTCAGAGTAACCCTTTGCTGGGAGCTGGCATTTTATTTGTTGTCTACTGCTAAGAGCGGGATCTGCAATGCCTGTAGATTCCCAGTGACCAAAAGCACATGTGCTGTTTCATTGCACAGGTAAAATTTACTCTAGTAAATTAATTACAAAAAACAAAAACATACAGGAATAATTGTTCTGTTCTAAAATATTGTAAAGAAACTTAGTAGGTTATAATGCTCTTACTAACGCTGAGTTACTCTTAAAACAGATATTTACAAGGATTCTGAGAAGTTTGAATCTTCCTGTGGGGAGCAATCAAGTTGTAGTTCCAAGATACTTAACAAATGCTTATGATATAGGACATGCAGTAATGTGGATCACAGCCATGATGGTTAGTATCCTACTTTTATAGTGTATCAAAAACTGTTACTGCAAAGCTCTAGCAGCTTTACAGCTAAAATGAATGTATAAGTGTCTTGGTATTCAGTTCACTTGCAGAGGCTTATTTTTCTTAGGCTTTCCTTTTGTCTAATATGTATTTAAAAGTAATGTCTTCCCATTTATCTGGAACATTAAGCATGAGGTTTACTTCAGTGCTACTGCTAGTACCATCTGGAAAAAAGCTACCAGCTGCACTGGTGATGAAAAATGGAGTGCAAGGATGAGATTTATCCATAGTGGTCTTCTCACTCTTAGGAATGAGTGAGATTTAGATCCTCTTCTTGGGACTTTCCTACTCAAAGCTCAGATTTTGAGGGAATGTTTGTGTGCTGTAGGTGGGTTTTTTGACCCTTTAAAGCAGCAGTGATTATAAATAAGTGTGCCTGCCAGTTGCTAGCTTTTTTGATGTTTTGTGCCGTTAGTCTCCTTGCTTCTATAACTTTTGGGGTAAGAGAAGTCTGCCCTGTTTTATTAGACCCAGAAGCGACAATTATCTATGACTGATTTCAGGTATAGCTTCGAAGAAAATCATTTAGAAGTACAAAAAAGAATGTGTTAATATAAGAGGGAATGGCTGATCAAAGTAAACCAGGAAAATATGCGAGCAATCAAATTTTGTCATAAATTTATGACAAATCTAATAAAAATACACTGAAACTATCAGGAAGCCTCTCCATGCCTGACCCTTGTAACTCAATACAGTACAATTGCAACTTATGTGGGGGTTACGTTCCGAAGTCAGCGCGTATAGCTGAAATCGCCGTGCTCAGCGCCGAGCAGCCACTGCCGCCGGGCCCGTACAAGGCGGCCAGCTGAGCATGAGCCCCCCAGCCATGCAGCACCGCACTATGAGCCATGCCCCGGCCAGCACCCAGCTGCCAGCCCCAGCAGCCAAGTGCGTAAATCTGAATTCGTGTAAGTTAAATACACGTAAGTTGCGACTGTCCTGTACTAGACTTCTTAAGTGCCTTACCCACTACAACCTGGAGGGGGAACCAATCACATATTTTATCTTAAGTCTGTTACCCCAAAATGTTGTCAATTCATTACAATGCAAGGTAAAATACATTTGTAATATTACTGAAGTCACAACCCAACACAGGGTTTCAGGCCTAATTTTCCATGGACCCTTCTCCTACTGGGGAGAACAGTCTAACTTTAAGTGCACTGGCCTGGAGCTGTGTTGCTTCATCAAAGAGTATAAATAGATGGCAACGCTAAGAGCATTTCTAGTATTATGCCATTGCTTGCCAACATGACTGCATGGAATAAAGTAATCATTCTATGTAGGTGCCTTGTTCTAAATGGAAATGCATGCTCAGGAAGCTGATATACTGATATTCAAATATCAAATACGATTTTATATTTTTTTGTTTGTGTTTTTACTATCTTAAAACTATGTTGTTTTTAAGGATGGATTAAAATATATCTTGTTTAATTCTCAATATATATAGGAATTTCAATATGAATGTTTAAGAGAGATCTTTTGCAGTATCTCTTTTCATCTTGGTTATCCTATTTAGTGAACATTTTGTGTGTTGTTTTTTTTTTGGTTTTGGACAGGGTGGACCAAGCAAAATAGTACAGAAGCACTTGTCTGGGTTATTCAGTAGCATTGCATCCTTTTATCATCCTTCAAATAATGGTCGATGGCTGGTGAGTATTAAGTATAAAGCTCTGATTTTTTTCAGTACTAAAAATATTTTAAGTTTTATAGTGAAAATGTAATTCTAGCACAAATGTCTCTGCTATGTCCTTCATTTTTAGTACAGTGTTTGTATTGTTTCTTACAAATTATTTTATCTTACAGTAAATAGTAGATTACAGTAATGATGAATATATTTTCTCTTAAAAAAAAAAAAAAAATACCAAAAATACACAGGTGTGATAATGAAGGTAAATAGAAAAGTAGCCAGAAAATGAGCAAATACAACAAATTTTAACTGGGTACAGTGCTAGCTATGAAATTCAACTTGTCAAAGTAACTTTACTGCAATTATCTGTTGTACCTGTCAGTTTCAAATCACCCACGAAAGCCTTATCTTTGGTTAAGTAACAGTTTTTTTTAGCATTTAAATGGCACTTTACTAGTAAGGCATGCTCTAGTTTTGTTGAGCTATCATATATAAATGCATACTAGAGGTACACCAATACATCAATCCATATCATATTGGCACTGATAAAAGGAAAATTGACGTTATTGGCAATCAGCTTTTTGGCTGATGTGGCCGATTTAACGTTGCCAATAAATGCTGTGTGCATGTGCAGCTGCAGCTCAGCACTCAGGTGGCCAGGAGCACAGTCTGGCAGCATGGAGAGCAGCGTCCAGCTGGTAAGTCAGCTGTGGAGGAAGAGATGTGGGGGAGGGAAGGAGTGTGGATGGGGACCCAACTGAGTCTCCTGTAGTGAGGGAGGGAGTGGGGCTGGGGTAAGTGCTGCCCAGCCAGGGTGCAGCATGGGACAGATGTCACTTGTCGGGGGAGAGTGGGGGCTCGGCTCCTGCTTCTGCATGCACCCCAGCAAGGCATGGGGGGGTCATATGCCCCCAGATCTGTGCACAGGGCTAGAGTGGGCTGCCGCTGTGGGCTGGGGCTGGGGGCAGTGCTGGGCTGTTCCTGGTGGGGGGGCTGTGCCAGGCTGCTCTCAGGGCAGGTGGCAGTAGCACTAGAAATGAGGCTACGGGATGGGCTACAGCCACCCCAAAATTTACTGTAGCCCCCCATTGCAGCACCGCTTGCCCAGTCCCCCTGGCAGGAAGAGCCTGCCCTGATCCCGCACACGCATCTGGGGAGCACACGCCCCCCCATGCCTTCCCAGGGTGGTGGAAAGGCTTCCCCTCCCCTTCCCACACCCCCCTGGATGAACTGTAGCTCCATCCTGTGCCCCGTCCTGGCTGGGCACCACCTGCTGCAGCTCTGGTGCCAGTCCCACTCTCTCCCTCACTACGGAGGCCTCTGTTCCCCCTCCCCCACAATGCTCCTTTCCCCACCTGCCATCACCCCTTTTCCCCCAACAGACTTACCAGCATTGGCAGTTAAATCAGAATTCTACTTGTTAAATATCAGCCATTGGTATCAGCTGAAAAAATCTCTATCGGTGCACCCCTAATATATACTAAAATCTCATTTTGATTATTCAGTGTAGAATGAATTTTTGTTTAGTACTCAGCTAGTTGGGTCACAAAATCCACTGCTTAAATATTAGACCTAAAAATAGCATAAAATGTTGGTACTGGATAGAGTAGAAGTAGACAACCTTTTCTTTTATTGCATCAGGGTGCTGGTTTAACAGGGCTTAAGTCTGAATTGGAAGCCACTTCCAGCCTGACTCATGCCTCGGCTACAGATTTGACTGCTTCCTCTTGCCCCCACCCAGCTTTGCCACTGCTCTTGCACTGCTGTCCATTAACCAAGCAAATCAGTCCTACCTACTACACTCCTGAAACACCATCCTGGGAGACCAGATAAAATGGCTCCATGGGCCAGATCTATATACATATAAATAATATGAGTTTAAAATTTTAACATTATGGTTCTCAACAGAACTGTGTGTATCTGCATCTTTCCCTGGATGGTATTCTTTGAAGTAAGAGATAATGTTATCATTACTGCTAACATTTAATAATAATAATAATAACAATAATAATGATAATAATAAACTTAGGTGAACTAATGAGAATTCATGTGATCTGGATTTGTTGTTGTGCAAGTGCATATTGGCCAACTTGTAGCACAGTTGCTAGAAGTGGTACAGGCAGCCTCTGTATTGGCACATGGTGGACTGGGAGGGGGCAAGGAACAGAAAGCAAAGTAGCAGATCGGACAGGAAGCACAGGAAAGTACGCATAGCAACACATCAGGCAGTGAAGTGGCAATGGAGGGGCACTGGGGGAAAGCGAAGAGCTAATTTGTGGCCCACCTGCTGGAGAGGTTGGCCCCCACTGAGTTAAGACAGTGTTTTATATTATTAACCCTTGTTATAGGGAATAGGTATTTCTTGATCTATATATGTTGATGTCTTTCCTAACCCTCTGGGTAAATAAGAGTCCACACAGTGGGAGAGCCTTATAAGGCCGTGATGTTCAACCTCTATAATCCATAAGCCACGTCTGGCATAGGGTTGGTCCGCAGGTGCGATCCAGCATTATCATGCATCAGCGCAGTCTGGCATGTGGGGGTCATGTCATCTGCATCACAGGGCTCCTTGTGGATCTGAAAGTTTGGCAGTGGAGCTGAAAGCTTGGTAGTGGAGCAGTGATGGTGTTAATTGCTATGGCTCTGGGAGCAATTAATGCTGCTGCTGTTCTCTTGCAACCAAATTTCCAGACCCGTGGGGAGCCCTGTGGGCTGAATAGCATGGCTTTGTGGGCCAAAGGCTGAGCACCAGTGTTTTAATACCCTTACAGTTGGGTTTCTGGGATTTTGCGTGATCCTTGGCTGGTATAGTGCAGTTATAGTGCACCCTCTGCATGCAGCACAGACATCTCCATGGTATCTAGTAGTGAGCAGAAGTTAGCGTGGCAAGACTGCCCTCACTGGTGTTAGGAGCCTGACTTCTCCAGCAGCACCTCTAGAATTACAAGGGTAGCTTAAGTATTCCAGAATATTCCCCTAGCATGAGAGTGCAGAGGATGCCATTGAAGATCTCCTGTTACTGGTAAATAATTTCCATTTATCTGATTTAGTCACTGTACAAAAGCTCTAGGAAAAATAAAGTACATAAGCATGTGTTTGACATTTACAGAAATGAGTAGGAGTGACACAGTGTAGCCTGTACTGGTGGGTGTATCAGCCTCCATTGCACATTTTGGTTACTTAGATTTTACTACCTTTCAGTAAGTAGCTTTTCCTGTTGTGTAGTTGCTTAAGTGTCTTAAGCTACTATGGCTGACCTTTTTATTTTTTTTCCTTTAACTGCCTGTTGTATGAATTAAGTTCAGGTCTTGCTGATGTCTTCTCACTGCTAATTATTGAGACCTGATTCTGTTACCACTGGTTATATATTCAACAGAACAAGTTGATGAAACTACTTCAAAGATTACCAAGTAGCGTTGTTAGAAGATTGCATCGTGAACGTTACAAAAAAATGACTTGGCTTACACCTGTGCCTGATAGCCATAAACTTACTGATCAAGATGTTACAGACTTTGTAGAATGCATTATTCAACCTGTTCTTCTGGCTATGTTTAGTAAAACTGGAAGTCTAGAGGCTGCCCAAGCCCTACAGAATCTGGCACTAATGCGTCCTGAATTAGTAATTCCACCTGTACTTGAAAAGTAAGTTGTATTGAAACCATAAAGATGATCAATGCAAATTTAAAAAAAAAAAAAAAAGATGATTCAGAGTTTGTGCCTAGAGCACTTGTATAGGCCAGCACAATTCTTTAATTGTGGGGGGGATACTTGGGTTGGGTACAGCTTTTTGAACACACTAGAATTTAGCATCTGGATTGGTCAAGGTGTGGTGGTGTATAAGAGGATGTTGTTTTGACTGGCTACTGATGTGGCTTTTGGGTTGATAGCTACCATAAATTAGAATGGCTCTTACATGACTAGAAAATTTCAGGGTACCAATGCCAGATATTTTGAGGAGCACCTCATAGCCAGCTTTGCACCACTGTCCCCTGACCTGTACTGATCATCTTTTTTCACAGCTCAGGGTCTTGGCAAAAGTATATATAGGCATAATGCATATTGTGAGTGGCACATGGTGTGTAATATGCTTCATAGTATCTTGATTTTTCAGTGTGCTGTGTCAGATCACATATTGCATAATTACAGGTTATTACACTATTTAGTCTGTTGCTTCTGATTTTACAGGCAAACCACAAAATGCATATCTGGAATGCTTTGGGCCCCTACCAGTGGGTTACTTCTCATTTTACTCTTGCACATGCACATTCACCTTCCCAAAACAACCCATGTTGTGAAAAATCTTATGCTCAGCTCCTTCCTACAGAAAACAATTGAATTTTACAACGTTCGAAAAGTTAGCCTGACCAAATGCCAGATCAAATGCTGACTGGAGTTCATAAAAACATTTATTTATGTAAAACAAATGTATCAAGTAAACATTGCAACACTATGACAACTGTAAGTGAGGCAGTAATGATATTCTCCCTGTTCATTCTGAGGCAGCAAGGGAGGTCAAGTGTAGGGATGGGGCAAATGGCAGAGGGGGTAAGCAGCTGAGGTACAAACACTGGGGAGGTTCTGTAGGGGGGAGGAAAGCAGCAATAGGGGCAAATCATGAGGCGGACAGGCAGCAGGGGCAAGGTACACAGGTCAGGTTTCTTGACCCCGCCCCCCCCCCCCCCCCCACTGCCTGCTTCCCCTCCACTGCTCGTCTTTTTGCCATCACTTTCGCTGCCAAAGCAGTTTGGGGTGGGAACAAATTGAGGACAATAATTATATTCTGTACAGGGAAAATTAATGTGTTTTCCATGTACAGAATCTAATTAAGGAATAGCTTTACATTCAAAGTTGTCTTGGATTTGAGTAAATACTGTGTGTTAGTTGTATGCAGGTTTAATGGATGAGAGCCTCCTAAAACTCCGTTTGTGAGCTTGCTTTTTTTTATATATATATAAATGTTAAGGCCTTGGATCTAGGCTAGTCATGTTATGCCTAATTCGCTAGGATGGTCCATAACTTATCCATCAATGATTTGATTTTTAAAAGGAAACTTTTGAAGCTGACATTTGGTATTGCATATCTATTTTCATTGACTATAGTTTGTTTAGAAGCTCAAGGTTATTCCTGTCTCTATTTTTGATATGGCTTCTTTTGAAATTGTATAGGACATATCCGGCACTGGAGACATTGACAGAACCTCATCAGCTCACAGCTACTTTAAGCTGTGTAATTGGAGTAGCTCGTAGCTTGGTATCTGGAGGCAAGTGGTTTCCTGAGGGTCCAACACACATGTTACCTCTGTTGATGAGAGCATTGCCTGGCGTGGATCCAAATGACTTCAGCAAATGCATGGTGAGCATATATCTCTCTTAATTCTTTAAGGTGTAAAGTACTATTTGACTACCTTTAAATTGCTTTGAGACCTCTTTGAGATTAATATTAAAGTAAATGGAAGATATGTTAAAAGAATTTGAAGTCCTATCTTAGGCTAAAGTTCCATTTCTAATTTTAGAAAGTCTTAAAAAAACGACTATAAACACTGGATAACACTATAGTGTGTGTTTGAACAGTTCTAAGCATTTTATTAATATGTTGAATTCTGATAATCTGTGTATTATGGACTTGTGTTGCATAATATTTAGTTCAGTAACCCATCCTGTTAACTCAGGGCTGGCAGCATGTATTTGCCTTTTAAAGATCTGATAACACAGCCATTTGAAATCAGTGGAATGCTTTTTGTTTATTAAAATGGGCGCTTTTGGGGTCCTAGATGCCCATATGCTCATTTTCATAGATTTCATAGACGATAGGGCTGGAAAGGACCTCGAAGATCATCAGCAGGGGCAGGAAGTCAGCTAGGGTCAAAAGATCCCGGCAAGATAAGCATCCAAGCATTTCTTGAATGAGTCCAGAGTAGGTGCCTGGACCACTTCTGGAGGGAGTCTATTCCAGGCCTGGGGGGCTTGGACAGTAAAGAAATTTTTCTTATGTCCAGGTAAAAATGGTCTTGGAGGAGTTTAACTGTTGGCCCTTGTTTTCCCTTGGGGTGCTCTGGTGAACAGAAGTTCTCCCAGGTCCTGATGTTACACCCATTATGTACTTATAAGCAGCCACCAGGTTCCCCTGAGCCTGCACTTTTCCAGGCTGAAGAGTCCCATGGCTCTCAGCCTCTCTTCATAAGGCCTGTTCTCTTACCCTCTGATCATGATTCACTACCATCAACCACTACTCTCTCAGTCTGACTTCAGAGCCAATTTCCCAGCCATTGGACTGTGGTGTAGCCGAGGCCACAGTTGGCCAATTTTTCCATGAAGAGGCCATGGGACATCAGATCAAAGGCTTTTTTAAAGTCCAAATACATGACATCAGTCTCTTCTCCCTTGTCCAGGTGACAAGTCACCTGGTCATAGAAGGAGATGAGATTAGTCAGGCAAGACCTACCTGCAACAAACCCGTGCTGGCTGTCCCTTAGGATGTTGCCCTCAGCCAGCTTATCCAGAAGGGTCTCCTTGATGATTTTCTCCAGAATCTTACTGGGGATTGAGGTCAAGCTGACTGGCCTGTAATTCCTGGGATCTACTTTCCACCCTTTCTTGAAGATGGATACCACATTGGCCTTCTTCCAGTCTTCTTCTACCTAACCTGAGCATCATGAGTTTTCAAATACTTCTGCCAATATTTAGACAGTGTAAATCAGTGGTGGGGGGCAGAATTTTTGGTAGGCATGCTAGAAATTAGCCCTGTGCTGTCCCAGAGTGCCACTCTGTTCCCTTTCCCCTGATTGATTTGCTTCCTGTCCTGCACTTCTGCTCTGCCTTCTGTTTCCTATCCCTTGTGTTACTGTGATGCTTGCCCCTCCTTGATCTACCATGTGCCACACACGGAGGCTGCCCACACACTTGGGGGCAATTATATTGCTGGTTGACCACCTCAGTGTAAACACTTTATACAAAACATCTTAAGGGGTGGTTTTCACAATTTCATACTTTTTTCATTGTAACATATCTGCAAATGGGATTGAACCGATTATTGGAGGAAAGGTGCATCAGTAGCTAATGAGCATGGGAGTTTGGGATACAGCTTCTGAATCAGAATTTCCTAGACCTTAAATGCTGGAGGTCACAAGTAGGAGAGGAGCAGTAGAAAAAACCCTGGTCATATCCTATTCCCTCTGCTTTTCAACATCTACTCTCTGCCACTGTGTGATGGGCAAGGTGAACCTATAGTCTGACCCAGTAAATGGCAATTCTTACGCTTTTATATTTTTATATAGGAGGTAAATATTTCCCAAAATTCAATATATAACAAGATGACTTTACTAAAAATTCAGTTTTTTTGATAGTACTAGTTTTAGTGGTAACTGGTACAGAGATTTTCTGCCTGGAATGGAAGATAATTTGCCTGTTTTCTGCATAACTTTCTGGTTAAGCTTAATGCCTCAGCATGAACCCGTATAGTTTGTTTCCAAGTCTCATAAGCTTTTGGTACCATAACATAGGAATATGTATTAATATATATTTCAAATGCCCAACAGATCACATTCCAGTTTATTGCAACATTTTCTACCTTAGTGCCTTTGGTAGATTGCTCATCTGTACTACAAGAAAGAGATGATCTTTCAGAGGTAAGAATGCTTTGTAGACATAAAATATAACTAATACAGTTTTCCTGTCACCACCTCTTCCTCCTTCTCTGGTTATTTTTTATTCTGTTGCTCCCTTTTAAGTGTAGAATAGGTGTGACAATTGGCCTCTAGACTAGCTTTTTTTTTGCACTTGCCCTCAAAATGCTATTCCTGTGTTTGACATAAACAATGGATGCAGAGATGTAGAGATTAACTGCCCATGATACTGAGTATCAGTCTGTGTTGTGGCAAACTGCAAGCCAAAAAATTCAGTTTAATATCTTCACTGTGGCCTTTAATGGCAGTTTTCAAAACTCTGTAAGACATGGGTATCAGAGAGAGATGGCCTGTGGGCTGGATCTGGCCTGCAGAGTCCTGTCATCTGGCCCCTGGTGCTGACTGGGTCCAGGAGTTGACCCAAAGGCAGCATGCAGGGTGCACCAGGTGGCCCAGTGTGCTGCAGATGGTGCCCACTCTGGCAATCGCACTGCCCATTTCAGTGCGCATCAGCTTCATCACTGCTGGCGCAGCCATCACTTGTGACAGCAGCTAGTGCAGCCTCTCTGGCTGGTTCAAGATGTGTTGGATTTGGCATGCAGGGTGTGTCTGAGGGTCTGCTGTGGCCTGTAGAATGGCCCTGTGCCACTCATCTGACCTGTGGGGCCAGATGGGTTTGACACCCATGATACAAGTAAGTACAACTTGAGCAGAAATTCTAGGATTTCAGGAACATCTTGTGAGGGGACTGATGTTAATATTGCTAAATCTACCACTAGTTACCACCAATAGATAAACTTGTTGGCGATGCTAGCTGTCAGGATTTTAGTGGCTGCTTTTGCCTGAGTGGATATGTAGCCAAAGTATGGGGCCATGTGTACTTGCAGCACAGTATGAAGATTAGACTGTGGCTTCCAACCTGTGGCTACAGAGAAACCCAGGTTGACACAGAACTTAGTATTGTAGTCCGAGTCCTTGCTTACTAACTTCTTAAAAATACTTTCAGTTCTTAAATTTTAGAGTTATAAAGCCCATTTTATTTTATTAGGAAAGTTAAACATTCCATTTTTGTCTTATTTTACTTGGAAATTGTAGGTAGAGAGAGAGCTGTGTTCTGCTACTGCTGAATTTGAGGATTTTGTACTGCAGTTTATGGACAGGTAAGTCTGTAGATTAATTTAACCAAAGTAACTTAAATTGCAAGCCTCTGCTTTTTTTCACTTACTGTATTGATCAACTTCTATAGATGTTTTGGGCTCATAGAAAGCAGCACGCTAGAACAAACTAGAGAAGAGACTGAAACTGAAAAGATGACTCATTTGGAGAGTTTAGTGGAATTGGGCCTCTCTTCTACTTTCAGTACAATCCTCACCCAATGTTCGAAAGATATATTTAAGGTATGTGCAAATGTTCATTTGAGGAAGGGGAAGGGAAATAAGTCTCTATTTTATTTGTGGGAAGGATTGGTTTTCCTTGTAACAAAGTGCTTATCCATTTTGTTTCTTCCCTTCCTAACACTTCAGACTTGTTGCAAAACAAAGGAAAAAAGCTAGAAACTTTGCCACCTTTAGTGATACACAAAACCCTCAGATACTTATCAGTTAACAAGAAACTAAATCATGGGAGGAATTAAGAGCCTTGGCGCACAGTGTGTACCTGTATAATTTAAATTGGTATAGAAAAATTGTGCAAAAATTAGGAGTAAAGCTACATTGGTGTAAACTTAAAACAGCGTAATTGTCCTCTGCTTCTGTCTTGAGGGTGGCTGTTTGCGCTGTGCAAATTATTACAAGCTTTCTTGCTACCTTGTTGCAAGGCACTCTGCTGTACTACCACCCTTTTTAGTCACTATATTGGGAAGGCTACATGTCTGTCAACTGAAGGCACTGGGATAGCTTAAGCTGACATACAAAATGAAGTTAAATCCATGTGTTCAATATTCTTCCTTGCATCTTGTGGTAACTGTTGAATTTTGTCCTTGTGTTACTAAAATTGCAGATCGTTTGAGTACTTATATGTTGCTTTCTGAGCTGCTGCTTTGAATACAGGGTGCCTAAAAGTGTCTTCCTTTAGTTGATTATAAATCTTATAAGTGTGTTGTGGTGCTATAAAACTTAAATTTGTATTTCATCTTACTTGCTTAGATGAAATATGTAATTATTTTGATACTGACACTTTTTAAATGTCGCTTTGAATTTCTTCCCTTTGTTGATCTAACTTTGGAGGATGTGAGGAAAAGAAGGTACATATTTTATAAGTGAGAGAGGTTGGTGATGGTTTTGTCAGTTCCTAGTCTGAAAGTCTGGGAAGTAAGTTAGGGCCTGTTGATCCCCCTTCCGCACACAGGGGGAATAAGATGGTTGTCTTCAGGGACTTGCACAGTAACAGCCTGCTTCCTGTTCTTTCTGTAGCTTTTGGTTTGTTGCCTTTTCTGGGCACTCGGCAATAAGTGTCCAATGTTCCTTCCCAAGGTAGATCCATGAGCATTCATTCTGACAATATTCAAGAGGCACTGCCCCAGTGTGGCATCAACTTGGGCCAGGGCTTATTTGTTTTCAAACATTTAAAGACAAATTTGTAGCGTAATTCTGTTGTAGACTTGTAAATACCTTAATGGTTATTTCCATCTTCTGACTTTGTAATACCCTTTCTGCAAGATTTTTTGTTACAATTATTTTCTTTGTGTTTTTAACAAAATGAAAGCTTTTTTTTATTATCGAGCAAATCTCTACAAACATCATCAAACTTTGTAGCATCTTTTAATGGATACTACAGAGATGTTCCTTAGCATGCCAGCCATGAAAGTAAAGTCGCAAAGGATTCTGATAGTCAGCAGCTTTTTTTCTTCCTTCAGAAAATCTATACCCAAAATGATTGACACGGGTTGTTTTTATAATTAACCTTTTGAATATTCATTTTAAAATGAATGCATACAGCTTCTATTCTTGATGTTCTACATCCATGCTTGTTCTCCTTTTTGTTTAAGTATTTATATTTGAAAGAACAGGAGTGAATAAATGATTTGCTACATTAATGCCACTCTTTCATGTGTTCATGGGAAAAGACATTGCTCCATTCAAAAGCTCATTAATTAGGTAATAACTTCTGTATTTTGTATTCTACTCAGGTTGCCTTAGAAAAGGTTTTTAACTTCGCTGTTTCAAATATATTTGAGACAAGAGTTGCTGGTCGGATGGTTGCTGACATGTGCCGAGCTGCAGTAAAAGTGAGACATTATTCTTGTTTACTTAAATTTAAAAAAAAAGATTTAGCTTTGAAACCTATTTTTTTTCTTACATGGGCTTAAAATATATTGTTACAAGATGATATAAGATCATTTCAGTTTTATGAGATTGTGAGTTCAGCTCTGTAATATAATAGTGTGTTTGCTGAGTGTTTAAAAAATTATGAGCCCAGATTTCAAGCCTTAAAAGCTTGGGTTGAATTGTAGCTAGAGTTGAGTTGGACCATGTTCTTGTTCACTTTATCCTTAATTTGTAATAATGCTTTAAGACTATTTGATTATGAAAAATACGTAGCTCCAGAAAGTCTTCTTGTTTAGATTTATGGTTGGTCATGATGTTTTCAGTGCCGTCCTGAGGAGTCTTTGAAGCTCTTTGTGCCCCGTTGCTGCAGTGTAATAACTCACCTTACCATCAGTAAGTTCAAAAGTTACCTAATTGTATTGTATTAGTTTCATTTTGATTGTGTTTTATTGATCTAAAGAGTAAAACTGATACTTTAAAATAACAATCTGTTTTTCTTTATAAAGTAGCTTACTGAGAAGAGTGCTTTGTGGGGGTGGGTGTTTAAGAGGGCTGTGATAACTAATGAAAAGGTTTTGAGTAACCATTTTTGAAGAGCAGTCTAACAAACTTCTTGGATGGCGTGCTTCGTAGAAGCATATTTGCAAGTAGTTCATCATGGGGCTGTCCAACTGGCAGCTCATGGGTTCCCATCTGGCTGCTGCTTCTCCCACTGCTTGTACTGCTGCTTGGCTCTTTGGGTTCTCTGCCCCTGGGCCTGCAGCCTGTAGGTAGGGAGGGAAGGGGGAGTACACAGGGCACCTGGGGCTTGCAGCCCACTGGGGGGTGGCAGGTGGCTCCTACCTATTCAGAAGTTGATTTCTGGGTTAATATTTACATGTGATCAGTTTTCTCTGATCACATTGGATTCAGGGACTTCTGGATGGGTGGGAACACGTATGTATGTGTGAGATTTGCCGGTAAAAGTGTGTGGTTATTAAATATACAGCAGTATAAGTATCCAGATGTCTTATGTAGCTTATTTGAAACTCTGGACTTAAATGTTTGAAATCATTTAAACCTCCAGTTTGAGCATTTCATTTCAATTTAGGTAACAGTAGTGTTTAATACTTTTGTCCTTAGATGATGATGTCTTGCATGAAGAAGAACTAGATAAGGAACTACTCTGGAACCTTCAACTTTTGTCAGAGGTACCATGAAGATCACAGTTCTGTTCCTTAATTGAATCATCTTTGCTGTTGAAAGACAAATATTTTACTGTAGGAGCAAACATTCACCCTTTGTTTGAAAGATGCTGAAAGACGCTTATGTTAAGCAGGAGTGGATGATATTTACCTTGTGTTATGTACTCAGTCATATACAACTTCAATAAAACTTTAAAAGCCATTTGCCCTAGCACCAGTAATGATGGAATGGGATTGCTGCTGCAGGAAAGAAAGTAAGAAGCATAGAGAGCAAACTGTATGATTTTCAGATGAACTGGAAGACGCTGTTGGTCAAGTCAGAAATTCTGTACATGATGGAGCTTTGAAAGTCCTGGGAGGTTGGGAACAGCACAGAGTCGGAATATGTAGGAGTCAAACTTATGCATAAGTTTTCATCTAACAGCAGAAAGGCTGTTTTTGTACTTGCTACATACTGCCAGTTTGAGATCCCTCCTTTACCCCCTTTTTAAAAAAAAAAAAAATAGTTAAAGCAGGTGCATATACTGTATTAGGCTTTTGACCTGGTTCGAACTAAATCATTTAAGTTCACCTTTGAATGTTTCTCCCTTTTTGATTAGATTACACGAGTGGATGGAAAGAAATTGCTGCCATACAGGGAGCAGCTTGTGAAGATTCTGCAGCAAACCCTACACTTAACCTGTAAGCAGGGTTACATTCTGTCTTGTAACCTACTGCACCATCTTCTTCGTTCTACTACACTTATCTACCCCACAGAGTACTGCAGTGTGCCAGGTGGCTTTGACAAGCCTCTTTCTGAATACTTTCCTATCAAGGCAAGGATTTTCATTTATTTAGGATTAGGGGATTTGTCAAACCATTTAAAAATGCTAAACTATCTTGTTTGTTTTTATTTGAAGATTTATCAACGTAGTGACTATGGAAAGTGTAATTGAAAGATGCTTTAAACGTTGAAACGTGCATTGCAATAGACTTTATTAACTAGTTTTTTTTAAAATAAGATAAACAGAAAATAATAATACTTCATATTGTAACAAGTAGCTAAATGACATGGGACATACTTCATGTAGTCGTGTGAACGTAGGCAATATTAAATGGTGTAAAGCAAAGACTGATACAAACACAATGGGTATTGTAATATATGGTGAACAGATTTGAGATCCACCCATCTTTAAATGTAGCAGCACAAACTGCTGCTACTTTTAAGATGAATCAGAAGAGATTTTTGATTCTTTAATATTCCAGCTATTCTTTTAAAGCAAATAGGTTTTTATATCATTTGTCAGAAAAAATCATTGACATAGTAGATACGACTTTCAAAAATGCCGTCTTTCTTTTTATCTGTTGATCCAAATCTATACCCTTTCTTTTTACAAATGGAGACATTGCAATATATTAATAATAAAACAAATGCATGTGTAAATGATGAGTATGGAGAATTAGACAGACATTCCAAGAGTGGTATTTACATACGATGATCAGAGTTACAAATCTACAATGAAACTCTGTTGTTGCTTTTCAAATTTAGTTAAAATAAGATTAGAGGCAAGCAGTAGTGTGTGTCTGTGTGTATATATCTATGTATTTGTGTGTGTGTGTGTGTGTGTGTGTGTGTGTGTGTGTGTGTAAATATATATGTGTATATACACACACGTATACTTGAATTATTTGCAAGTCTGCTGGTTTATATCATCCTTGGGGTGACCTATTGATGTATAACATGCAAACAAAGGACAAATTGTCAGTTGGTTCTCCAGTCTCTAAAGAAGCCTAATCAAGCTTTCATAAAATAAAATCATTGCAGGTCTCACCATCATTACCTGAAAGCTAATGCAGTTAAGCATTTATATGAAATGAAAATTAAGTCACATAACTGTGCATGCCTTATAGCAAGAACATACCTTGCTTAAATACTTCAAGGTTGATATGCAGAGGAAGCAACAGTCCTAAGTGCTCTTTGTGTCTTTTAAGTGTTTAGCACATGCTTAACTAGCCCTTTTTATACCAACTGGTAATTGTCATAATTTTGTATCTGTTGCTGCTTTTGTCTCCTGGGGGTTTTTCCCTATCTTTTCTTATCAGTCTGTCAGTTTTGGTGGAGAGTTTGGTTATTTTTCCCCGAAGATGGCAAATTAGCAGCAGACTACTTTGTACAATTGTAGTCTTCACTTTGTTCCTTGTACTAGATTGATTTATTTCCAGGGTCTGCTAAATTAACATTTTTATAAATATTGGTAAGATCTTATTCATGGAGCACTGCATAGTATTAGAGGAGGACAGTGGATACAGAGGCAGCTGGCAAGCAGACTCGGATGATACAACCATAGCTAATTTGCAGCTCTCGCCCTCATAAGCAGTGAAGAGTGTGCTTATTTACTAGCTCATTTCACATCTGTATTTCCTCTGAATATCTCAGAGCATGAACAGATAATCACACTAAATTCAGTGGTTGGAGACTAAACGCAGAATTTCTGATGTTCAGTATCTGTTAAGTAGGAGAACTCAGCCATGAAAGTAACAGGTCTAAGTTGTTCTGATTTAGTGTTCATTTATTCAATATTTAACAGCCCTTGCAGCAGCAGGAAATAGGCTGATATTTTCCCCCTGCCTAACCTGTGGCAGGTTAGGGTGTTATGTCTTGTGGTTGTGTCAGAGGTGACTGTGTAGCCTTGCTAATAGGTTAGGTGATAGATTTGTGTAGGACAGGTTGGATAGGGATGGTTCTGCCTCTGGCCAGAAGGCATAGACTGTAGATCACTTCTGAAGATCTCTTTGAGTCCTATTTTGTTACGATTCTGTCATGGGATGATTACAGCCACAAGAAGAGTAACTACATATCAGATGTTCTATGGCAAGTCTCCAGTCTCTGTTAATTTGCTTACTTTTAAGCATTTGTCTGTGCACTCCAAATTTGCAGATTCTATAGTGTAATGAGCTCTGCTTTACAGAAATCAAGAAATAAGAGGTACATTGTTAACTTACGGAGAACCGTGCTAGCCAGATGCAGCATGAAATGGTTAACTTAAAATTTGTAGAGGCTTTAATTGTGTGCTGAATAAGGATACCCAATTTCATGATTGTAGCTCAAAATGATAACCATCTTACCAGATTTCAGTCTAAGGTTTTTCTGATCTTTGCTGGAAAGATCAAAAATTGAAGTCATAACTGAGCAGTTTCCCTGTCTTTGGGTGGGAAGATTGTCTTGATGCAGATGCAGAAGTCTTCAGCTAATTATTCATTTCAAGCTTGTCTTGGGTTGACAGCTATACTTCAGTCTTTCAAAACCACTTAAATTCATATTTAGGAGTGGTTTGTTATTTTTAAAGGAACAGTTTTTTGTGTTTGGAAATAAGTATTCATTTAAATACTTTTTAAACAAGTGTTTTGCTTTATAGCTTGCTAAATGGAGAAATGTTCTGCTTCTGTTTGTATAGGACTGGGGTAAACCAGGCGACTTGTGGAACCTGGATATCCAGTGGCATGTTCCTTCATCTGAGGAAATAAATTTTGCCTTTTACTTATTGGATACTTTTCTTCAGCCTGAGCTCACAAAACTGGAACACCATACAGAAGGAAAACTAGAAATGTCCAGGTTAGTAATATTGTGGGTTACAAAAGGTGACTTTGTATCTAGTTAGTTTGTATTGCTTATGTTAAAAAGTTAGCACCTATTGCACTGGTACTATTAAAAATACAGTTAAGTGTATAAGAATAACCTCATGATAGCTGCAAATTATTTCCTTTTTATTTTTGAACTGCCAAGATAAAGCACACTTTAAAAAAAGTCAGCATATAGTAGTTCTTGCATCAATATGAGCCTCAGTCTAAGAAAAGACTACAGTATGTGGACTTGGCTGTTGTAAAACTCAGATAGTATCCCCTAAACAGGGCAGACACTAAACTGTAATAGTTCTCTGTGAAGCAAGATGTGGGGCTCCTTCTTTCCCACCTTTCTAGGCTCCCATGTATCTATGAAAGATACTGGGTGCCCTTTGCCTTCTTCCCTCAAGTCCCCAACCAAAAATTTTCTATTTATAAAAGCCTTGGTCAGTTGGTCTGTCTGCCTGTCTATAATGCTTTATTCGCACTCTGATTGGCTGACACACGATCAATATGAGTGCAAAGAAGCGTTTAGACAGGTAGCAACGCACTGCCATGATGGTGGGGACACAGGGGAAGGGGTGGGGGAGAGGCCAGTACAGCTGGCGTCACGCCCTGCTCCCTGGATGCGGCAGCAGTGGAGCAGATGGAACGGGGGATGGGGGAAGCCACCAGGGCTGGCCTTGGAGGGGGGTGGCCCTTGCTTCTTGGAGGTGATGGCAGTGCCGGGGGGAGCAGGTTCAGGATGCCCCGGAGGATGCAAGGCCACCAGTGTTGGCTTCAGCCTGCCCCTCCCCCTTCTGTCATCACCACCTGCAGGGCCTATGAGGCAGTGCTGGCAGGGGAGGAGTGGGCCTGGGCCGGGCCCAAGGTGGGTGGAGGGGAGGGGGAGCAAGCCCGAGCTAGGGGAGAAGCTGGCTCGCCACAGCGGTAGTGGGGAGAGCAGCAGGCCTGGGCTAATGTGGCCTGACATATCAGCGATTTGGGGGAAGGGAGGAGCAGGCTTTCTCTGCTCCCTTGGACCCAGGCCTACTCCTCCCCCACACCTCCTTCCCCACCGCATTGGCCCTGAGCCTGTTCCTCCTGTCCCCCCACTGCTGTCGGGTTGGCCTGGGCCTGTTGTGTTCATGTCCCTCCCCCGTTGCCTCCCCCCAGTGGCCTGGCTTCTTCCCCACCCTCAGGCCTGGTTCTCCCCTGTATTGGGCCCAGGCCCCCTCCTCCCCTCCCCCCCACCATCGTGGTGGGGAGGGGATGAGTGGGCCTGGACCTCAAGCATCAGGAGGGAAGGGGGGGAGCAGGCCCGGGGCATTCTTGATGGGCATTTGGATAATATTTAAATAATAAACCAACAAGAGCAGGAAACTAACCTGGTGTTTACATGTCTTTACTCTGCTTGTATGCTCTAGTCTTGTCTGTATCTGCGTTTCTGTGTTAAGCTTTTGGTGGCAGGGATCACTTCTTTAATCCAGTGGTGCTCAGTGTTCTGAACATGTAAGCCAGATGAGTGGTGTGGGACCAGTCTGCAGGATGGGTGAAGCCCTACACTGATCTTCCTGCCCCTTCATTTCCAGACTGGGCTATGCACCGAAATTGGGTGCTGTCTGGCTGGTGGAGGCTCCCCCCACCTAGTTTTGGAAATCTGGCAGTAGCTCCCCTGCTGTACACAGAAGCTATCAAAAGAGTTGCTAATAGCTACTTCAGTGTATACGTTTACAGGCACTTAATCCTTTTCAGTTTTCCTTTGTAATGAAGTTATGAAATCGGATTTAGTCTGCAGCCTTTTTTTACAACTAAAAAGTCTTTAGGTACTGTTTAATCTACAAGTACTAAAGAGATTGCAGTCAAGGATCCTTTAAAATGGAACTGTCTAATACTTTGCCATGGCCAAATATAGCCTGGAAAGGTGGGTCATCCAGCCCAAATTTGGGCTTCTCACTGTGGCTGCCATAATCACAGGAGCTACATTAACTCCTTGTCTGCTTGTGC
>NW_017728975.1:1712682-1721133 GCF_001723915.1 Gavialis gangeticus
CATGGCCAAATATAGCCTGGAAAGGTGGGTCATCCAGCCCAAATTTGGGCTTCTCACTGTGGCTGCCATAATCACAGGAGCTACATTAACTCCTTGTCTGCTTGTGCCAACACAATGGCTCTGGCAGTTGCAGTGAGAAGCACCGAATGCTAGATCTGGAGGTCAGTTGTCCAGCTTAGAAGGAGCTCTTCTATCCAGATCCTGCCCATGAGGCCATATGAGTTTGACACATATCCTTAAAATAAATCTGAAACCAAAAATAAAATAATTGCATAGTAATCTCTGGATCATCATGGTTACATCACTCTTACACTGCCAGAAATGCTTACCATGTTTAAAAAGAACAACCCCCCCCACCCCACCCCCGACTAATATTGTATATGGCTGCTTTCCAGTTTTCCTTTTTAGGAAAACAGTGATTATCATTAAAAAAAAAAAAAAAAAAATTATGTCCAAGTGCATTAAATTTTAAATGAAAGTCTAGCTCAGTCAGCTTGTCCATTTAAATCCAACTTACATATGATTTTACTATGATAGAGAAATACCAAAATAGCATTATTAGTGCATATTTCTGTAACGTTGTGACTTGCTTCCCAGTGGAATATGTTATGGGCTGAAGAACACTTACTTAGTTCTGCTTATGGTGGACAATTTTTTTTCAGTATAGATTTGGATATTGGACTAGATAATGTTATCAGGTGTTGTTTTCAGATTTAGAAAATCAGGATTATCTACCATTTAAATGAAGTTCTTTATTTCAAACTGCAGGTATTTTCTCTTACTTTAACAATGTAGAATAGCCAATATAACACAAACAAAGCAGAGAGTTATGGCTTTCTGATAGAGAGATCCTTTCTCAGCTTTTGTCAAGTGGTCTTTTAGATTTGCGAATTAGAGCAGATATTTTTAGTGAGGAGAAACTTAGAAGTTGACCAAAAGAAAATACTTTCATTTATAGAACTTAATAAAATTAAAATGAGATTAAATAGAAAAATTAAGTTAGGACAGACAAATGCACAAAAAATTGACTTAGGTTTTAAAATGTTTGACTTCCAGAGATGATGTACAGCAGTCTCTCTCTATAGTACACAACTGCCTGATTGGTTCGGGGAACATTCTGCCTCCTCTAAAAGGAGAAAGGATAGCTCACCTGTAAGTAATATTTATGATTGTATAATAACAAAATGAAATGTTTTTAAGCTATAAATTTGTAAACAGAGGGTTTAATTTTGTATTTCTAGTCTCATAGTGAATTTTAAGATGATTACTTTTAGTAAATACTTGAAAATTAGCTTATCTTATGTTACTAAGGAATATGTACTGTATTATGCTCATGGCTATAGAAGAACTTGGATTTTTAAGATATGAAATAATACTTAACACTGATTAGTGCTTCTCATGGATAAATGACAATATGCTTTACAAAGGTGGGTAATCAGCATTGTGCTGATTGTTATTTTACATGTGGAGAAAATCACAGACAGTAACTTACTTGCGTTCAGCAGTAGAATAAGAAAGAGGAGTGCTCCTTACTGAGGTTCTGTGCCCAAAGCCACTGGACCAAGCAAGGGCTTTCCCTGCTAAAACTGCTTAATTATTCAGTATTCAAGTTTCCATTTAAAATACCTGTCTTGTCTGACTGGAAAGAAAACACATCCACTGTAACTCAGTATGTTAGTGTCTTGCCCTGATTCCTGTCAGGCGGCCTGAAGGAATAAAGCCATCAGCACTCTGAGCTTCTTTTTGAGGACGTACTTCTTCAAAGCATAATTTGTGATCTCTGCCAAAGCATTTTCGTTACATTAAAGGAAAAGGACAAACATGTCCCTTCTTAAAGTTAAGAAACATATATGCTTGAGTAAAGACATAGGTCTAGAAGGCAAGTCTGGCTGCCAGCACCAGCAAAAATGTTCTCTGGTAAAGTAAATTGCTATTTAAGGCGTAAAGGGAACTAATATATTTTCTGTTGCCCTGTGGCTGTTCAGGCTTTAATTCAGTTGGTACAGTAGGATGAGCATTTATTAAAGCTTGATTATTGTGAGACGTGTTGAAATGTAGAATTTAGATGTATGCATGTTCTGACTCATGCTCCTATAGCACATTAGTTTGAAGAGCATTTTCAAATACTTTGGTAGGTCTGTGTTCTAGCTTTTATGGGCAGAGCCGATGTGGATTCTGGTAGGAAATGGATTCTGAAGTGCTCTGCCCAAACAGCAGCCACTTGAAGCATACTTATGGTACTGCTTGGCATCCATTGTCCAGTGCAGGAGGCTAGTGAGGCAGTGGTGACATTCCGATGCTGTTTAATGTGTCATGCAGTATGTTAATCGTAAACATTTCCAGGTGTATACCAGAAGTGTGAGGACAAACATTGGTTTTGCCTTTTGTACTAGGGCCTCAAAAAGGGAGAATATTTGGGTACAGGTTGTTTTTTGCCCTAAAACAAGTGGAGGAGAATAAGGCACTGTCTACTCTCGTATGTGTCAAAGTGGCAAAGAACTCCCTCTTCTGTAACCATCTGTAGGTATGTGAGCATATGAATAGTAAAAAAAATATATATATATTTAATAGTGTGTACTTGTAAGGGGAATTTTCCCACTCAGTTCCTAATCCCTGTCATACTGTCTAGAATCAATATTTTAGTTCGGTGCTGTTAAAGTACAAGCTTCTTATTAAGGAGTGGGAATCTTTAGTGTGTTGCAGTTACCGTAGCATCATAGAAACTTAGTGCTGGAAGTTTCAGGAGGTCATCTGGTCTTAACCCCCTTCTCAAAGCAGTACCATCACCAACTAGATCATCCCAGCCAAGACTTTGTCTACCTGGGTCTTAAAAACCTCCAAGGATGAAGATTCCACAGCCTCTCTGGGGTAACATGGTCCAGTGCTTTTACCCTCCTAGTGAAAGAGTTTTCTCTTGTATCTAACCTAAACTTCTTTTGCTGCAACTGGAGACTGTTGCTCCTTGTTCTGTCATCTGCCACTACTGAGAACACCATCCTCTTGGATGTTCAGATATATGAAGGCTGCTACTAAATCTACCCCCTCAGTCTTCTCTTCTGCAGACTAAAAAAGCTCAGTTCCCTTAGCCTCTCCTTAGAAGTCATGTCCTGGCCCTCTAACCATTTTTGTTGCCCACTGCTGGACTCTCTCCAATCTGTCCACATCCTTTCTGCAGTGGGGGGGGGAAAATTGAACACAGCACTCAAGATGTGCCCTCACTAGTGCAAAATAGAAGGACATTATCACTTCTGTTGATCTGCTAGCAACACTCCTACTAATTTAGCCCAGTATGCTATTAGCTGTCTTCAGAACAAGAGCACACTGGTTCATACTCAGCTTAGTGTCCACTGTAACCCTCGGGTCCTTTTGTGCAGAGCTGCTGCTTACCCAGTCCATCTCCAGCCTGTACCAGTGCACAGGATGGTTCCATCCTAAGTGCAGGACTTTTCACTTCTCCTTGTTGAACCCTGTGAAATTTCTTTTGGTCCAATCCTCCAGTTTGTCTAGCTCTCTCTGTGTCCAGTCTGACCCTCAACTTATCTACTACTCTACCCAGCTTCATCATCTGCGGATTTGCTGAAGATGCGCTCCATCCCATCTCCCAGATCACTGGGTTACTGAACAAAACCAGGCCCAGGACTGACCCCACTTGATGCTGGCTGCCAATTAGATTTGAGCCTTTGATTACTACCCTTTGAGGCCAACAGTTTAGCCATTTCACAGTCCATTCATTCAACCCATACTTCCTCAACTCGTTTGCAAGAATGATGTGGGAGACAGTATTAAAAGCCTTGCTAAAGTCGAGATGTATATCGTATCCATTGCTCTCGCTGCATCCATAGAACCAGTCATCTCATTGTAGAAGGCAACCAGGTGTCCAGGCATGACTTGCCCTTAGTGAATCCATGCTAACTGTTTCTGTTCACCTTCTCCTTCAGGTGCTTAGAAATTTGATTCTTTGGGGACCTGCTCCATGATTTTTCCGGGGACTGAGTTGAGGCTGACTGGTCTGTAATTCTCTGGATCCTCCTCCTTCCCTTTCTTAAAGACGGACACTGTATTTGCCCTTCTCCAGTGTCCAAAAGCTCTCCCAATTTTTTGCCATGAGTTTTCAAAGATAATGGCCAGGAGATCTGCAATCACACTAGCCAATTCCTTCAGGAATCTTGGGTGCTTTGTGTCTGGCTTCACTCACTTGTACACATCCAACTTTTCTATATAGTCCCTAACCTGTACATTCATTACTGTTGGCTGCTGGTCTCCTTCCTGAACTATAGTGCCAGATGCCATAGCCTGGGAGCTGACCTTGCCTGTGATGGCTGAAGTGAAAAAGGCATTGAGTGCTTCAGCCTTTTCTGCATTATCTGTGACTAGGTTGCCTCCCACTTTCAATAAGGGACCCACACTTTCCCAGATCATCATCTTCTTGCTGACATACTTGTAGACACCCTTCTTGTTACCCTTCAAATCCCTTGCTGGCTGCAACCCCAACTGTGCTTTGGCCTTCCTGATTTCATCCCCGCATGCCTGAGAAATAATATTATACTCCTCCATAGTTTTCTGTCCAAGTTTCCATGTTTCGTAAGCTTCCTTTTCGTGTTAATTCACTGAAGAGTTCCATGCTAAACTAAGCTGGTCTTCTGGCATACTTGTTAATCTTCCTGCACATTGGGATGGTTTGCTCCTGCATCCTCAGCAGTTTTTTTTAAGTACAACCACTCCTGTCCTCTCCAGACTGGCCTCCCAGGGGATCCTGCCTATCAGTTCCCTAAGTGAGGCAAAGTCTGCTCTTCTGAAGTCCAGGGTCCTTACTTTGCTGCTCTCCTTCCTTCCCTCAGGATCTTGAACTCGCTCATCTTGTGGTTTCTGCTGTCCAAAGTTGCCATTCACTTCTATGTTGCCCACCAGTTCTTCTCTGTTTGTGAGCAGCATATCAAGAAGGCCTCTCTAACACTTGCACCAGGAAGCTGTTCCCAATGCTTTCCACAAACTTCCTGGATTACCTGTGTACTGCTGTATTGCCCTCTCAGCAGAGGTCAGGGTGATTTTGAAGTCCCCTGACAGGCTCTGGTTCTCATGGGGGAAACTTCTGCTAGCTGTTTTGAAGAAAGCCTCATCCACCTCATTCTCTTGGTCTTGCGGTGTGTAGCAGACACCCATCACAACCTCACTCGTGTTGCTCTCTGACCCTAACCCAGACACTTTCAACAGGCCTATCTCCAGTTTCATAATGGAGCTCTAAGCAATCGTACGGCTCTTTTACATAAAGAGCAACTCCCCTTCTTCCCTGCCTGTCCTTGAACAGTTTATATCCATGTATGGATATAGTCCAGTGGTATGAGCTATTCCACTAAGTTTGTTACTTCAGTTACATCACAGATGCAAGGTTTTCCAATTCTTCCCACTTGTTTTCCAGGCTCCATTCACTACCACAAGTCATAAGATGGACAAAGGCCTACCTTGGTTTTATAGAGTCTCTCTCGCTCTCTCTCTCTCTCATATATTTGGAATTTATGTTGACAAGCAATAACTGCCATTTTCTGTTTGGAGGAACTCCAAGACATTTTTCTCATCATAAATTTTGTTGATGCTTTTTTTTTTGTCCCTTTCAAATTGGAGTCCTGATCTGTCAGTCAGATTTGAAATGACTTGGAGTGGTTTTGAAAGATGTGAATGATATGTTTTGCTTCCTTTTTTCTTTCTGTTTTTTTATTGCTATCTAATGTAGAGGATTTATATTAATAACCTGAAAATAAATTTTGGCTACAGAAATTGAGTATCTTTCTTAGTGATTTTTTTTTTTAACATCTAAATTTCAAATCTCAGATTTATTGTAGGTGAATATCCTGTCAACCTCAGATGGTTTGTTTCTTGCTATCAGCTTTTTTGGAAGCCCACATATAGATGACCCTCAGCAGAAAAAACCTCTTTTGACTTTTTTCTTTAGCTTTAATTTTAATGTCTCAAATGGTAACTTGTCCTAGCAACATGAACAGGTTTTACCTTGGATCTTTTTATGATCCCATAAAGTCTTTTAAAAACTGCGATTAAATCAGTTCTCTTCTTGTTTTTTTTAAGGCTTAATTTAGAGAGGTCTTGAACAGTCTGTTACCTACCAAGAACCCTCCAAGTCATAGAATCATAGAAATTAAGGGCTGGAAGGGACCTTGAAAGATTGGTTCCAGTTGCCCCCTGCTCTGGGCAGGAATATTTCTGAGGTCAGATGATCCCAGCGAAGTATCTGTCCAGTCTCCCCTTGAAGACTTCCAAGGTTGAGGACTGTACCACCTCCTTGGGAAGTCTATTCCAGATTCTGGTCACCCTTACCAGAAATAAGTTCTTCCTTGCATCCAACCTGAAACCATCCTCTGACAGTTTATGGCCATTGCTCCTTGCCCTCCCCTGGGGTGCCCTAGTGAACAGATAAATTGAAACTTAGGATCAGTTGCCCACACCCAGACTTGATCTGTCAGCCTTTTTGTTCCAGGCTCACGACTCGGGCCCTTCAGTCATAGAAGTGAAGTGCTCCATCGCCTAAATAAACCTTGTAATTGTCTTTTGCACTTCAGTCAGTGTCTTTAAGAGCTGGGTGAAGGAAGAAGGCTGATGGAAAATATTAGGAATCACTGAAGCCTTCCTTGAAGAAAAGGTGCTAACCAAAGACTGTGTGGAGAGAAGTGGGGTTTTTTATTTATTTATTTTAATAAGCTTGAATGATCTGTCCTACAGGCATCCTAACCTCTGGATAACTGAGGCTGACTTGACTCATTTAGAATAGATCAATGTTTTCACTACAACTTTTGGTTATTTGTGCTCTGGTGTTCCAGGGTGTTGTACGTAATGGGTCATACATAAGGAGGGAACCCAGCCATGCACTAATTGGGGGATGTAATATTTTTTTGTTCCGTTTCCATTGAGGAAGGGACAGAAAAACTCCTGTGCACTAGTTCGTATAGGTAAGTCTGTTCTGGCTACATTTCTTCTGTAATGCTGCTTCTAGATTGCAGGGAAACTAAGTGAAACTGCAAGAAACAGTAAAAAGTTGACTTAATCACAGTTGCTTTGTGAATTCATTATTGGAATTTTTTTTGCTTGTATTGTCAAAATATGCCAGAAAGCCTTAGTCACTGAGGCAATAAGCAAGCTTCAGTTTCTCAACTTCAGCACTTCAAGTTCAGCTCCTGTATCCACTATAGTTTTCAACAGTGGTGATTTAGTTTTTAGTTAAGTCAATGTTTAGAAATGTTCGTGAGGCTGCATTATATAGATCGTACATGCAAATTGAGTTGTCAAAACCCAGTTTTGAACATTTAAGTTTGCAAAGTTAGTTTTAACACTGACTGGCCTAGTAGATTCCTTGTCAGAATTCTTCCTGCCCTAAATGTTCCTTTTAAGATATACACATATATAGCCAGCCTCCTGAACTTCAATCCCTACATAGTGTTAGAGATTAGCACTAAAATAGTTTACAAAGATTTGAAACGTGAATCCCTCAGGTCACTTCACTTCTAAGCTGGTACATTGTGCGTATGTTACAGATATGTAGTAGTTCAGCGTTAGGGAAACTTTGTGCAGAACAGTGCAAGCCACAAATTTTGGCTGGTTTGTCACAAATTTGACCTTTGTCCTCCCTGAATGTCACATTAATTCCCTTCCTTTGCCTGATCTCCCACTCTTGCTGCTTCCTCCCCTGTGCTCCCTGCTTGATCTCTTTCTTTGCTTTCTGCTTCCTGCCCTATTTGCTGCTGTGCTGTCTGTCCCCTCCCTGATCTGCCACATGCCATGCACAGAGGCTCCCTTGCCACTTCTGACCAGTCTGCAACACACTTGCCACCCTGGTATAGATTATACACAGGTGCAAAAAACAGGTGTAGATAAATCCTTAAACTAAATTTAAACATTTTTTTTTTCTTCAGACAATGGCAGAGATGATACTGAGTTTGAATGGGTCACCTAGTGGGACACCTAGATGTCCAGATTAGGCTTCAGGATGCATCACCCCTGGTTAATAGGCAGTCAGTTAAGTATAAAGAAATTTAAAATAAGAATAGGCTCTTAATTTAATCTCCTTGGAAATTCTGTCCTCAAATCTGTTTCCTCAGTTGTAAGGCTCAATTTCTTAAATACTGTACCACTAAATCAGGAGCAGGCAAAATATGGTCCACAGGCCGGATATAGCCTGTCAACTGATTGGATCCAGACTGCGGTACTCTGCATGGGGCTAAGCCCCACCTGCTTCTGCTGGAACAGTCTGTGCCATGCTCTAGACAGTGCCTGCATGCCTGCACCCCGACCAGCGCATGCAGTTTCTGGTGGCCTGTTCCCGGTGCTGTTCTGCTCCTGTTGCCTCCAGTGGGATCCACCCACTGAAGCTCCCTGCCAGACTGCCTGGACTGGGGCAGCAGGAAGAGGTGTCACGGTTGGAGGTGAGGGGAGCAGAGCAGCCCCCAG
>NW_017728975.1:1726133-1743023 GCF_001723915.1 Gavialis gangeticus
CTAGACAGTGCCTGCATGCCTGCACCCCGACCAGCGCATGCAGTTTCTGGTGGCCTGTTCCCGGTGCTGTTCTGCTCCTGTTGCCTCCAGTGGGATCCACCCACTGAAGCTCCCTGCCAGACTGCCTGGACTGGGGCAGCAGGAAGAGGTGTCACGGTTGGAGGTGAGGGGAGCAGAGCAGCACCCAGCCAGCTGCAGCCGTACCAGGAACAGTCCGGCTGAAAGCTGCATGGGTTGGCCAGGGTCCAAGCTGGCAGAGCTGTTCTGCTCCCCTTGCCTCCAGATGCAGCTCCTCCTTCTGTTCCTTCCCTTGCTCCATGGCTCCAAGTGGAGGGAACTTCAATCAGGTGGCTCCTGCCTCAGTGCATGGGGCTCTGGCTTTAGCTCCCAGCTGCCTTCCACCTTATCTGTCCACCCACCTGGAGCAGCATAGCACAGCCTGGCCCACAACAGCTCATCCAAACTCCCCTTGTAAGCCTTGGGCTCAAGTAATTGCCCACCCCTGCCCTAATTGGTTTAAATTTCCTAAAGAATCAGAATCTGTCCAAGAGATTCAGCATTATATATCCCCGTTTGATTTATGCATCTTCCTGTACAAGTCAGGGAAGATGAGTATTTTATGTTTGTCATTGATGTTGCAATAATTCTGTTTCTAAGCTTGGATCTTGGTTTTCATGGGTGTTTTCCTTTTGTCCCTAGCCTGAGGATAGGCAAATAAAGTGTTCCAAGAGCTAACTTCCCAGTTAACTAATGGTTAAAGCTGTGCTTTCTTGTACTTTCTCAGAACTGATGTAACACATATCCTTGGTGTAGCATACTTGTAAGTGGTATAGAACAAGACAGGATCTAAATTGCATAAGAAAACAATTTATTTTTTTATATTAAAGAAGTGAAAATGGAAAATTAATCATAAAATTATAGATCAGCCATATGGTTAAGAATATCATGAGATCACTACCTGGTTTCAGAGTGCAGGGGTTTGTAGTGGAGTCAGAATTGCCTGTCATAGTTAACCCATATTTTCATGTGCAGTTGCTAGGCTTTATACACAAAAATTGTTTTTGCTCAGTCTTTAAGCTTTTTAATTTGCTATGTTGGTCAAATATAAATAGTAGCCTAAATGACTTAAAATGTTACAATTTTTTCAAGTTCTACTTAACCTTTTGGGTAAAGAAAAAATAGTTAAGAGCTTAATGTAGTCACCAAATTAGATTTTCAGATAACTTCTTGGGTTTAAAGGGTGAGACCTGGTTTTCTCGTAGCTTGTACTGTCAGTATATGTGAATTATCTTTATGGTAGTGGAGTTTTGCCATCTTATCTTTTTGTGGCAGTCTGAGTTTTTGACACAGAATTTGAGAAAATATAATTGAGGGCATCCTCTTGAGTAGGTAGGATCCAGAACCTGTTGCACTAAGAAGTTTAGTTTAGTTTTAAATTCTGTTGTGTATGAGCATTAACAGAGCCGATTCCATTGGCATCAAAATCAATTCATCCTCTATGTTGATTCCACTTATACTTTAAATGAATTATGTTGAAGATCTCTCTCATCTTCAAGGAAGAAAATAGTCCCTGTGCAGTCTCATATCAGTCGTAGGTCAGTGGTTCTCACTCTTGTTAGACTCAAGACACCCCTTGGAAAATGCGAGCTCTTAGTAAAAAAAAAAAAAAAAAAAAAAAGAAAAAAAAAAAAAAAAAAAAAAAAGAAAAAAAAAAAAAAAAAAAAAAAAGAGTAAAAACTACAGAAAAATAATAGAGCAATTCTTTTATTGCAGAGAACTCAGACTGCAGTTGTTTGAAAGTTTTTTGACACTGTGGATTCCTACTGGAAATCTCTGGGGTTTTGTGAATCTTGTTTGTACACCTGATGTGCTAACATTGCTTGGCATCCTTGAAAGATCTCAAGGCACCCCAAGATGCCATGGTATCTTATTTGAGGAACGCTGGTCTAGGTTGTTACTATCTTGGTCTGTTTTTGTTTTTTCCTTTTCTATAAGGACCATTGTAGCACCTGTGTTTCAAAGATTTCAACTTTGTTCAGCTAAAGAAAGGGAAACTACTTCCCACACATCACATTTGTTGTATAGAATGCAGGATTGCAGAATTTAAAATGGTTAGATCAGCCGGAGAGGTAGATAATTTCATGGCCAGCTTTGGAAGCTCAGCTAAAGATTACTGGTTTTGGGCTTCAGTGTGTAAGCTGATTGTTAGGGATTCAGTATTCCTTTTTCCCTGGTGTGAGCATGCTTTTAAGGGGAACAAATGCTGTACTGTTTGTTTTCGTTGGAGTACCGAGTAACACGTGTTTCTAGGACTTAATTTCCGAAATTGTTATCCTAAGCAAGTTTATGGGACTTAACTCCTGCTCTAATCCTCATTCTTTAGCAAATTTTGTCATATTTCAGAGTGCTTTTTGACTACTTATAGTTCTTGTTTTTAAGAAAATGCAGTTACTAACTTTGGAGTAGGGAGACCTAGGAATTGCACACTAAGTAAGCTAGAGGGTGAAGGAGGTAGTCTTGGTAACTTGGTTGCTTCTGGCATAGGGCTTGCATGACAGAATGAAAAATGCAGATAACGTTAGAACTTAATGCTAGTGAGAGGTAATGCTGAAGATTTTTGTCAAAATCTTCAGTGGTATGTGGATTATGGCATAGCTTCAGAAATACTACATGTTTGTCTTGCTGCAGAGTATGCGTATATATACATATAACGTGTTTTGCGTGTGTGTATATATACATATAATGTTTCTACAAACAGTCTCCTGTTAATATCTGTGGGCCTGTTTAATGGTTTGCAATCCCCCCTCCGCCTCTACAATGTTAGGAGTTTTTTTTTCTGTAAATGAATAAGCCTCATGGTGCTACAAATAAGGGTTTCTAATACAGACTGCTTATGAAGCCCTCATGCATTTTTGCCTGTAGACCATCACAGCTAAAACCTGTATCTCTTTTTTACTCTTCTTCATTTGAGCTGCATCTCTAGATTCCCTTCTTCACATCTGAACATTACTGAATGGTGGCTCTAGCTTTCTTGGGGAAGTAGAAACAGGGTTACTCACTGAGTCACCATTTTTTCTTCTTAAATACACTTTGTTAGGATATGTATTGCTCCTTTTTTGGCACAACTGTTGTAGGAGCTTTTTTTTTCCCCTCCTCCTCCCCTCCCCCCCCCAACTATCTGGTCACTGAAGACATTAAGACTGAAGGTCAAAGATGAGACCAGTTCTTTTTAATTGTGTAAGGATGTGACATCGTACAATGAGGGGCAGGGCTAGCTAACCTCTCTTGGCATCTCCAGGAAACTACCCAGCTCAGCTGGGGGAGCTGCACACTGAAAAGGAAACAGTTACTACTCCACGGTGAGTAACCCTGTTTTCTCCTTGTTTCACCTTCCAACTGTTTTCTTTGACTTTTGACTTGGATTCTTGTATGGTAAAGATAAAATAGTTGTTCTGGCCCATGGTCAGATCCTAAATATGGAAAGACACCTGCTTGCAATTGGGAAAAAGATTTTGTTCAGTTGGTGGAGTCAGAAGGAAGTGAGCTGACATTTTATTGTTGAAGCCTGTAACTTAAACTTAGAACGTGGAATGCGTCTGAAGGGGCAAGGTAAAATGTCTATGAACGTGGGGAAGAAAAACTTAGTTATAAAAAGGATTCGGGTTGGTAGCGTAAAGAGTAAATTAATGAATTCCTCGTATTAGCTATTGCGGGGGGGTGTATTAAGATGCTTTAGCTATAAGTTGAGATGTCCTTTTAGTAGATTATTTTGGCAGTTCCTCTCTGGCTTTAAATAGGTACTAAAATCCAATATTATGCAGGATGGTGGGTTAGTTTCTGTTGTTTGGTTTGACCTGATTTTTGTATAACATGAATTATTGTCTCTTTCTATTTAAAAAAAAAAAAAAATAGTGGACAGGATCTTTCTTTCAGCGTCTGCTTCATAGATATTGAAAATAGCATGTGCCTTTTCAAGTGTAGAAAAAATTGCTAGTCAATAGCTTCAGTAGCTCAATAGCTAAGATCTAGTGTTACCAGTGAGGAGATCCTAATTAGTAGGACCAGGTTGTTAACTTTATTAGTTCTGAATATGATACCTTGCACCATGGGTAGTCCCATTAAAGTCAGTGGGTCAGTTTATGGATTAAGGTGATGCATACATTTAAAGATATGGAAATTTTAAGCTTCTGATTTCTAGATATTACCTGAGTTTAAATTGTCACTTAGTCCTTGCTCCGGAGCCTGAAGTGTGGTATAGATAGTCTTGACATTGGAAAATGTTTTTCTTGTTGGCTGTATTCTGTAGCAGTATCCATAAGGAAGAAACGGGGATGGTTGGTCTGCTTGAGGCCTCATAATTTTCTCTCCTGTTTGAGAGTAAAAACAAGAAAATATAAAAAGAAAATATTCCTAGTTCAGGAAAACTTGTAGGTTTGTATAATCTTGTCCTAGTGTTTATTTTCTCTTATAAGTAAAAGAGATGTTTGTGGTCTTTTATGTTTGTCCATTATTGGCATAGAAATTAACTTTAATATTAGGCTTCTGTTACTTGGAACCAATTTTTGCTCCTGGTAAGCTCATTTAGCAGTTGACATAACATACTGTTCTGAAGGAAGTTAGTTGTCTCGCATCTTTCTTTAGCAGCTTTTCCTGTTAGCTTGGTGGGGAAGAAGAGACTTTTAGGAAGCGCTCTGATTCAGTTGAGACAAAGAATCTCCTTTTTCTTCAGGATTATAGATAGATAGATTCTGAATTGGTATGTGTTTTTCTCCAAGAGTAGACTTGGGGATTTAGAAGTTCCTATGCTGTTTAGGAAAATGCTGGCTATATAAGAATATTGGCATTTTATTTTAGGAGGAAAAAAAGCTGTTAAACTTTTTATAATGCATCTGGTATGGAAAGGTATTTATTATCAGGCTTCCAACTCTGCTAATTGAAATGGAGCAAGGAAGATGCAGCTATTGTCTTTAGAAAGGGAAGTTTTCAGTTTAAAGTTGTACTACAATGTCTTTTTAATTGATGTGGGATTAAAGTTAATGTGCGACTATTTCTAATATACATATCAAAATCAGCATGTTAAGTAGCAAGAGCTTATTTTTAAGGTCTTTGGTTTCTCCTGGATTTGTTGATATCCCTAACACTTATCAAAATAAGGATTGTAGCTCCTTGTTCTTTTTTTGGATACCAATGATATATTATTGTAGGAGAAACATAACCCTCTCTTTGGGTCTTGGCAGAGAAAACCTTTTTAATATACCACCTTAAATTTGGAGACAGGTAGTTAGCTGCAGCCAGGCAGAAGGCAGGGCAGGATGGCACCTTTTATAGGTGAAGCCTATTTTGTCAAATGCTATGAAGTAGGCTGTTACCTATGAGTTTGACTCTCTGAACCAATTAGTCTTTATGTGTTGCCCTGCTCTGCCCTGCTTTCTGCCCTAAATCTGGAGGAATATTTCATTTTGTTTTACTACTGTGTTAATTGATGCTCTTGTTAAACTATGTGCACTTCTTGGCACATGATCCAACTTCCAACGTTAAGAGGCTGATGTTCCTTTTCTTCAGTTTTCTTTCTCTTTTGCTTTACTTTCATCCTTAATACATTCCTCAGTTCTGCAGGAAAAAAGTTGTATTTCCAGTATGGGCTACTCGGCGATACTGCTTGCACAACACTTTAGTGTAATAATTATGTAGCTCTTGAGCTTTTTTGAAAAGCATGCTGGTGGCTTTGTCCTTGAGGGATTGAATCCATGTACCTTTGAATGTATAGTGTTAGAAACAAAATAAAAAATGTGAGGTATAGACTAATGGCTCTGCTTTGCCATTAGGTACATTAGGTGCATCAGCTTGCAATGACATTATCTCCTGTTGCATTTATGCTGCCATGTGCTTAAATCTACAAGAACGCACAGCTGAAAACCTGAGGAGAGTCAAGTCATAGCTGTAATCTTGGATGAGCATTTCTTTATAAGGGAAAGCATGTTTTGTGTGTTTACACATTTTTTTTTCTTACTTGCATTTTTTTCGTGGCATGGTTAGTAGTAATGGCCTTCAGAGCAGGAATAAGGGTTGAGCTTTATGTACTTCTTGTTTTAAGGAAGGACCACAATTCCAGGAGGGAGGAATGTAATTTAATTCTATACTTCATCTTTCAAATAGAGATCAACTCAGTTCCTTGCCATCCAGCAGTCTAGATGCGCTGCAGTAATTACCCAGTGCATAATTCTAGTAGCTGTGCTTTGCCTCGTGGCCAGTTTAAGTGAAAATGGAATAAAATAGCAGTAACTTGAGTCTAACTTTTGTTAAATAGGATATATTCACCAATTTGGGCTCAAGGTGGCCTTATGTTTCTGCATCTTTTAAGTGAACTACTCACAAGGTATTTGTAGTTTGAGAATGTTAGCTAACTGTTGTTAGTAAATCAAGCCTTGTGTTAGGCCTCATCATTTAATTTGTTAATGCAAGTTAGTAAAAATCATTTGGTGCTCTGCTTCCCAATTGTGTAACAAAGTATATTCTCTCTTCATGCAGGGTCCCAAGTCTGGTGTCTTTGGAAGAGACAAAACTTTATACTGGTGTTGACTATGGTAAGTTGATCCTATTTCTATTAAATTGGGTCATGAGAGAATTAATTTCATCTTCTTATTGTTGCTGATGCTGTAAAGCGTATCCTGCTTCAGTGCATAGGTGTGGTGTGAATACTGGTCACTAGCCATTTGGAGTGGTAATTAGGCCTCTGTGTTTCTGGCTAGAGGAGGAGTTGGGAAGTATATGGGCCTGTAGCAATTAAGAGTATATCAGGCACAGAGAATGGTCTGAATACTGCACAGAAAAGTGGCAGGAAACATCTAGGTGATGGTCAAAGATAACATGTCCTGGTGGGAGCTAAGAGCTTACCTAATATCTGACAGTTTCAAAAAACAAAATGATCTAGTACAGTGGTTGTCAAACACATACCCCTGGGGGTACTTGAGACGGCCCTAGGGGGTATGTGTGGATGGGTGGACTGCCATGCAGCATCCTGTGCTGCCGTAGAGGTGCTGCCTGCCCAGCCGGATGCAGGAGGTAGGGGAAACTCATAGGCAATAGTTGCCACCGCTCTGCATCTGGCTGATTGCCTTCCCTTCCTCCCCTACTCTCCACTTGGAGGCTGGGGGGACACTGCTCTGTGTCCAGCTGCCAGGGGGGTACAGTGATGCAAAAAGGTTGAAAACCCCTGATCTAGTAGCATACTTGCAGAGGCAGATATTGCAACTGATTACACTACTTTAAAAATCAAAGGAGCTGATCCTTCAGCCCTGTGCAGCATCCAGTACTTATATTTTACTTATTTACATTTTAATAGTAATTGCTTACTGTGTGAGACCTGCATCTACCATTTGCATCCTGAGCTCAGAGTGCTTAATTAAAGAGTACTTTGGGCATCAAAGTCTATTATCTAGTCAAGGGGTTTTCAACCTATTTTTAAAGAGTGCACCCCTTCTGGTGGCAGTGGCTGGATGCAGAATGGGGGTGAGGGAGCTGGCACACAGGTACTCAAGGTGGTGGATGGTGGTGGCGGGTGCCACATGTGAGCAAGCTTTCTCCCCCGTCCTTATGTCCGGGTAGTGCCTTTGTGGCCGACGCGGGAGGGGCAGGGGGGCTTGAACGCAGGGGCTCAGGGTGGTGTCAGGTGCCACGTGCGAACAAGCTGCCGCCCCCCCTCCCCCCCATCCGGATGGTGCTTTTGTGGCCTGCAGAGGGGAGCAGCTGCCCTCGCACCCCCCTGCACCCCCTGCTCCTGGGAGGTGGTGGTGCTCTGTCGCAGCCTGCCCGTGCATACCTCCTAGCATCTTTCCAAGTACCCGTGGGGGTATGCATACCCCCAGTTGACAACCTCAGATCTAGCCCAAATAGTTCATAACCTTTTCCTTTTCATGATTAAGAATTTGGGTCCTTTGTCACCTCGGGTTATATCAGTATTTGTGCCAGTTCCTGCCATCTGTTTCTAGGCATTGTAATGGCCTTTGAACTGGGACTAATCTATTTTTATGACTATGGTGTGTGCCGATATGTGCTTTTGACAGTGTTACTTGGCAGTTAATCCCAGGCAAAAGGGATGCTCACCAGCCATTCTGAATGGTTTGATCTTGTATTTCTCTTGGTGAGGTGCAGAAAGCCAGGCCTGTCATCAAAGAGTTAACTCAAGAGAGACTGGAAGTTAGTTTAAGAACTATGGCAGCTCCTATTATAGTAGCATATGAATGCCTCACAATTTTTTAACATGTTAAAACCTTGCACCCCTGTGAAAAAGGGGTGCTGTTATCCCTGTTTTATAGATGGGGAACCAAGGTAAGGCAGGTTCATTCAGATACCTAAATACTTTTAAGCGCCTAATTTATGTTAACTCTTGGTGACAATTAGGTGCCTAAATTTTAATCTAGCCCTTATTTTATTTATTTTAATCTTAATTTTTGAGTAATATGTCTGAAGTCACACAAACTGCCTATAGGAAATAGGAACGTGAAAGCCAGTCTGCCGTTCAGTACTATAAAAGGGATTAGCCTAGTACAAGGAAGATTTTTTTTATCAAAGGAAGCTATATTCTTTACTCATCTTGAAGAGGGTGGTAGGTTCTTCCTGCCTTCAGTCATTCCTACTGTTTGGATTGGTAAAGTACTGCTTTCGCTTCTCCTACAAATAACCAAGGGAAATAGAAACTCCATTCTTTCCTTCTTGCTTAAAGGATAAACAGAGCCTTCCATTCGTTCCTTCTTTCCCAGTCAATATCCTTCAGTGCTTCTGCACCATAGTGACATGGACAGAACGGTGTGCTTATTTTGCTCTGCCTCTATATGACTGTAGCGCTTAACCGCTACTAACTCTGCTTAATGGGTAAATCAGGAACATGTTCCAATCTGCATGGGAGTGCAAGCCATTTCTGGCATTGTCCCCTGGCTCAAGAACCACTGTTGTAATTTGGTGAATATTGCTGAAAATGTTGAGAGGAGTCCTGATTAGTACTTTGGTTGCCAAAAGCTGATGTCAGTGCAGTATTTAAATGATACAGAGAACTGAGTGGGATACCCCATGACTTGGGCAAGGAGGTGCAACAGGCTGCTTCTGTTAAAGGGGGTGTGTATGTATGTGAAACCATTATTTCCCCTTACTTTGTGTTCAGTACGTTCTTATATCTCAAACTAGTCTTTGCTCATCCACGTTTGCTTGCCCCATACTGTTTTTGTTGATCTATCCTTTTATTGCTCTGCTTTTCTTCTAATTCTGTAAAATTTAGAGAACATCTTGTGTGTAATGTTCTTGTTGGCTTGTCTAGATTTGTCGAGAGAGAATCACAGAGAAACAATTGCTAGGATCACAAGGAAACTGCTCCGTAAGTATATTTTCATGTAGTCTCCCTAATTTTACATAGAACTTGATTACAAAAATTTAAATGCTTCCTGTTCACTATACTCTTAAATGTCATTACATCACTGAAAATCAAAAAGAGAAAAGTCTGTTTTGTGGCCTTTTCTTTGCTGCACGGTTCATGCAACATTTTGAACTTCAGAAAATAAAATGTTGAATTGTATGCAACTGAAAGTTGTGCTTCATGTTGGATAACAAGCTTTTATTTCCCTCCCTTCAATGATAGATTATATACTTGATAATTCGGAAGATGACACCAAGTCTTTGTTTCTAATCATAAAGGTATGTTTAATGTGTGTGTGGTTTTTTTTTAATTTTAATGAATTGCTTGGTTTTACTCAGTGTTTTTGTTTGTTTGTTTGCTTTGATGACAGATCATTAGTGATGTGTTACAGTTCCAAGGATCTCACAAGCATGAGTTTGATTCCAGATGGAAGAGCTTCAACCTAGTGAAGAAATCAATGGAGAACAGGGTCAGTGTATTGTTTCAGGAGGAATTTTTGATTTTTCCTTGATTTTTATTCTTAGTTGCACCCTTCATAAATTCCAGTTTAAACTGATAAAAGTTGCAGTGTAATTACATATTCTAAATATATTAGATTATTTTTATCACTGTTTTTATTAAGAAAGATTCTAAATGCTCTGTAATTATTAAGCCTTGTAACATCCCCTTTTTATATACACCACCTTATGCTATTATTAATGGGTCCTTATGTTTACTCACTAGGCAGGAAAATTAAGTGCATGCATATGTTTTTGGAGACTAAATGCATGGAATTTATTACTTGGAAAGCACCAGTCAAGTTAGTTTATAGATTGCATCTAAGTTCAGAAATGCATAGGAACCAATCTCCTTTAAATGTAATAATATTTAGAACTCTTCATCTGCTGAATGCAGGGTAGTTTTCAAAAGGGAGAAACAAATATGTATTTCTAAAGTGAAGCAGTAGAGACATAGACTTTTAAATCTACTGCCTAAATTGAGAGGTTAAATCAAGAGATTAAAAGGCTGTCAGAACATGGCAGTTTTGACAGTCTTATAGTAAATAGTCCTCACTAATTTAAGGCATTAAAATAAGGAGCAGATAAGGTACAACTCCCTAAAAAAAAAAAAAAATCAGTGGAATTTTAAGCACCCAAATACTGGGGGGGCGGGATACGTGCCTAGAATCTTAAGTTGGTCTGGCAGCAGGGCACTGATATGATGTGCGTTTATCAGTCAACTGCCTTGGACACTTACATCTTCAAGTGTCTATCTCATGTTGAACCTTGCTATAGTCCCTCTTCGTGCCTTGGCATCTGTGCCTTTTCCTGCCATGGCAGGGGGTCAGACTTGATGATCTGCTCGGGTCCCTTCCGACCCTACCAACTATGAAACTATCTCCCAGTATTCCTTTATTAATTAAACAAATGATCATGTTTGCAATAGTCAAGGTAGTTGCAATATGATGCATAGCCTCTTATCACATGGGACAAAAAGTCCTACACGTGTTAAAGGCAACTGTTAAAACTAACAGCAAAATTTATTAATAAATATAGAGCTGGAGATATAAATGTAGTATATGTAGGACTGGATGGGGTCTCTGGTCCATTATGTTCAAACTTCTGCATTCAGAGGCAGTCATTTTGTCAAAAGATTCTACAGGATTGTCCAGTCTGGCCATTCTTGCAGACAAGTACGTTTTAGTGTGCCACAGGTAAAGAGCAAAGGAAACTGACTATTTTATTTAAATAAATAAATTGTATGCATGTATTATATAAAATATAAATAAATAATATAAAACAGTGTGTATAATAGTAACTGTTTAACATTTAAAATAAAAGCTGTGGGTTTTTTAATAGGATCACAAAATAACCCTCAGTGGCTGGGGACAGAAATATCTACCTCAGTGGCTAGGGACAGAAATTACGCACCCAGTGGTTTAAGTCCAGGGTTCCCAACCCCTGGGCCTCAGTCCAGTGCCAGGCCATGAGGGGCTGGCTGCCAGACCAGAAGTGACCATGGACCAGCAAACTGTGGACTGGAAGTGACAAGCATACTGTGGACCGGCAGCCGACCCTTCTTTATACTGACTATAAGGAAGGGTTGGCTACCTGCCCAAAGTATTCCAGTCACTTCCAGTCCTCAGACTAAAAAGTTTGGGAACCTTTGGTTTAAGTGATCAGAAACTGGTTTGGATCTGTAACGCAACAGAAATTTAGTGTACATAAACCACTTTCAGAATGGCTGAAACTGGCTAAAGATAAACTTGGATGGATGTAGTATCAGACTTAACTAATTTAAGTTAAATCAGTTTATTGAGCTTCTGTCCCAGATCCCCTCCAGATTTAAGTTAACATGCAGTCCCCTAGCATCTCAGGATGCTTTAGACCTCCCCCACAGATGCTCCTGTTGCAGGGTAGGTGGTCTAGCCTTAGCCCAAGCTGTCTGCTCCAGCGGAGCAGGAAGACATGCTCTAGCAGCCCCCAGTCCCCACATGTAAAGATTCCCAAAATGATTTACAGCCAGGATGCACTGACTCCAGCAGCAACTGTTATGGAAGTCTTTCTTTATATATATGGCCCAACAGTTGAGATGTCTTTCTGTACATCTCACTACTAATAGGATGCATTATGTGAAGTGATCTTGGGGAGAGGAGTTAAGGGTTCACATGGCTGATGTGTATGTGGAGATTTTGAACCAAATTGCTCTTCCTTTACAGCTTCAAGGAAAGAAGCAGCATATCAGAGCCTTGCTGATTGATAGGGTCATGTTGCAGCATGAGGTAATACTTGTTCACTACCAATTTTCAGTCACTACTGTACTAGGAAAAATTGCATGGCTACATAGTCATTTAAAGGCATTCTGTACAATAACTCTGAGGTTTGTGTAACTCTAAATATGCCCTATATCTAACATGCAGTTTTCTACTTAATTTAGCTGAGAACACTAACTGTTGAGGGCTGTGAATATAAAAATATACACCAGGGCATGATCAGAGATCTTCTGTGTTTGTCCACAAGTTCCTATGGTCAGGTAAGCAGAAATCGTCTTTGTTAATTTGCACAGTTGTGGGGGGCGGGGGTTCAGCTTGATATTTGCAGTGGATAGATATAATATAGTTCTTTTTTTGGAAGGCTTTTCATTGTTAAAATGTCTTTGTTTCTAATGCTATAGAAACATTTAATCACTTATATGATTATTTTCAGAGCTCTTGCCAGTCCTTGTCAGGCCAAAAATTTAATGTCCTTTGAAATTTATACAGGTCAGGTTTTTTTTGTCCTGTGAAGTACATTTGCTTAAATCGATAGAAGCCACATGCACATTTCCAAAGAAAGTATTAGGCCCATAAAATCTGGTGTAGAATCGTCTGGACTAGTTAAAAAATTGAATTTGGTATAAATGTGCTAACTGCATATCTTTTAACAGTTCTGTAGATTAAATTCTCTATCCATACCCCAGGTACAGCGGGGATTGACAAACGTAGCAGTAGTAAGCAGCTATACATTGGTTAAGAAATTCAGTGGCGAGCGCTGTAGTAAGGAAGAGAGCAATATATTGCTGTCAGATTACTAGTGCAGACCCTGATTGCTATGTTTTTATTAATGTTAGACCATATAAAGTAAGGCAGTAAAGGGGAAAAGTTTAAAGCTGTGCTCACCTGGTACTGTGGCTGAAACAAGAAATTTTAAATCAAAATTCTGTATTTTTTTCAAGGTTTCTGAAAACGTTGTGGAGAAGTGGTTTGTCATGTAGATAATTAGCATACCGGGGGGGGGGGGGACTGCTTTGTACCTAAACAGCACAATTTGAATTAATTGGAAGAAGCTATGAAAATAATTTTAAGAAAAGAAGAAAATAATTCTGACATCAGTTTTAATGCTCTTCCTGCACAAGTCAGTATATCAGTGTGTGCTGGTGAGGTGTCCAAAGGATTAGAATTATGAGAATCAAAAGGAGGGGTCCCCCAGTGATATCTGCTAGAGAATCGGTTGACTTCCAAATCTTAGCCCTATTAATTTGGACCATCTGTGGCTTTCTGCTATGCTATTCCCAATAAATTGGATACTGCCAGACTGGATCACAGATTCCCCTGCAGCAACAAATTGTAATATCAGGCATGATGTATTCTTTTGCAAATTGCTTTAGTTGGATCATAAGCCTTTTTCATAGTTTCATAGTAGGAGGAACCTGAACAGATCATCTAGCCTGACCCCCTGCCACAGGCAGGAATGAATGCTGGGTTCACAGGACCCCAGACAGGTGATCATTCAACCTCCTCTTGAATTTGCTCAAGGTAGGGGTGAGGACCACTTCCCTGGGAAGTTGGTTCCAGATTTTGGCCACACTAACTGTAAAATATTGCCTTCTGATCTCTAACCTAAACCTGTTCTCCATCAGCTTATTATCATTGTTCCTTGTCACCCCAGGTGGTGCTGGGGAGAAAAGGGCTCTACCCTGTTGATCTCCCCTGATGAGTTTGTAGGCAGCCACCAGGTCCCCCCTCAGCCTCCTCTTGCCGAGGCTGAACAGGTTCAGGTCCCTCAGTCTCTCCTCATAGGGCCTGTCCTGCTGCCCTCTCACCAAGCGGGTGGCCCTCCTCTGAACCCTCTCTTGAAGTGTGGTGCCCAGTACTGGACGCAGTACTCCAACTGCAGCCTGACCAAAGTCGCACAGAGGGGGAGTATCACCTCTTTGGACCAGTTTGAGATGCATCTTTGGATGCATGACAAGGTATGCTGGCCTTGCGGGCTGGCATTGGCGGCTCATGTTCATCTTGGAGTCAATAATGGCTCCAATATCCCGTTCTGCCTCTGTGCTTTCAAGAGGGGGACTCCCCAGCCTGTATGTATGCTGTGGATTCCTTCTCCAAAGGTGCAGCACCCTGCATTTGTCTACGTTGAACCCCATCTTATTCTCGTCTGCCCACTTTTGTAGTCTGTCTAAATCTAGTTGCAGCCTCTCTTTCCCTTCAAGTGTGTCCACCTCGCCCCACATCTTAGTGTCATCAGCAAACTTGGACAGCATGCTTTCCACCCCATCGTCCAAGTCGCTGATGAAGATGTTAAACAGTGCGGGCCCGAGGACCAAGCCCTGGGGTACCCCACTGCTCACATCTCACCAGGTTGAGTACAACCTGTCCACCTCTGCTCTTTGGGTGTGCCCCGCCAGCCTATTTTTGATACCTTAAATACACAAAATAGCTGATAACAGTGATGGGAGTTCACAGCATTGTGGAACCTCCCAGGTGCATATGGTTCCAGACATGTATTTCTTGTCTAGGGAGATTCTGTGGGTCTGAAGACCACCTAACCGCTGCTATCAGAAGGAACAGTCCATAGAAATAGGGAAAAGTAAATCTGACTTTTAAAATACTATTGATATATTCAGTAATGTTGGGCCAAGATTTTAAAGTTATGTTGAAAGTGATCTTTTTAAGTAAATGCTAGAGAGAGTGAAGTATATTGAAAGCAAATGTGTGATAGGGTTGGGAAATGCATTGTTAACCTTTCAAAAATAACCCTGCCCACTATGATGAGGACTAGGGTATCAATGCTGTGTATATTTGTTTACATACACCTTGAAGGTCTCTAATATTTGTTTTTACAGGTCAGAAATAAAGCTCAACAAGCCTTCTTCACAGCACTGGGGACATATAATTTTTGTTGCAGAGATATCATTCCTTTGGTTTTGGAGTTCTTGCGTCCAGATCGGCAAGATGTCACTCAGCAGCAGTTTAAAGTACTGTCTCAATTACTTAATTTCAAATCTGTCTCCAGTTTGTGTCTGTGTAAGAGATTTTTATATGTTAAAATACATGCACTTTAATATTTTTATTAGCATGTCTTTGGGTTGGCTATATCTCCCATGAATGGCTAACCCTAGAGTGAGTGTCAGTAACCTTTCCAAATGAGTGCAAGCAAATAATAAAAAATATTTTCCTCCACTTCTATATATGCATGCTCCATTTCATAAATTGTTAATAGCTGTTGGTAGCTTTGCCATTTCCAGTAGTGCTGGGAGGTATCCTGAATTGAACAAGGAGTAGAGCAACAAAAATATGCTCTGATGTATCACAGATAGGTTGGTAAAAAGGTGATAGGATCATAGGCATGGAAGGAACATCCTTGAGCCATTTAGTCCAGCATCTTGTATTTGTAGGCCATCTAACTGATGGATATCCCAAAAGCACCATGTCAAACCACCCTCCCCTACAACTACAAAAAAGGACATCCAAAATCCCTTGTGTTAACAACAGGATTGACAAGGACATTAGAAATCCCCAGCCACTGTCTTACAGGGTGGTAGCTGGTTAATCCCTGCTTAGAATATCCTAGAAAATGGACTAGACCCCATGCTACAAATCAAGGCAAACATCTCAATAGTCCACAAATCTGATTTGCAGGAAAAATTGCTTCCTGACCCCAAATTTAGTGATTGATATGAACCAGGGCAGAGAAGTGAAGCCCTCTAGCAATGCTACGTATACATTTCAAGAATCATGGTGAATTATGAAGAGAGAACTCCCTGGTAACTACCTTTTTGAAGAGCATCAGAAGTATTTTCACACACTATTGAAAATGAATACTTAATATGGTGAGAACTATGGCAATATCTCATATTTGGGTAGTGAAGCTCAGGGCTTCTACCTCCATTAGTGTAGCATTTTAGTTGCTGATAAAATAGATTGTTTTATTTAAATAGATATATAATTTATATTTTAAATTTGGTTTTCTACAGGGTGCCTTATATTGTCTTCTTGGAAATCACAGTGGCGTATGCCTGGCAAATCTCCATGATTGGGATTGTATTGTACAGACTTGGCCAGCAATAGTCTCCTCTGGACTTAGCAAAGCCATGTCTCTGGAAAAACCATCTATAGTTAGACTTTTTGATGACCTTGCAGAAAAGATCCACAGACAGTATGAAACAATTGGATTGGATTTTACAGTAAGCAGAAAATTAAAAGTTAATATCTGTACTTCAGAAGATGTTTTGTTTATTTGATAAATTGTTTCAATTGTACACGTATTTTATTTCCTCTGACTTCTGACATTAATGGATCAATCTTGTACTGATTTCTGGCATACGGAAATGAACACCTTTTATTTCTGAGACTTGAAAGTTATATGTTTCATCCTAAAATCACTAGATTGCAGCCCCTTTGTTAAGTTTTAAAGAGGCCAGTATGAAATGTGAATGGAAACTGAAGTTAGGTTATCACCAGGGATCTGGGTTTTCAGTTTTCCCATGGAAAAATGGAGAAGACTATGGATTCCCTGTCTTTATTGGAGAAGACGCAGATTTTTCTCTTTAGCAGAGAAATCTGCGGATTCTCTGCTTTTGAAAAAAGAGCTCTTGCAGGCTGGCACAACTCCAGCCTGCAAGAGCCAATTGCAAAAAGAGCTGGAAACCCCCAGCCCTGGCTGGAGGGAGAGGGGGAGGGCAGAGCCTGAGCCTCTGAGGCAGCCAAGGCCGGGCTCAGGCTCACCCTTCACCCCTGGAGC
>NW_017728975.1:1743216-1746134 GCF_001723915.1 Gavialis gangeticus
GCAGGGCCAGGGGGTGAGGGCAGGGGTGCCCCTCTGCAGGGGTGGGGGGGGCTTTGTGGGAAAATGATGCAGGGCGCAGTGTGGTGGTGCCTGCCATGTGTGGGCCACACATGCCACCTGGCCGGCTGCCCAGGGGAGGGGGAGGTTGGCATGTGGCCGGAGCACAGCTCTGTGGCCAACTCAGCGAGGGATAGGGACGCGGGGGGTGGCTGGGGCTTGCATGCAGCGGCCACTGCACCTTGCTTGGAGGGCCGTGATGGCAGTGATGGCCGCTGCCTCCAAAACCTCACGGAGCTGCCACGGAGCTGTGCATGGAGCTGTGCAACCGGCCGCTGAGCAGCAGTGTGGTGGTGGCCAGGCGGCATGCAGCCATCCCCCCCCACCACCACCACCACCCCACACCGTGCCACTGCTGCTAGCTGCGCAGCTCCAAGCATGGCTCTGCGGTGGCAGCAGGAGGTTATGGAGGCAGCGGCAGTCACCGCTGGCATGGGCTGCCAGTGCCAGCGGCGATGGCCGCTGCGTACAAAAACTCCTGCTGCTGCTGGCCACACAGCTCTGAGCACAGCTCCGTGGCAGCAGCAGGAGGTTTTTTACGCAGCAGTTGTCACCGCTGGCACTGGCAGCCCCACAGGCAAGCGGTAGTGGCTTTCCATGCCAGTGGTAATGGCGGCTGCCTCAACTTCCTGCTGCTGCCGTGGAGCCGTACTCAGAGCTGCGTGGCTGGTGGCAGTGGTGCAGTGGTGGGGCTGGAAATGGCTGCATGCTGCCCGACCACCACCACCCTGCACAGCGCCACTGCCACCAACCCCACAGCTCCAGGCACAGCTCGATGGTGGCAGTGGGAGGTTTTGGAGGCAGCGGTCATCACGGCTCTCCAAGTAAGTGGCAGCGGCCGTTGCATGCAAGCCCAAGCTCGAACCCCACCCCGCACCCCCATCCCTCTCCATGGCTGCAGCATCGGCCGCAGAGCTATGCTCCAGCTGCATGCCAGCCTCCCTCTCCCCCTCCCCCGGGCAGGAGGCCGGGTGGCATGTGTGTGTGGCCTGTGCGTGGTGGGCACCACCACACTGCCTCCCATATCACTTGCCCGCAAAGCCCCCTGCAGGGAGGCACCCCTGCCCTCACTCCCTGGCCTTGTTCCCAGCTGTTGTGCGCCGCCTGGGCCTGCTCCCTCAGCCCTTAAACATTTTCCCCAGCCCTGCCCCACTTACCTCTAGGATCCAGGGGCGAAGGGCATGGCTCTGCGGTGACAGCACTTGTCCACAAAGCTCTCCCATCCTTCATGCAGCTATCGCCACCCCACCCCACCCCACCGCGGAGCTGTGCAGTTGGTTGTGGGGCATGTCACTGCATGCAGGCCCCCTGTTTCACCCCCCTGGCCAGGCAGCACATACGTGGCCTGTACATAGCGGTTGCCACCACACTGCTGCTGCCGCGCCCTGCGCCACTTGCCCACAAAGTCATGCATGTGGCTGTGGGATGGTAGCACAGGGTGCAGTGGCAGAGTTGCAGTGGTGGCCTCAGTGTGCGAATCTCCTGTCAGGCTGACCAGCATGTGTGTGGCCCACAAAGTGGCAGCCCTGCCCTTACCCCTGGCCCTGCTCCTTGATCTACCCCCACAGCACCTTCCCCTTTCCCCACCCTGCCCCGCTCCTTCTCCCCACAGACTTTACCTGCTGGGTAAAGTGCCAGTGTCTGTGGGTCCGGTCTGGGGGGCTGTTGCAAGGGGCATCAGGAGGGCTGTTGAGATTGTGGGGGGGGTGAGAGGCACCAGCAGCACTGGGAGGGGCTTTGGGGGGGCCTTTAATTTTTATCACGATTTTGGGTTTTTAACCAGAGAATTTGCAATTTTTAATCAGAGAAAACCAGAATCCCTGGTTATCACCTCTGCTAAAGGTGGTCCCTTCAGATTGTGGCTGATCTGTAGTGATATGAGTGTGAAGATGCTTGCACTGTCTTTGTTCTGTGTTATGTCTGCTCACCTTTTAGGAGCTGAAACACTAAATTTACCTAAATGAAAAAGGGTTTTGGAGGCATTATCCTAAAATAAGTTACCATTTTTGTTTTAAGGTTAAATTTTTAAGGCGTAGTTTATCCTTTAAAAGAAATGCAGTCATCACTCCATCTACATATTTTTATCTTTACTTCATAAAATAAGAATGACATATTTGGAGAAGTGACAACAAAGAAGAAACTTGAATTATCTCAGTAGTAGTTACAGAAAACTGAGTAATAACCTCTTCTGAAAGGATACTGGAAAGTTCACAAGCTGCTGGTTCGCTGAATGTTTCTCTTTTTGGTCAACAGGTTCCAAAGAAGTGCTCTGAGATAGCTGTACTGCTGCAAAAATCAGAACACCCCAGCACCAATTTGACAATGCTAACATCAGAAGAGATTCAGTTAGGAATTCAGCGCCAGAAAGAAAAGAATGCTGAGGCTTTGCAGTAAGCTAGTCTTTGGTTAACTATACACAGTTGTAATGTTATAGTAGCTTTTAGATGATTAATTAATTAAGTTGATAGCTGATATCTAATTGATCTAGATTAGTATAATGAATGTTACTTCTGTGAAGGAAAAATTGCTATTTTTTCTAAGTTTTGAGACCCGTTTGTGAGATTTGTGTAGAGCAGTGGAGATCAACCTTTTGGACTAGTGGACGTAAGTGCTTGTGAGCCCGCTGTACCATGGGCCAACACCCCTTTCCGGTAGGGAGGAGAACGAAGGTGTAGGGAGGTTGGTGCTAGTGCTGGAGGGAGAGAGGGGAAAAGTGGTAGGATGCAGAGCAGGGAAGGGGATGCACTGGGGCAGGCTACTTGCCACTGATTCTAAAAAATAATCCTTTTTTCCAAACCTGATTTTTTTTTTTTTTTTTTTTTTTTTTTTTTTTTTTTTTTTTTTTTTTTTTTTTTTTTTTT
>NW_017728975.1:1746190-1750203 GCF_001723915.1 Gavialis gangeticus
TTTTTTTTTTTTTTTTTTTTTTATTATTTATTTATTTATTTATTTATTTATTTTTCTTCATTGTTTCATGTTTCCATTTTTTTTGTCAATAGAACTGACTTTCAGGACTCTTCATTTGCATTTGAAGGGATGCCACTGACTTCAATTAGCTTCTATAAATTCTTATATCATACTCCGCACTATAATGCAGTGATTAGCAATAGTGTGTCATAGCATCTGGTTGTGCCAAAATGAGACCTTTTTTTATAAAGGGTGTCATAGAATATTATCACTGTCAGGTTGGCACACATCTCTGTGATTTACAAGATAAAACTACAGATCTCAAATAGTATCAAAATCACTCTCATCTGTTGTGGTCTTTCTGAATTCTTTGCAACAGCGGAATTGCTCTGGTTCTGTAAAGTTGGCATTTGCTGAGGGGCGGTTTGAGTCCTACAACAGGTGCCTTGCATCTAAAAAGTTTGAGAACCACTGCTGTACTATCTTGAGCTCACTACTGGTGCATTCACGTAGTAACTGTCGTCAGTACAGCATTTTGACATAGACATATTACAATACAAGTACCCATTAAGATGACTATACTTCAGATTTTACAGTAGGTTACATTTGTGAATTTGAGATCTTGTTTTGTAGTCTGTTTAATTGGCATTGCTGTTGTATACCTTTTTATTTCAGCTTTATTACAGGTAAACACCCTCTTGAAGTGTTTATGAAGAGAAAATGGAGGGGGTGCCTGGGTGTTCTAGGAAGATTCGGTAATAAGGGAATATCACTGCTGCAGTAATAGGAGAGAAGTTGTGGTGATATGAACCAAGGCTGATGTGGCGCCGGGGGCCATGGCAATGAATGCTGCTGCCATTTGCCCCACCACCAAATTTCTGGCCCTGCCGACAGCACCTCAGCCTGTGTGACACTGCTTCATGGGCCACATCTGGCCCACAAGGCTGTGTCTTGGATGTCTGAGGTTAAGTAATCCTTTGGTGGTTCTTCCTCAACTCGGTAGCATTGCTGCTCCTCCACCTTCCCAAAATTACAATTATTAATGCTGCAAATGCTGTGCATTTATTACTGACTATGGTTTATTTTGACTTTGGATTAAAGAGGTCTTTTTCTGTCTTGACATTTTTTTACGGTGCTTGGTCTCAATAGAGACTAGAAGGTCCTCCTCTCTAGATGTTCATTTTGCTTTTGTTTTTTTCAGAAACTATGAGAACTTGGTCAACATGCTGTTAGATTGTGTGGAACAAAGAAATCTGTAAGTTTGTTCTTCTGTAAGCTCCTTTGAAGAAAGGGAGGGGGAGTACATTAGTAGTAATAAAATGTATAGTAGTAAAATGGGTAGTTTAAGTGACTAGGATATGCTATCTTTGATTTTCATTTTAGACTAGCATGAGTTTTATAGATAAATAATAATCAAAAGATCTGTAGTATCTTGTCTTTTTTTTAAATAAATTTTGTTTCGTCTTATTTCACGGATTGTCATGGAGTTGGGGACTGACTAACCCCACAAATGGTCTTCTGCCTCCCTTATAGTGAAAAGGGAAGAGAAACGGGACAGTGTGCTTAATTATCTATTCTTTCAAGCTATTTAGTTTATAACAGGTTCAAGGCGCATGTTTCAGAATAAGACAAAATGGGCACGTCTGCACATAAACTAATTCAGCATAATAAACTCGGTGCAGTTTGCTCTGAACTTCGTTGCTCCCAGGACCACAGCATGTTGAGCTAGGGCAGCATAGCCCCAGCTGGCAGGGGGCCCACAGAGTCAGCCTGCCAGCCTGGCACTACTCTGCCCAGGTTTAACATGCTGCGGAAGGGCTGGCTGGGGCAGGAGGGTGCTACAGTGCGGGGCTAGCCAGTACAGTCTATGCACAATCTAGACATGCCTTGCGGTGGACTAAGTAACTCCACCATAGAGTACTTGCGTTGTGCAGTACTATCCTGTAGATGGTGATGCTTTACTGTGGAGCTCACTAGGGAACTCTGCAGTAAGCATTTCGTGTAGCTGCACCCAATGTGTTCAATTCGGATGCATTACATAATCTTGTAGTATTTAGTAGCTAGGCTGCTGTGCAGTGGCCAGGTTCTGTTAAGCCTGTGGGATCGCAGTGTTCGTATGTGCTGATTTCTTTATTTATCACTGCTAAGAATTAGCAGTTCTTGGTATTAAAAGTATTCTGCCCAATACGATTCTGAGTAATGGACGCTATATTTTAACTGCCCTAAATCATTTTATTTTATTACTACATCTGCTTAACTTCAGTGATTTTTTTTTTTGATACATTTTTATAAGCATCTTATGTGTAAAGTGCTGTCTTCTCCATTATTGCTTTTTGATTTTCAGACCCTGGAAATTTGAGCACATAGGCATTGGCTTTTTATCCTTGCTCCTGAGAGATGATAGGGTGCTGCCTGTCCGTGCCATAAGATTCTTTGTTCAGTGTCTAACCCACGATGCCATTGTGGTTCGTAAGGTAAAGTTCATACATGTTGAAAATTCCCACTTTCAGGTGGATCTCTGGTCCACGTGTAAATGTTTTGTATAGAGCCCTATGTACCTGTGAGTGACTGCATGTGTACACGCTAGTTTTTGCCCCTGTAAAAATTAGTTTAGGGAGTTCAGTGACAATGGCATTAGCTGTAGAAGCTTACATGTATAATTCAGTGAATACTCTCTTTCTTTATGTTAGTATTGCTTTTTATGGTATCTCCCTTAAATGTAATCAGTTCAGGAGTTCTGGTTAACAGAGCATAAACACAGTGCAGAGGGATGTTCATCTCTGCCTTCTACGTATACTATTCATTTGGTTTATTGTGCTTATTACATTAGTGTTTCCACCACTTGAAGCTGAAAAAATAAAAACAATAAAAAAGGTTGTCAGTTGTGGACTGCAACTCCTGAGGCAGCAAACTCAGCTACTGGTGTGCTTAATGGTGGTAGTTATACATTTGAGGGAATGCCTCTAAGCATTGTGTTAGTAAGATGAGTGGCCATAATGTGAATACAGACCAGTTCTTCCAGTGAGAATGTGAAATGGATACACTAATCCTCAGATTCTTATTTTTAGATGGCTATTTCAGCTGTTGCTGGCATTCTCAAGCAGCTGAAGAGAGTCCACAAAACGGTGCCCATCTGCCCATATGAAGTCAGTAAGTATTTGATAATGTTTAAAGTCTCTCCTTCAGATTTTCTGAAAATACCTTCCTCAACTAGCTTACTAATAAAACATCCTGTGTTCTGTGAATTCTTCAAGGTGTTAATGTTTTAAGCAAATAAACAAGATAAGTAGCCTATCCAGAATTTGTTTTCTCCTTAGAACAAAATATGTTAATTTTATTAATTCAGTGGGTTGTAATGAGGGTTAAAAATATAACCACACTTCATGTATAAGGCAGGAGCTTGATCATCTCTCTTTGAAGTCAGTGGGAACTTTGCATTAACTTGAATGAGCACATGATCAGGTCAGTTGTATTATTGCATGCCTCTACTTTCTTTTCAAACGGTACTCTCTTATTCCAGCCATATTCATGTTATGTGATATTTGAAAAGTATTTCATAAGAGATTCTTTTATATTATTTCTGTATTTGTTAGCAGAAGAGCTGACTTTTCCTGATTCTGAAGAACCCAAATGCCTACCAAATATAGGCAGACAAGGTTATTTGGGTGAATCTGATATCTTTTCATAGATTTCATAGACATTAGGGCTGGAAGGGACCTCAGAAGATCGAGTCCAGCCCCCTGCCTAAAGGACAGGAAGTCAGCTGGGGTCATAGGATCCCAGCAAGAGAAGCATCCAATTTGCTCTTGAAGGTGTTCAGTGCAGGTGCTTGAACCACCTTTGATGGCAGGCTGTTCCAGACCTTGGGGGCTCGGGCAGTAAAGAAGTTCTTCCTTATGTCCAGCCTGAAAACGGTCTTGCAGTAGTTTATGACCGTTTGACCTTGTCATCCCTTGGGGTGCTCTGGTGAACAAGTGTTTCCCCAGATCCTGGTGGTCACCCCGATAAACTTA
>NW_017728975.1:1750706-1751064 GCF_001723915.1 Gavialis gangeticus
GTGTTAAACACCATCAGGTTCTCGTCCGCCCATTTGCTGAGCCTGTCCAGGTCAGCCTCGATCACCCGCTTGTCTTCTGGCATGGATGCTTTGCCCCAAAGTTTGGTGTCATTGGTGAACTTGGCCCCAGTCCACTTCTAACTCCAATGTCCACACCATTAATGAAGATGTTGAACAATATGGGTCCAAGGACAGAGCCTTGGGGGACCCCACTGGTCACAGGACACCATGATGATTGACTAGCTTCAATTACTACCCTCTGGGTCCGACCGCAGAGTCAATTTCCCAGCCAGTGGATCGTGGTAGACCCAAAGCCACAATTGACCAGTTTTGCCAAGAGGTGATCGTGGGATACCAG
>NW_017728976.1:0-48617 GCF_001723915.1 Gavialis gangeticus
CCGCCGCCCCCGGGACTTGCCTCCTCCTGGCCACTGAGGATCCTTGGAGGCGAAGACGGCCACGCGTGGGATCTAATTTTTTTTTTCTTCTTTCCTCCCCCTCTTGTATTTTCTGCCTTTTTTTCCCCCGTCCCTAGAAGAGGACAAAGGAAAAGAAGAGACCTGGTGAGAGGCTCGAGTGATTGCATTTTATGTTGTTTTATTCCTTTCCCCTCGTATCCCTTCCCCCCTACCGCTTTGGCCAATCGCAAGGAGCCTGGTGACCTGCCCTCGCCAATGCTCGGGGTCTCCCTCCTCCTCAGCCCCTCTCAAGTTTATGTAACTCTGTAAACCAGGCATTTGGTTCTGGCTTCCGACCAGGCGCCCGCGGCTCGCCTTCGCTCCTGTTTGCCTTTCTCCGAAGGGATGAGCTGGGATTTGTACATGGGGGGTTGTTTAATCTCCATGGGTTGCACAGCTCTCATTCATTACAGGGGTTTTCAAAACACTCTTTTTAGGAAGGCGGAGTGGGGCACCCAGTGGGTTGTGAAGGTCTGGGTCAGTGTTCTGAGTTGGGAGCACAAGCCCATGGGATTTCTTTCCCACCCCCTTATACTTGATCTCTACAAGCAATAAGATGGGTGGGGAGAGAGGGGGTCCTCCTGGGTTCTGCAGAGGAGATGTGGTTAAAATTATTTCATCAGCTTTCTCACCCTTCTGATTTAGTAATTGATGCAATTTAAAGTGAGGTCCTTGTTGCTGGAGGGTGCCGGTTGACAGGTCCCTAGAGACTGAGGTCCTGAATGCAGTCCCAGATCAACAGGGCTGCTGCCACTTGTCTGTCTGTCTCGTGCAAACCAGGCCAGCTTCCTCTCTGCCCTTGCCTAAGATTTCCTCTGGGGAGGAGGGGTGGGGCGTGAAGTCTCTGTGGCTAGTTGGGATCTTGGCTTCTCTGGTAAGGAGCCTGCTGGGGTATGGGCTTGTGAGGAAACAACTGCACAATGAAGCTTACCAAGCATTGTGGCATTGTGTTGCGAGTTACTAGTGTCCTGATAGTTTGATTGTGCGCATGTGCTAAACTTTGTTGGAGGACCATGTTCAAGCTGCTTACAGTGACGCTAGCCTTAGTAGCGGTGGAAGTCTTGGAGTCAACAAGCAGTAGCACTTTAGACACTTTGTGATCTAACCTTACTCATGATGGGTAGAGAAGAGTTAATAATAACAAACATCAATAGTGGCTTGACCTCTATATGTGGTAGAGCTACTTTATTTTGCTGAGTAGTGGGAGGTTTCCCAGAAAGCATGTAGGATAGCAGAAACCTTACAACTTTGTTGTAGATCTCAATTTCTGTAAGGGTTCATCCTGTCCAGTATAGAACAAAAATCATGCCGGGCTGTTACATGTTCTGGGCACTTTGTGTTATAAAATTTTGCCACAGCGTGGCAGGTGTCAAGATCTTGAGTGTTTGGGTGTACCCACATCAGATCAGTCATGCCAACCACAGTGATGTTGAAACACTTGTAGGAGAGCTCCTGCTGATGAGTGGCAACTGTGTGTTTGGTGGGGAGTGAGTGTGGGGCGGTGTTGCAGGAAGAGAGACTTTGAATTGGAGTTGCTGGAAGGAGCCACAGTTCTAGCTGCCTGAAGGTGTAGCCTGTTCCATGATATTGCTGGCTTGGGTTTTCAGACGGGTGATCTAAGGCTCCAAGGGAAAGCAGGCTGCAACCCTGCTGTCACCAAATAGGTTTAAATATAGATGTGTAACTAGTATGGTTTGGGACCTGACTTAACTGTCAGTGATGCTGGTGAATGTGAAGTGCGAAGGCCTTTCTCTGAACTTAAATCACTTCATGCAGACTGTCAAACAGTTGGATCAAAGTAATAACATTGCTAGGCACCTGAGGCTGAATTGGAAACAGAGTTAAGGTGAAAGGATTAGTCCATTGTATTCCCTCACCCATTGTACATGGTATTGCATAGTGTTACAGAATCATTCCTAAGTGAATAAAAGTTTAAAGGAGAGTTTATCGTGCGTGCCATCATTATTCCTTATATTTTTTAAAGGAGGAAGAGGAAGAAGACAGCAGCCCTGGAGTGTCTTTCTCGCTCTCTTCGGAAGAGTCAGAGATGGAGCCTGAGGAAGAGAGAATTCGTTACAGCCAAAGACTGGTCAGTCCTTTTTTCCTTGCCTATCACATATTTGGTGTTGGTCTTCAGGTAATTAAGGCTTTATGTTAGGAGCAGGCTGTTAGTGCCCTATGGAGTGATGAGGCTTAGCGGCTTCAAGCATCCTCGCTGTGATGTTATATCATTAAAGGCTGTAGAAGGAAGTTAGAAACAAAGTTACTATTATCCTTCCTGGATTTAGTTATCTGAGTTTCAAAAAAAGAAAAAAGAAGCTGCTTTGAGATGCTTGTGGACAGAAATAAGCTGGTTTAGATGTCAGTTGTGATGTAGCTGCCTCTCCTGGTGGTGTTTAGGGCAAACAGGAAAAGGTATTGAAAAGCTGTGTATGGTACTCTAGGATAGCTTTGTGTTGGTATTACACTGGCCTAGTACTGACTTAAATATACTTCTGAATCTGAGGAAACTGGATTCGCTCTTTCAGGTTGAAGTTGTGTGTTTGTATGTATCTTCTTTTTTTTTTTTTTAAATAAGTGTTGCTATTCTCTTAAAGAGAGTCTGAGATTATATTGATGGTGTCTCTGAGTGGGATAGAGTTCCTGTAATGGGCCAAAGGGTAGAAGACTTGTTGTCTTAAAATTAATTTCACTACGTGGGAAAAGTAGTGTTAGCTAGTGGAGGAAAGAGAGTTCAGGCTGCTCTGGATAGTATGATACTTCAAGTTGTGATGGAGTTTCCCTGAGTTGTACTTGATCTTTCTCTCTTCCCTAAGCCTCAAGGTTGTTGGCTGTTATTGTTAACTCATCCTTTAATGCTATGAAACAAAATCATCAAGGGTGGAGTGGTTTGTTTATATCTGAGTTTAAGTTTCCTATAGATAGAAAACCAGTGAGTGTGTGGGGTCAGTCTTCTTGCTGTCTCAGTTGCTGCTCTATCCCTTATCTGCCTATAGAGAATTCATGGGGGAATTGTTACTAGTGCTCATCTTTATAAATGTGGGCTAGAAATGGAAGTATTCTGAGTAATCAGTTTTACTTCAAAAAGAAGAAAACCCGGATGTACCCTACTTCAGTGATGAAGTTTGAAGACAGTTTATAGCAACAAAGTGATATAAACTGACTGAACAGCGGCATTGAATTAGAAGTCTGAAACACTGGACGAGGGCATGGTGAAGTCAGGTTGAATCTGGTCTAGGTTCTATATCCCACATTGTCCACTGTCTTCCTGTGACTTTTGGTAAATCATGTAGGACTTGTCTGTACTTTAGAGCTTTTGCTGGCATAGCAGAGCCCATAACTGAAGATACAGCATTTGCTGACAGAACAGGTTTTTCTGACAACATAGTTACAGCACCTCCCCAGACAACATATTCAAAGCAAAGAAAAGTTGTCTTTTGTCTGTGTAGTTGTGCCCACACCATGGGACCTACTGCCATAGCTGGGATCTGCTGTTTGCTGGGTGTCACATTTAGGTCCCTGAAGCTGGTATATGCTGACAACTTCATAGTGTAGAGCAAGTCTGTGTATTCTTTTCACTGCAACAACTTCCAATTTACCATGGTACCATGCCCCTGTTAGTCTTCTCTTCCACAGCTTCTCTATCCAAGTTGCTTATAAACCTAAATATTTCCAACAATTAAAGATAGTAAAACAATGCGAGTACTAGTGTCAATGCCTCATTAAGATGAATGGGCTGGATGATTCATTCTCAATGTTATTCATCAGGCCATGGCAGACTCAAGAAGACAGTACTTCATCAGTTAACTCTCCACACATCTCACCAGTGTAGTCTCAGTAAATCTGATGGTAAGAAGCTTTCCCAGATGCATGCCCTGATTCTGAGGTATTTGAATGTTATGTTCTTCATGGTAGTCTAAGAGTGATGTTGTAATTAATTATATGAGAAGCCAGCATGTCGTGTGTTGGTATCTTTTATTGGACCAACTATGTAGCTGGTAAAGCTTTTACATGAAGAGCATTATGTCTTGCATTCAGACTCATCAGCCCTGTGAGCCAGGCACTCTATTATTTCTGCCTTAAAATTCTAATGGAAGAAAGCAGGTAGTCCTCCTTAGCACATGTGGGACAGGTGCGCACAACAGACTTGTTGGTATGGCTTTGGTTAGATATGTAGCAATGTGTGATTTTTTTTTTTTTTTCTTTGTGATCAGTATAGTGGTGCTGGGAAAAACCACTAGAGTGAACTCAACCTGTATCAGTTAAGCCATGCTTTTGTTGGTATATGTTATTTGCAGTGGTGAAACTGAATTTACTGTCCAAAGTAGTGTTTTGTTGATACAGGCTGCATGCACATCATTAGCACTTTGCAAGTGCAGTATGCTAGCACAGATATATCCTTAAAGCCTTTTCATTGATGTCCTGGACTTAACACCCCAGGCATGTCTTGAATGAGGGTGTCTTGAGCACTTCCTTTCTTAGTGTTCAGGGTGTTAGAGCTTGTCTAAACACTACTTTGGCTTTCATTTAACTAAGAAGACCCTTTTCACTAGTTTTATATTGGCGCAACTGTTTCAGTTAGAGGCTTTGTTTTTTATTAAAATGATGTGCTGGTACAGCTGGTGTGGATGTGGTTTTATTGCTACAAAGTTTGTTTTATGCCAATATAAGTGCCTCCCTAACAGAGTAACTGCATTCACACTAATTGGGTTGCACTCCTTAACTAAACTGTTAGAATATAAACAGCAAAGCTCACATGTAGTCAGATATGCAATAAAAAAAGGGAAATTGTAGTAAGGAAATTAGTACAAACTCCTGGTATGAATGCAGTTACATGGATATAATGGTCTTCATACTAGTGTTGTTTGTTTCCAACTGAAACGCTCAAATGCATGTAGAAGTTGTGTGTGCAGGCAAACACTTCAAGACAGAAAGAAGTAGGGAAACCAGCCTACTGGCTGTATACAAGAGGAAACTAACTTGTACCACTTATGAAATGAGAACTTGGCTAACAACTTAAATGGCAAGGATACTGGGAGCCACCCCCTCTATAAGTAATGGAGGACAGTGTTGTCCTAGTTGGCTGCTGTTGGTGGCTTTCTACTAAGTTTGTTCATTACTGTTCCTCGGTAGTATAATGGAACATTTTAGAATTGGAAAAGTTGTAGGTGTTGATTTTTACCTATGGGGGCCAAATCTATAGGCCGTACCATTGAGAAGTGAAATGGAGTATAGTGTCTCACGTCCTGGACCTTGATTTCAGTCCAGCCCCCCTATCAATAACAATTTAATCATTCTCATGTGAAGCTGTTCAATATTTAGTGGGAACTAGGTTGATGGTCTCAATTAGTTTGTGCCATGGCTAGCACTGCTCAGTATTTCCAGCAACGGTCAAGGACTGAAGGGTGTTTGGAGATTCAGTTCCCAGTTTGCCACTCCTGCCAGCATGGCCCTGCAATCCAGTGTTTTTGCTTTCAAAGGCCACACTTAATTTGTTCTATTTGGACTCCATTTTCAGGAAGATTACATGACAAAATGTTCAACTGAACATGCGTCTAAGATATACAAATTAAAACTTTTCAGAAAACCATCTAGCAAGACTGTGCTTTGTCATTGCATCAGAACAGTGATCCAACTAGTTGAGGACCATGTCTTTGTGAGTGACTGATACATGGTGCTTTAGAGGAAAATAATATCTTAACCCATCATGCATTCAGCTGCTTGTACAGTACCGTGCAAGGGGAAGAAGAGTTCAGGACCCTTTTGATAATCTTGCCCTTGAGGCACGGGACTTCATTATCCTCACAGAGCTGGAAATTGATTTATCAAAACATCTTGCACTCCCACAGTTGCACTTATCTCCTCCCCATCTTCCTTCTGATGATGAGTTCTAGAGTGTGCCTGGCTTGCCACCCTGGAGTGATTCTCCAATCTGCTGCCCATATTCTTAAAGTTTAGAATTGTCGGTCTTAATTTTTTCTTGTTGGAGTCTTGTCATTCCTGTCCAATCAAACCAAGAATCTCACCTTCCCAGATAGAAGCGTGATTAGATTGAGTCATAAAGACTCTCCTAAAGAAAGTTGGTACAGAAGGAATTTTGTGCTAGTGAATGACTGACAGCAGTAAGAAGGGAACCAGGCCAGTCAGTTCTCAGCAACTTTAACATCAGAAAGAGTATCTAATGCTAATTGTGGGTGAATGTAATGGTATGGACAGATTCCACTAGAAATATAAGAATTGCCCTGCATATATGCTGTAGATTACCAGACAACTGTTTATTGGATGCATGTGCATTTAGTAATGGTACAGCTTGGAATTAGAACCAAAATGTATGGGTCTCTTTCTGTTCGCATTCCTTGAGCAATTTAAGCACACCATAGACATGTGAGGTTTTGTTTGTTTGTTTCTTTAAATATATCCTACCCTCCATTTCCTGAGAGGACTTTAAAAGTACTTGCCATTTACTTATTTGAGACTTGGAGGGAGACTAGGGATTCACTCACTAAAATGGTGCCACAAACATTTAGTAACTAAGTTAAGGGCTGGAAATGAAGGGTAGCAACTTTGTATCTAGCTAAAACAGCTTGGAAAAGGAGGAGAGTGTAATCACTTAAAGTGGAAATTCTTCAGGTCCCAGGCTCTTTAAAGGCCATTGGCTGTGGTGGTAACATTATCTAAGTTGGTCTCTGAGTGTGTTCCCTCATCAGGGCTTTTGAGCGCTATGTGAGAAAATACAGCCATTCAGATTATTATACCCTGCTCATTGAGGGACACTAGCTGGTTCATCCAGCTAAAAAGAGTACTCCTTACTGAACTGCTTCCTCAGACCCTTAGCAGTATCCCATGGAAGCACTGGCTTGGCCTAGCTTCCAGTTACATCCCTGTGTTGTGCCTCCTTTCCCCCCACCTCCCCAAGCAAAGATGAAACCGTCTGTAAACAGTGATAAACAGGCATGTTTTTACAAGCTTAGTGTCCACAATATCCTTCCAGGCATGAGTTCAGATGTACTTTACAATGCATAGAATGACAGGGGAAGGGAAAGTGCTCAACTGCAGTTCTTGATGCTGACCTCATGCTTTAGGAAAGGTCATAGTCTGGGTTTTGAGGAAAAACTCTAGAGCAGTGCTTCTCAAACTATCTGATGTGGCGGACCAGCAATTTTTTTTCCAGTGGGCCAGGGACCGGTGCCCGGTTCAGCCAGTGGCAGCAACTGCATGTAACAGCGCTACACATATGCGCAACCGGCTGTTTCTTTCTCTTTCCTCACCTTGCACGTGACGTCACCTGGAGTGTTGGAATGTATGAACTGTGGCACTACGTCATATCAATGTTATGCTTCTGAAAATATATTTCTTTCCTAGCAGCTCGCTGCAGACCAGTGATTGGTGGGTTGTGGACTGGCACCGGTCTGCAGACCACCACTTTGAGAAGCACTGCTCTAGATCATTTGGGGTGGTGAGGGAGGGGACTTTGTGGTGGGGGGGCAAGATGTCCTGAAGAACTGTCCATTAAGTGTTTGGGATTAAGGGGTGGGTGCAGAAGTAGAGGCCTGTGACCCACCCCTTTGTTCACAGCAACCAAGACAGTGGGATTGTGAGGGTAGGCACTCCAATCAGGAGGCTCCAGATTGATTACATCTAGTCAAAGCATGAATTTCAGTGGCCCCTGACTTATTAGCAGTGGGAATGTAGGGATGGTGACTGATTGATCACCATCATGGTGAACAGTCATTATGGTGATTAATCCCTTGGCTCCTTGATCATAATGTTCTGCATTGGCCTCTAGTAACTTAGCTGTTATCTAGTGCTCTTCATCTTAAGATCTCAAAGCACTTTACACAGGAGTTCTTCTTGGTAGTTTGCACTTCAGGCCTTGATTCCAGTTGCTCAAGTACTTGCACCTGTGAATACTTAGGGTGGGATTGTGGAATGCATGCAGTAGTTGTTTCAGGGTAGAAAGTGCCACATACAGTCAAGTGAGAATCTGAAGGACTGCAGTCACCCCAGAGCTGCCTTATAGTTTGGAAAAACACCTACTTTGTCAAATAATCTTAGAGGACTGGCCAACTTGATTTTCCAGCAAACTAGGTAAAGCCTCACTTTCCCAGCCTAGGGAGTTTGGCAGTTATGGTAGTTAATGTTCTCTCCTCAGTCTCAAGTAGGCTTCCAGCTCAGGTCACAAAAAAGTTCCTTAAAAATGTTGTGTTCTAAGAACCATATTCAGTCAGATTTGACCTTAAAGCTTTGTTTGGGAGGGGTGGGCGTGAAGGGTCATCTTCAGTGGAATCTAATAGCAATAGCTGTGTTTCCTTAGAACATTCAAACTAGAATGAAAATGTTTTTAATAGGCCATTCCCTACAGCATTTTCATCTTAAACATTACATCATTAGGCTTATCCATGCAAGAATCTGAAAATAAAATTGACTGGATTGTGTTCATTGTTGGCTAAGAAAAATGCAGGAGATAAATAGCTCAAATATTTAACAGAGTGATTTGCTTTTATTGGTTTAACACTTCTTTTTTCTTTTAAAAATACTGACTGCCCTTTTAACATGGTTTGGAGGCCTCCATGCTGACTGAACTGCTCCTCTCTTCAGTGAAGTAAATGAACATGCTTGGTTGCCTATCAACAAAGTTTGCAAGTAGTATTGGTGTTTCCTGTTAATGGGCATGAATAGATTTTATGAGGTTAGCATTGTTAGAGGTAGTACTAACTCTTTAGGATACCAGTTTCACCCCCCACTGTTTTTTATTGTTTGCTAATCATTTCACTTGTCAGGAGCCTCACAACTGGGGTGATACACTTCAGGTGGTCCTCTGGGACAACTACTATATGCGATGGGGCAGGGACAATGTTCAAAGGAAAAACAAGAGCTGTTGCATCAGTTTGAATAAGATAGTCTTCTGTGAAAATTTCTAGGGTGGGAGGAGGCAATTGTTCTGCTACTGTTGAGGAAAGCTGTGAAACTCCTTATGGACAGAACAAGTTTGCTGATTCGAGGGAAGGAAACATCATGGATGAGCTCAGTAGAGGCTATAAAAGGGTAGTGTGAATTCCAAAAAAGCTAATTCACTGGCCATTGTTGACCTTTCTGTTTATGGGCTTTCAGACTTCTGCAGTCATTGTTTTGTTTAGTTTGATGGCTAAATCCTTTGATCATGTAGAAATGCCCAGATCTGTGCGAGGGAAGGAAGTTAAAGATCTCAGATTTGCCATGATCACTGTGTGTGCATTTCTGAGTTCTGCTGTATGGTGCATGTGCTCTGGAGTGCAGAAGCACAGCACACTAGCCGCCATCTCCTGTTTAGTGGGGTAAGGTGTTGTAAATGACTGTCACCTAAATTGAGATACAGACAGGTGTATTCAGCCAAGAGCATGAGAATTTCTGTAGCTGCTCATGTTGCTGGTCTGACTTGGTAAATATCCAGCTTCTGATCCTTGCTCATTCTTAATACTTCAGAAGAAGAGAATAGGAGTGGAAATTCATATCCTGCTACTAGATGGGATTGAGAAAACTGGCTGAAGTAGAAGAGCAAAGTACAGAGTGAAAGAGTGCAAATTGTTCCCTGCCTTCACAGGTGACTAAGAACATGATGTGATGTGGGAATGGGATAATGGGGTTTCCATTTCTACTGGTTTCATTTTGGGCCAACTTGGTAGCATCTGAATCCTAGAATATGCATTCCCCTCCCTGGTTTGTGTGATGGCAATGAGATGAGTGTGTATTATGAATAAAACTGAGTTTAAACCAAGACGGCAACATAGTTTTATAGTCTGTAGGGTCAGAAGGGACCTGAGCAGATTATCAAGTCTGACCACCTGCCATGGCAGGAAAGAGTACTGGGGTCAAACGACCCCAGCAAGGTGTACATCTAGCCTCCTCTTAACCCCCAGGGTAGGAGCCAGCACCACTTTGCTTGCAAGTTGGTTCCAGATCCTAGCTGCCCTGACAGTGAAGTAGTGCCTCCTGATGTCTAATCTGTCTAGTTAAGATGGTGTTCTGGAACCCTAGAAACCTGTGATGTATTGAAAGCCTCTCCCATAGTTCATCCTCTTCCCTTCCCTCCATCCCTAACTTTGGGCAAGTCACCACATCTCCATGCCTCAGCATCCCTATCCTTACCTAGCATTTATTATGGCTTCACACAGAAATCTGTGACGCATTTATAAATCTGAAACCACCTCCACAATTGACTCCAACATCAGCAGAGGTCATAACATCTAGATGGACCATGAAAACTGAACTCCCTACACCCTACAGATATTAAATTTGCTTCAGGGTTGAGATGTATTTGCTACCTAGTTTTATATTCACTCAGAGAGTGTGTGTTGACGCTACCAGCTTTGCATCTGCCCTGTGGATGAGGTTTCCACTCTGTTATGCTGGCTACACTAAGGGAATGTGCACACTCAAGTGGGGCTTACATTGAGGCAGCTTAACCTTATGGTATCTAGAAGGGAAGAAGGGATGGGCTCAGAAATCTAGGTTGGTTCCTACTTCAGATTTGCCTTTAAGACCTGGCATCAGAGAGGGAAAAGAGAGATTGTGTTTTCCCCTTCTTTCTCCTCCCCATCGCCCCTCTCTCTTCTAACAACTGTCAGGATACCAGCACAAATTGCCCATAACACTTTGGTCAGAGCTTAAGATGATCTTGAAACCTGGTGACAAAATGTAGCATGCGACTTTAGGCATATATGTGAATAGGTAGCAACAAAAGATGCTGAGTCAGTTCCAATGACCAGATATCTCTTTCCTCCATCTCTGAAGGGTTCTGCTTGTTCAAATTTCTTGCAGGTGTACTCTGTAAAGAAAAGCAGAATATGCATTGCTTGTGCATTAATGCTGTGTGTTTCTGTTGCTGTAGAAACAATACTTGCAGTAAACAGTTTGAGCTTTCTGTCCAGGGACTTTGAATCTCAGTGGAAAGTCTAGCAACTTGACTCAAACAAAGAAGCTGTATGAGATAAGGTGAAGAGAAATCCATCACAAGTTTAAACCATATGGCAAGAGTTTGGGAGGCAAATAACCAGTGTAGTTAGCAGGAACTTCAAAAATAGGTCTCTCTAACACTTCAGCACAGGTGGTTAACCAGAGCTGCACCTGTACAGAGGTTAGGGTGGCTCTAGAGCATGATACGTGTTACCTTTTTGTGCTGTAATGGAGCCATGGTGCAGACAGTTTTTACTCAAGTGTAGCTAGGAGAGGTCAGGTCAGGAGTGCAGTTATATCATTGACCTCCCTGAGCCACACTGCAGTGAAAGCTGCCTGCACCTAGTTTTCATTAACATTTTACAGTGTGATAGTTAACATACATTAGCTATCACCTTGTTTAAAAAAAAAAAAAAAAAAATACCTGTGGAGAGGAGGACATAGCTCCAGAATGAGTGATAGTTGCCTGTGGCCTTTATCAGTTCTGTTTCTCAGGACTGGAAGCAGACTGAAGAAATTATAGTTCTAGCAGTCAGTGTCTTGAAAGTTTGGGTGAGGAGGCAGCCTGGTAGAAGGCCATAGATGAAGGACAGAAACTTGCTGGATGGGACTGTTGCCTACAACAAGTCCTGATTTGCCCTACCTTCCTCAGTTCTGATGCACTCCCATGAAACTGCTTCCTGCTGCTGGTTTATTGGATGTGATCCTGGGAGTCAGAAGAGCTAGCGTTGAAAGGCATTAGCAGCCAGAAATAGAGAAGAGAGCTGCAAATGTGAAGTTTTTTAATCCAGTCCTCAAGCTACACTAGCATATGCACCTGTTTTCAGGTACATTACAAGTGCTCATTAATTTTTCTTATACTTTTCTGAAGGAGCAAAAGGAAGCACTTTCTGTATATCATCTAGCACTGGGAGGGACTATGGCATCTGTTGGATACTGCGTTAATACCCTGTGCAATACAGTGAAAAGGAACTTCCCCTTCAGAGGCAGTGTGTAATTGGCCATCTTCCATGCAATGTGAATTGGACAAGGACACCTGAGGACATGTCTGTACTGCCTCCCTGCTTAACTCAGGATGCTGTTGTGAATTGAGCCCCATCTACTTACTCCTGTTCCACATGTGCCCAAGTCCAGCCTTTATACAGGGTTGATTTAGTGTAGAAGGGACCTGCTGGGATATGTACCCAGAACCCTTCTAAGTCTTCTATTCAGCTTGATTTTGGTATGCATGGAGTTACAAGTTAGTGAGAAGGACTTGTCTCTTGACAACAGTTTCAAGCTCAGCTGGGACATGATATAGATATGTTCACTTCAGCACTCCTTCTCATAATAAAATGAATCCTAGTTCGCTTTAACCACAGTGGCCAGAACCTTGGGGTCTCTTACCTAAAGAGTATCATTGACTCAGGAGAAACAGCCGCACTAACCCAAATTCTCTCCGTGCTTTTGATACCTGTCCACATGCTGTTCTACTCCAACTTTGATTTAGTTCCTGGAGACAAATTCAGTGTGGTGAGATGACTACAGGCTTCCACTGAGTTCTTAGTATATCAGTGGCTTATGAGTACAGGTCCCAATTAATGCCAGTTTCAGTTTAAGTGCAGAATATTCCCCACGGGAGGATGTGATGTACAGAGTATGGGACTGCAGACTTTGCAATCCACCCATTTAAAAGAACATAATGAAGTCAAAGCAGCCTTTAGTCATCAAGCACGTTATTTTTTTTTAATTCCCTTCCTAGTTTGTTCGGAGAAGTTTATATCTTTTCAATCTCTGGTTACACTCCTGCCTAATGAAAAAACTGACAGAATTGCCTCCTGTTAATCACCATCAAGTAGGTAATGCAAGTGCTGGAAAACTTTAGAAAGGAGAATCTTTGTCATATCTACTTAGGAAGAATGGAGTCTTAAAATCAAAGAGTCTCTTGTAACAGGCTGCAAGCACCTGGGAGGACTTTTGCATTCTGAAACTTTTATCATAGGATTGTAAGAAAGCAGGGCTAGAAGGGGCCTCACAAGGTTATCTAGTTCAGCCTCCTGCTCAAGGCAGGATTGTCCTTGACTATACCATCCCAGCCTAGTGTCTATCTAATTTTTTCTTGAAAACTTTCAAGGATGAAGATTCCACAGTTCTTCTAAGTAGCCAGTTCTGATGTTTGTCCACACTTGGTCAGAAACTTCTTCCTAATTTCCTGCCTAAATTTCCCCTGCTGAAGCTTGAGACCATTTCCTCCAGTCTTCTTCCCTGCAGCCATGGAGAGAGCTTATCTCCATTTTCTCTCTAATTACCCTTCAAGTACTGTTACCAAATCTCCCTTCAGTCTTTTCTTCTCCAGACTAAATAATTCTAGCTCTTTCAGCCTTTCCTCATAAGTCATGCTTCCCAGGCCTCTAATAATTTTTGTTGCTCTGTGCTAGAGTCTTTCCAAACTGTCCTCATCTTTCTTCAAGTGTGGGGTCCAATACTGGACATGGTACTCCAGGTGAGGCTTTGGCAGTGCTAAACAGGGTGGAAAAATAACTTCCCTTAACTTGCAAGTTGCACTCCTGTTAATGCAACCCAGCATACTGTTGGCTTTTTCTGTAAGCAGAGCACACTGTTGGCTTGTATTCAGCTCATGGGCTACTGCAGGGGTGGGCAAAATGTGGCCCGCGGGCCAGATGCAGCCTGCCAAGCCATTCTATGTGGCCCACAGGGCCCCTAAACAATTTAGAAAATTAATATTAATCTGCCCTGGGCTGCCTGTCATGTGGCCCTCGATGGCTTGCCACAACTCAGTAAGCGGTCCTCCGCCCAAAATAATTGCCTGCCCCTGGTCTACTGTAAGGCCCAAATCCTTCTTTGCAGTACTGCAACCTAGCCAGCCATTTCCCAGTCTGTATTTGTGCAGGCAGTTATTCCATCCCAAATGCAGGACTGTGCACTTGTCCCTGTTGAATCTCATCTGATTGATTTGTAGACCATTGTTCCAGTCTATCCAAGTCATTCTGGATCTTAGCCCTACCCTCCAGAGTGCAACTGTACCCAACTGGTGTTGTATGCACATTTGCTGAGTATGCGCTTGATCCCATCATCCAAATAATCAATAAAGATACTAAACTATACTGGACCCAGGACAGATCCTTGGGGAACCTCCCTTCATTCTTTCTCTCCAACCAGACATTGATGCTATTCATTAAGTGCGATGATCCAACCAGTTGCAGATCCACTTTGCAATACTTCCATCCAGTCTGTAATTCCTTAGTTTATTAATGAGAGCGTCATAATGTCAAAAATGCTGCTAAAGTCGAGGCATATCACATCCTTGGCCCTCGTCCCATCGATAGAGCCTGTGTCACCTTAACATAGAGGAAATCAGGTTGGTCAGGCATAACTTGCTCTCGGTACATCCATGCTGGCCCTTCTGATTGCCTTTTTCTCCTCTAGGTGCTTCACAGTAAATTCCTTGAGGGCCAGTTCCATTATCTTTCTAGGTATAGAGGTCAGGGTGACAGGTTTTCCATCTTCCCTTTCTTAAAGAGGAGCACATTTGCCCTTTTTCAATCATTTGGGGACCCCACGCATCCTCCATGAGTTCTCAAAGAGAACTCTAAAATTACCTCAGCCAATTCATTTAGGGTACATCCCATCAGGCCTGCTGACTTGAAGACATCTAGCTAATCTAACCTGTTCTGCTGCTGCTCAAAACTGTTTGTCTCCTCTATCTTTGCTACCAACTGCACCCATTATCTGGTAGTTGCCTCTTTGTGAAGACAGAAGTAAAAATAGGCATTAAATACTTCAGCCATCTCTGCATCATCTGTAACTAGATTCCTTTACAGAAGGCACCTGTGGTTTCTCTGGTTTTTCCTCTTGTTTTTGACATAATTGTAGAGAATCCCTTTTTGTTGCCTTTTATGTTCCTTGCCAGCTGCATCTTAGATTGTGCTTTGGCCTTCCTAATCTTCTCCCTGCATGCCCACTTTGATACTCTTACACTGTTCCCTAGTCCTGTAACTAAATTTCCACTTTCGATAGGATTCATTTTTGAGTTTCAACTAATTGAAGATATTGCTGTCTAACCAGGCAGGCTTCTTCTTGCACTTCCCATTATTCCATCACCCTGGGATAGGTTGCTCCTGTGCTCTTAAAAGAGCCTTCTTTAAAGAACAGCCAGATCTCTTGGACTCCATTTCCCATCAGACTTGCCTCCCTGGGCATGTTTCCCAGCAGTTCCCTGAGTTTATTAAACTCTCCTTTTTCTGAGGTCCAGTGTCCTTATGCTGCTGCCCTCCTTCCTACCTCTCCTTAGGATCTTGAACCATATTCTTTCATGGTCACTATCGCCCAGGTTACCTTCCACTTTCACATTCTCAACCAATTCCTCCTTGTTTGTAAGCAGTAAGTCAGTAAGAGCTTCCCCCACTTGACCTCTCTGCCATCCCTATCAAAAAAAAAATCCTCATCACACTCTTGCAGAAGACCTTCTTCAAGCTCTATTGGAATCTGTACTTTAGTGTGCTGTTTCTCATGTACAGATTTGTTTACTATCCTCCGACAGCTTTGCCTGGGAAAACGGAGGTTGAGATGTGTTACTGGATGAAGCTTAAGTTAGCTGCCCTGAGCTGACTTCCCTCAATAACTTAAACTCCTATGAGTGTCAGAAGAATAGGCTTTTGCAGAGGCTGTAGAATTGCAAAGGAGAGGGTCTTTGTTCAGACACAGAACACTTCAATAACAGAGAAGGGAGTAGGTTACATTGTGTTAACTCGCTTGCTTTAGTCTTCCTATTTGTTACTTCCTTACTTGCTGGATTGAAGGCAAAATGTTTCAAAAGTGACCAGCCAGCTGGGAAATATGTGATGTTAGGAAAAGGTGTGAAATTCATTGCAGCTGGCAGCAGGTGCACAGGTTGGTGGGAAGCTCTGTTCTTGTATTAGAGGAGCAGCAGCCAAAAGCTGGTTTGTGACCTGGTCAAAAATTCAGCCTGGTTGTGTAGGGTTAACCCTCTCACCTGTCAGCATATGCTCTAGAGTAGTTTATTGGAGTCTTCCTCAGCCATCAGGTGCTGAAAAAACAGACCTGGCTTTCTCAGCCACCCTTGAATTTTCCAACAGCTCCATGGTCTTTATCTGTTAAACAACCAAAAGTACAAACCACATGCTCTGCCAACTTGCTTTGAAACCCTGCCAGCTCTGCTCGTGATAGGAATCCCTCCTGGAACTTTAAACCCTGGAAGGTCTCCAGGTTCTGATGAGTCCTCCTAACTCATGAGCCTGGTGCTCAGGCCTGGCCTATTCTGGATAAACACCCAAAGTGTGACCTGTTTGCTATAGCTTGTAGTTAGCTTGGTGGGGGTGGGGAATGCTAAGGCAAAATCTGCTGCATTTATTCTGGAGCTCCCTTTGCAAAACCTGCTAGCACCTGGACAGGTTTAGTATGGCTGTTTCTCCAACGATCTCCTTTAGAGTATGGGGTGTTAAGTGCTGCTAAAATTAGCCACCTGTAAGTTTGTCCCTGTGTCAGGCTGCCTGCCAGGGTAAAAACAACATTCAGATATATGCAGTAGTTGGCAAGGTGTCCTGGGTTCCTGATGTGAAGGACTGTGAAACTTCCCCCCCCCTCCCCCCACACACACTTTTTCCCCTTGATTCCTTGTCCTTTTCCAACCTGGATAGTGATATCACAGTGCTGCTGTATTAATTCCATTATAGTTCCAGGCATTTTGGTTATATGGTAAAACCAGGGTAGTGGTAACGATATTACACACTGTTCAGTTGCAGGTCCTTTGAGCAGCCCTTTACAGAGAAAGGGTGGAGTAGCATGCACCTTGCAGAGTTGGGTATAAGTATCCTAGTAGCCAGAGAAGAAAAAGAAACAGTGATGTCATACAGGAAAAGTGGATCTGAAATTATAAAAGTATTAAAGAGGGAAAGAATGAAAACAATGCAAAGCTACTGCACCTGTTGCTGCCAAAAGCAGAGGTGCAAGAAATGGCACTAATTTGGCTTTATAAAGCAAGTCCTTGTGATCCAGGAGCCCTGGTTGGAGGTAGAGTATAGCTGTTCGAGGGAGGGGTGAAGGAGAAAAAATATTGTGGTTTAGGTGAGCTAAGAGATCTGGGGATCCTTACTGACTATCACAGACTTTGTGTGTAGCCATGAGCTAGTCTCTTAATCTCTGTGCTTCAGTTCCCAATTGTATAGAAGAAGATTCTTCCTAGGGATAAGGGGAAGGCACACTTACATGTGGATGTCAGAGCATTTGAGCAGGTCAGGTTCATGTCTGAGAACCGCCATAGCAAATCTGTAGCTACTTAACCAAGGCCTGGCTGTTTCTTCAGTTGTCTGTTCGTGACCAACCCAAGCAGCACTGACAGGACACGCAGCTGGGCAGGGAGCTGCTCCGGGGCTGGGGCCAGGATCTTGTGGTGGTCACAGCGTGGTCTGGAGCCAGGGAAGAGCCGCAATCCACTGCCTGCACACCCCGGGCAGGGGCATGTAGGCAGCAGATACCAGTTCTGCCCTGCTGCCCGCATACCCAGGTGGGCAGGGGCATGCAAGCAGTAGATCACAGCTTGACCTGGCTCCTGAGCAGCTCCCTACCCAGCTGCACCAGGGTCACTTGGGCTGGTCTCCATGGAAACCCTGACCCCACACTATCATGGCCCTGCTGCTCCTGGGGTCTGTCTCAATGCAAACTGGTGGTAGCCACACAAGCAGGGGCTGGTGGGAAATGAAGTTTGGCTGCTGACTGGATCTGCCTTATGCCCACCCCTGCTGTAAAGTGTGAGAGCTCCAAATTGGGATTCAGAGGCATTTTTGTGTGGCTGGTTAAAAATTGATACTTAAGTCTAGTTTAAGTGAACAGTGGAGACATGCCCAGAGCAGAGTACAGGTTTAATTTGCAAGTTGAGGAGATGTATAGAGTGCTAGCCTATTACAATGAAGTGAATATGGCAAGAGGTAGATGAGGATGTCAACCTTGAACTATTCATTCTAGTTACAGGTGAAGCTTTATAAATACATAGACAGTGAGGTTTTATTCATTTATTTGATTTATATGCTGCTGTCTTGTAGGCTAGAGATGTAATGGTAAGCTCTGAAGGAGGGAGCTCAGAAAAGTCTGTAAGTGTTCTTTTGAAGGAAAAATGTTTGATTCAGAAGAATGTAGAGGCTTAGTTTACACATGATATGTCGTCTGACACCATAACTATGGTATCAGAGTCCTCTAGCATAGAGGCAGCTTTTGTTGGTAGAAATCCCTGCATGACACACAATTAGCTGGCAGAGCAGTGCTCATGCTGGTGGTTTCAGTGTGCCAGGACATGATCCTTTCACACTCTCTTATGCCAGCAGAACTGTACTGGCTACTGTACAGCGTCGACAAGGTCTGTGTGTCCATGTTGGAAGTAAGGAGATGATAAGGAAAAAGCTTGTGGAACATTTTGAATCAAGAGACCAGTTCTGAATTGAATGTCATAATAGATTATCTAGGGAATTGACTTGGGAGGGGGAAGTGTGGCATGCTTTTGCTTGCAGAGCACCTGAGTTTACCATCTAGGTTCCCTGAAGTTTTAAGAATAGAGGATATTAGGAAGGCCATATAGGGGATTGCAACAGACAAAGCAGGAAGTGACTAAAGCTTTGTGGTGTTCACCGGTTTCATTCCTAAAATATGTGAGGTTGCTTGAGCAAAAGGCAATCTTGGTCTGTATTTAAATATATGACCTTGTATAAAAATGTGGGGCGGGGGGAATCTTCATACCTTGTATCCATCTGAATCACCAGTTCCATTCCTCATTTGAGATGGGTTTAAGCCCAGGAAAACGCAAGTAGCTTGAAAAGGCAGGTGTTAAAAGCAAAAAGTTCCTATTGTTAGCTTAACCCAGTGATTCTCAACTGAGGTGCTAAGAGACCTGTTCAGAGGTGCTGCAGTGTAGGTGCCCTACTAAAACCAAGTGGAACTGCCTCCTGCACAGCCAGATTGGGAAGGGCTGCATTACTGAACATGCACCCCCTCCTACTTCAGAGTTATCCAGTAAGCTTAAAGCAGGCAGGAGCAAGGTCTTGTGCCACAGCCCATCCCATTCCAGCCCTGAAGAGCCTCTCTTGGAAAACAGGTGCACAGAGCAGGTAGAACTGTCCTGGAAACAGGTGCAGAGGAGGAAGTGAGGGGTCACATAAAGGAGGACTGTGTCAAGAGCAGGTACTCCTGCCTGCTTCAGGCTTACCTGACTGTGCACAAGGTGCATGTGGAAGTTCTACTTGGCTGCTGTGGCAGGACCCCTGTTTAGAACCACTGAGGTAAAGCGAGGCATCAGCAGTGTTTCTCTCTGGGGTGTCACCAACTTTAAAAAAGTGTTATGGTGGGATGCCCTGAATCTAAAATGATTGAAAAACAGTGGCTTATCCATGCCATCCCTAGGAAGTCTAGATGGCAGGTAGAAGGATCAGCTCAAGAAGGAGGTGCTTCAGAACTGTTTTCAATGCAGAAACAATTGTCATGTTTTTAATTTCCTGTATTGTAAATGGATTTCACCCAGTAGAGCCAGACACAAACAGTGAAGGGCAAATATAATAGATGAGAATCCCTGATTTGTGAGTCCTGGGAGAATGAATAACTGCGGGGAGGTTTTGGCCCTCCAGATGTCCTAACATAATGTGGGTTGTCCTGGGCTCCTCTTCAGATCTTCATTGCATGAGCTTTCACTAGTGTCAGCGTTAGTGAGATCTTGCAGAGAGCTAACGTAACTGAAGCAGACCTTTACAACCATTCTTGCTATAAAGTGCAAAATTCTCTCAAACACTGAAGTAGCAAGTACTTCACTGGGGATGACATTTAGGTTTTGCTGTGATTGATACATGGAGTCTGGTTTGGTTTTGACATACTTTATGCAACATTTGCAGAGGCAGCCTGCTCTGATATGAGGAATGTGTGGTATAGAGGATGTTTAGGGGGTGAGGGAAGCAGGGAACATTTCACTACTTGAAGTGTATGTTCAGAAGGAGTTGATCATCTACAGAGCTGGAAGATGGCAGGGGACTGGAGAGTTCCATCGGATGTGGAGAGGTACAGCAGGACTCTGCTTTAATGGGTGAGTGGGTCTAGTTAGGTTGTGTAGCTTTGAGGGGTCTAGAGAGGACTGGACTGAAGTGGATCAGAAGTTTCAGAAGCCCATACCTTCCTTATCTGTGCAATAGGTTGCAATACACCCCTCAACCACAAAGTCTGATTTTTTTTTTTTTTTAAGCTCATGCTTCATTCCTGTTGCACTGTGAGAGTGGACACTAGAAGGCTCCAAATAGTTTTGTATTGTACCCAGTGTATAGGATGCTGTCATAGGCATTGAGATTTGAGGTCTTGACTGTCTCGTATGCTAGCAGTTCAAGCAAAGAAATAGTTTGGTAAGTTGTGCACTGGTGCCAGTACAAGCAGGGCCACAAAACTAAGTTGAAAACAGGGGGGGGAGCACAAGGATGAGATCTGCAGGTACTCAGGACCCACCACAACAATCTCCTTGTTTGCCCCATACCAGGATAGGCTATAGATGTGTACTGCTGGCTGGTCCTGTGAAGAAACTGAATGTCTAGACCAGTGGTTCTCAACCATTTTGGACTCAAGGCAGCCTTCCATAACTTCTATGAATTAAGTCACACCCCATTTCAAAAAGTAGTTAATTCATTTCAGTGCTTACCTCCTTGCAGAGGGGCTACCCAGGGGAGGCAGGGAAGTATCTCATCTCCTCACACTTTCTGCAGCAGCCTTCAAAGGATCGTGTGGCACCCTGACTGAGAATCTCTGATCTAGATGGCCTTCTTACCATTGGAAGAGTCTGTGCAACCTTTACAAAGCATGTGTTGAAGGAGATATTTAAGCCTGTCGGCATCTTATGTCCCAGCTTTTCCTTATAGTTCCCTTGCTGTTATCAGCCATTGGCCAGTTACTTAATTGTGTAACAATTATCTGGTTGGGCAAAAGTGTCAGAGTAGCAACAGAATGACGGTAGGTCTTACTTGTGTATCCTGCTGCATAAGGACTTTCAGGCTAAGGGGGACAAATGAAGAGGCAGCTCTTCTATTCTGCAGGCCTTATCTTAGAGGAATGGGGAATGGGATCCCAGATGATCAGCAGTTTAAAATCCCAGAGGAGAAAGTGAAGACCAAAAACTAGGGAACTGTTTTTGAATCATGCATCAGAGAAGAGATAAAGAGACTACTGTAGAGAGCTGGCTATGATTCTTATAGACACAGTTGAGATGGACCCTAAGAAATATTCAAGATTGCAGTGGTGTAGTAATCAGAATCTTTCTTGCTCCCCGGCACTATTTGAATGTTGTCTTTCTCAGCCTTGCAAGACAATAAAAGCACTGTGATACTGGCTTAGTATGAGTTCCCTATATCTGGTGCTATTTGTTTGTATTGTTGTAGTGGTTAGGAGCCCCAGCCACAGTCCAGGGGGCTCATTGTGTTAGATGATGTACACACGCTGAACAGAAAGATTGTTTCTCTGCCCATGGGAACAAAGGAAGTCTCAGCATTGGGGTGCATAAAGCTATCTGTAGCTTACCTTATCAATTGAATATTACTTTAGACTTTGGGATGGTCCTTGTATAAGTCCAATTTGTCTTACAGAGAAATGCCCTTTCATCAGTCTTCTGAGACTAGGATGCCTCTTGGCACCCTGGGAAACACCTCTTTACTAGTCATAAGGGAAATGGGAGAATTTTACTGTGACCTGTCTGAAAATTCTTTGTGCCAGAGGGTGGAGCTTTCTCATAAAGGGCTTTGATAAACATAGCACTTAAACCTGGTTTAAACCTGAAAGTCTGTTAAACTGATTTAAAGCTTCCTGGAATGGTTCAAAAGCATATCTGAAAAATCAGGTATAAATACAGTTTTTTAAACCAGTTCAAAATATACCAGTCCAGGTCCAGCATTACATGTGAACACCAAGCGTTGTGACAGGGTCTGGTAAGTCCTCCAAACATCCCCCACTGCATCACATCTGACTCGCACTCACCCACTGCTGCAACTGGCTTTTCTGGTGTGTGACTGGTGGGGGTCAAGGCCAGCCCTGCTCCCTGGAGGGCTGTTTCCCGCTTCTGGAAGGCAGCAGTGGCACAGGGTGGTGAGTGGCGGCACTCCATCCCTGCTGGCATCCCCCATCCCCCCATCATTCCTGATAGGCAATTGGCTAGTATCTTTATAACAACCAGATGTGTCCTTGCACCCTACTCATGCCCCCTAGCCTCTGGGAATCCCAAAGCATGGATCTAAACACTCTTTCCCCCTTGCATTCCCCCTCAACCTCCACCCACCCCAAGTCAGGCAGGCACACTGCAGGGTTCAGTCAAACGTAAACTACTGAACTTTCATTGAACTCTTCTTTAGAAGAGAAGAAAAAACAGAAAAGTGATAGGTCACCCAGCCCCTGGGACCCCCCAAAGGATGGATGCAAGTACTTCTGCCTCCCGCCCTGCTTGCCTGTGAGGCATGCTGGGCTGGGGACTCAGTCCCACCCACGGGTGTCAGAGCCACAGTACTTCAACAACTAAAGTGACCACTCCACTTGGAACACAAGGGCACTTGCATGAGTGGACACCTCTGGCCTGCAGCAGTTGTGAACTAATTTCCCATCAGTGACATTTTGAGAACAGGTCAGTTGTTAGTGTGTCCATACTCAAAGTTGCAGTAGTGGTGCTATAAGCAGGAAGAAACGAGTGAATCAAAGAGCAAAAGTTCTGCTTCTATCACCTGGCAAATGTAGGCTCAGTTCTCTGTATTGTAACTAACTTCAGTGTGTATTGTGACCAAACTTATGCTTTGCACGGGCTAGTATTTGAGCCTGCTCGCAGATGGGCAGGGGGGAGGGAGTACCACAGTACTCTACTTTAAACTTGGTGTGCTCTCATGCCAAGCCTTGTGCATGTCCAGAAGAGTCAGCACATTAGTTGCACCCAGCTTTCCCAACATCTGCAGAGATCCAGCACTTCAGTGCAGCTTTTTTGGCACTTTTATCCAATAGCTATTTGAATCAGCTTTAGCTAAAAGTGTCACGAAGCCCTGCGGAAGCACCCTATCTCTACGGATGCGGCAGAGCTGGGAAGTAATGTTGTGCTGCTTCCCATAAAGTGTGTGTGTGTGTGTGTGTGTGTTCTTCCCCATGTCTGTCAGCACCAATAGTTACCCAGCTCAATATAATTAATTAATACCTGAAGACAAATAATTGTATTATAGAATAGCCTGCATTAGTCTTCTCCAGGTTTTCCTTTTGTATAAAGTGCTACAGCCTACAGGAGACTACTGCTCGGTTATAGTTGAACAGTATATAGCCTCCGTATGTATGTATGTCATGAAATACTATTACTCTCAAGTCAGTTTGAGCTGTAGAAGTTATTAGTCTGGGTTAGTTACCTTGACCTGCTAGCATCCCTTTAAATCCTAGCGTAAGTAAAACCTTGGTTTCCTTTCAGTTAACGTGTTCATTTCTGCGTGAGTTGGGGCTGTTCTGTATAAGTTTTGTAGGAATTAGCTTGCAAGAAATCTCTTTTTTCCAGCATTCATGACTGTGCCTGCTTTAATTTCATGGTCTTTGTCACTTTGTACTAGAAACTGCTTTGGCACACATTAGCAGAGATCTTTTTCTATTGAGCAATTTGGGAAGAAAAGCTTATTGGCATAGACGGGAACCAATGATTTAACTGGTCCTGGATAGACTGCAGTCCACTGCCTTATCTGCAGTTTGCCACCCTCCTCCTAATCTGTGTTCTGGCATGGGCCACAAACTGCAGAGCTCAGCACGCTGTACTTCAGTGCACACATCCTCTGGTCAGACGAATACATAGAGATTTGTGTGCTGACATCTGTAGCCATAATGCTTTATTTAAAGGGATACCATCAACCTAGTGTTACATGTAACACTTAAAGTTACTCTAATCTAGTGCTGGAGGGGAGGTTTCCTTTTTGGTTAGTGCATTTGACTGCTTTTGTGTCATTGGCTTCCCTGGAGTCTGCTAGTGAGGAATAAACTAACTGAAAGGCTACCCTCAAACCCTGGTTGTTAAAGTCACCAAAAGCCACTGAAGTGTTGTCCATTCTACCTTTGCTGCTCAGTTGTTGTGACTGCTGCTGGGAGCTTCTCCTGAAACTCGCTGGTCTAGACTCCAGTAGGACAGTTTTCCAGGCTGGAGAGGGCCTGAAGTCTACAGTAACAAGCAACTGAAAACGTTACATCTCCTGCACTCTACTTCAGATTTTTATAAGGAAAAAGGCACAAGTCTACATTTTTCTCCTCTGCAGCCAGGTCTCCTTTAAAAACATTGCGTTAAGTTTTCCTGAGCACTCTCTTGCTCTTCAGGCCACTATTTTAAGTCACACCCCCACTCCATAACTCGGATGTGGTTGTCTGAGAAATACAGCTGTCCTGGCTGCTTTATGCCATCTTCAGAAGAGGGAATTAGCTCAACTCTAGGCAAATAATTCAGTGGCATTTATGAGGAAACTGAAATTGTTCGGCTGGTGTTTGCTTTCAATGTGGGGTTGGGAACGCCATTCAGGATCCTTAATATCTATGGATCTGCTACTTTCCCAGTGAGCAGAAGTTGAAATGTGCACTGTCTGAACTAGAGCTTGGTTCTTTGCAGCAGCTAGATTACAAATGCCCTTCCAGTCCCTACTCTGCATAGTGACTAATGCATTGGCTCTTCAGGAAAGTCCCAGATTTATAGGACACTTGTATCCTGATAGGATGTTTGTACTGTCTGAACAGATTTTAAACTTTTTCTGTAAAGGTTTTTCCTTTCCAAAGCTTGTGCATATGTGGGGTGGAGATGAGCTCGGGCACTTCAGTCGTGCTCCTATCTGTGTGGAGTATTAGGCAGGGAGTGATCTCAAAGCCTGTTTTCCCAGAACATGACTGAGAAAAAGATCTTGTCTGATTACCTTTACTCAGGGAATTTTGTTTTTGACCTGTCCTGGGGAGAAGAGCCAGTTCCCAAAGGGTATAGAGAAGCTGTGCTTTTTTTTATTCCCCTTTCCCAGGAGGTGGCATGCTGTAAATGTGCATCTTGCAATGTAGACATGATGTGAAAAGCCAATCACTACAGTGTCTCTTATGACTCTGTTCAAGTCCTGGCAACCCCTCCAGATGGGAGACAGGTGGGGAGCAGGATCACAGACTTATCATTCAGAGTAGGGTTGAGTAGTTAAATATTTTGAATAGAAGCATATGCAAAAAGTACAGCACTGCTTGGCAGTTTGTAGCTCTGGCCTTCTTGCCAGGAAACTTGCAAACTCTTTCAGCAATAATGCAGCTGCTTTTGTGCATCCGTTTAAAAACTTCCTAATGTGCATTAACCACTAGTGTTTAGTATTGCATGTAGAGCTGGAAGAGGTAGGCTTAAAGCAAATCTTTGCAAATATACATAAAAGCAGATGTATTTTGGAAGGCAAGAAACATTACTTATTGACAAACCCTGGATTTAGCACCACAAATGCTGTCGCTTAGAGTTCGCAATCTTTGTTGAAGACTATGTAATATGAGACCCTTATCTGCTTCAACTATATAAATTGAAATGTGTGGCATGCAGAACAGTACACACAATGTTAATTTGTTCATAGATTTTTAGGTTCATCTCCTCTGAGGGCTTATATGATACAGGCCACAAACTTCTCCAGTAACATTTTTGATTAACCTATTGCTCTGCATAACCGAGAGAGATCCAGTGTTGATTTTAAGTCAGGGTGGATTTTAGGAAGTTAGACTATTGGTCTTGTACGGTACTGATATAACATGCATGGTGTAATGTTTAGTAGCAACAGGAGTCACTGTGAGTGAGCAGAACTGTTCATAGTAGGTGCTGTTCCCAGTAATGAGTATGCAAAACTGGAGCAGAGCTTTCTTTCATTTTTTGTTTCTCATAGCTAAAGAAATGATGGACTTCAGCAAAGTTTGTCCTAAAACAGGGGTGGGCAAGATGCAGCCCATGGGCTGGATGCAGCCCACCAGGCCATTCTATGTGGTCCACGGGGCCCCTAAAAAATTTAGAAAACGAATATTTATCTGCCCCTGGCTGCCTGTCATGCAGCCTTCGATGGCTTGCCAAACTCAATAAGTGGCCCTCCACCCAAAATAATTGCCCACCCCTGTCCTAAAATATCATTTACATAAACTAAAAACACTTTATTGCATTCTATACAAGTGTAGACTTTATTAAAGAATGTTGTTAATATTTTTAGTGTTTGTTAAAATGTGGCTTGACAGTCTTTTATAAACATGCATGAAAAAGTTTAAAGTTGAGCCCTTAATCATCTCTAGCTCAAGTGAGTTAAAGAACTAAACTTGCTTTGGAAAATTTAATGAGGAAACATTTAATTTCATTCACTACTTACAGGTTGTCACATGGCTTGTTGGAAAAAAATGTCCATGCCCATTTTTTTTGTTTCAATTTCTGTCAGCTTTTCTAAAAGCCACACTAAGTTAATGAAATATTAACAGTGGCTACAGTATAAATTTCTTTGCTGGCTTTGATGATAGGAAACAAATTAGTAAATTGATCATGTTCTTGAAGGTGTTAGGTCAAGCTTGTAAATTACTTGCTAACAGAATCAGAATAATTCACTCTGAAACCAAAATGAGTGTCTGAACATCCTTTTGCTTTGGTTTCAATAAATTAGGAATTGCATCTTAATTTTGAACCAGTACAGCATTCATATGTAAACTAGGACTGGTATAATAACTCTTGCCTCAACCGCTTTTAGTCTAGATCAGAGCTATCCAGCTTCTGGATTCCAGGGAGCTGGCCACCTTGGTCCTCCCCACAGCCAGTCCTGACACACACCCCCCCCCCGCTCCGCCCCCATATGTACAGCACACCCACTCCCTGCCTGGCTGCACACATTACGCAGGCAGCCCACCTGCAGGACACAGCGTGGGCAACCTGGCTCCCTCCTTTGGGGAGTACATAGCTTGGCCCTCTCCTGCTGTACTGCCCTGCCCTCAGGAGCAGAGGCAGGAACCAGTATCTGGAGGAGGGAAGGGGGAGCCTGGATGCTGGCCAAGGCTGCCATTAATGCACTGGGCAAAGTGACAGCCAGGCAGGAGCCTGTGGGCTGCATGTTAACTCTGTGGGCTGCCAGTTAAACAGTCCTAGTCTAGATGGAACAAACTGGGTGAGGCGGGGAAGAGGAGCAGCCTACTTCATCAGTGGCAAATGCCATATTGTAGCTCTTTAAGCATTATGTTTTGTTTGCTGTGGCCTCTTAAATGGGTGCCAGGGAATAAATTGAAATGGGGTGGGCAAAATATGGCCCGTGGGCCAGATCCAACCCATGAGGCCATTCTATCCAGCCTGTGGGGCCCCTAAAAAATTTAGAAAATTAATAATGATCTGTCTTTGGTTCCTGTCAAAAATGACCAGGACCAGGGCCAGTAGGAGCCCGCTGGGCTTCCCCTGGGCCCTTCCTGTCCCTGCCCCACTAGCCAGGAGTCCAGCAGGGGCTTCTGGCCTGGGACCACGTGGCTGTACCACGCCGGAAACTCAGGTAAGGGATGGGGAGAGAAGGGCAGGGAAGGAGCATGGGGAAAAGCGGCCCCTCACCCGCCCCGTGTCTGGCACTCCCTGCTGCAGCCACTCGCAGCCTGCGCGGAGCTGTCCTGAGCAGGCACAGACACCCCCACGCAGGGTGCGAGCAGCTGCAGGGTGCCGGCCATGGAGCAGGTGAGGGGCTGCTTTTCCCCTGCACTCAGCACCAGCTTGTAACCCAGCCCTGCTGCCAGCTTGGGCCCCATGCCCACCGCCCCCACTTGCCACACTGGGCAGTGTTTGCCACCATAGCCTCTGCTGCCCAGCTCGTGAGCTCCAGTGCAGCAAGTGGGGGGACTGCAGCTGCCACCGCCACAGACAGCCCCAGTGGGCAAGCCCAGAGCTGGGACGGGGCCCGGACTGGCAGCGGCTGTCGGTTACGAGCTGGTGCTGACTCCAGCCCCGCGGTACAGGCGGGGGGCATCACGCAGCCCCGACCTCTTGCTTGCTGGCAGGGAATGAGCTAGTGCTGATTGTGGGTGGGGAAAAGTGGCCCCTCACCTGCCCTGTGGCTGCTGCCCCACCCTGCAGCCACTCGCAACTTGCATGAGGCTGCCTGTGCCTGCTCAGGACAGCCCCACATGAGCTGTGAGTGGCTGCAGCAGGGAGCACTGGCCATGGGCCAGGTAAGGGACCACTTTTCTCTGCGCTACACACCAGCTCGTTCCCTGCCAGCAAGCAGGGGGTCAGGGCTGTGTGCTGCCCCCTGCCTGTACTGTGGGGCTGGGGGGCACTGGGAGTGAGCACGCGCGGAAGTGTGGGGCCCACACCAGTGTCCAGGGCCAGCGCCAGTGGGGCCCAGAGCAAGGTGGCAAGGGTACAGAGTCCTGGGCAGCAGGTACTCTATAGAGCCAGGCCAGCTCCCCCTTCTCCCTGCTGGAGCAGCCCAGCCTGGCTCCACAGACCCCTGCCAGCCTGTGCCCTGCTCTGGTCCCCACTGGTGCTGGCCTTGAGACCTTGGTCCCAAGATGGTGACCAGGGGGCATGGCACCTGTCAAGGGGCAGGGCTACCCATGTGGCCCTTGACAGCTTGCCAAAACTGGGTAAGCGGCCCTCTGCCCAAAATAATTGCCCGTCCCTGAATTAAAAGGAGCAAGGGTGTGGAAAAGAGGACATAAGGCAAGGAAGAATAGAGCTGGCAGTAGTGAGGGGTGGTGTAGAACAAAGTTAGATCTCATTGTAAACTGAGTTCAGGGTCTAAATGGAAAGTCTTGCTGATGAGCACTGAAGTGATGGGGCTAATGAACCTGGAGCAGAAAGAGGCCCCTGATTGTACCTCAGCTTGTGCTGCCTGCGTAGAGTTCTGTAACTCTGAATGATCAGCGTTTAATAAATATCAAGCCTCGCTTTGCCCCAGCCAACCTCTCTCTCCCATATCTATCTTGTTACCCAAATGTGTATGACCCTTTGCTGGCCGATGCTCCTGTCTGGAGGAGCCTATCTTCTGTCATCTCATCTGCAATAGCAGAAATGTCACCAGTAGCTCACTAGGCCTCTGAGTTAGGGGTGCCATTTTTCCTGGAATAAATACAAGCTGTGTATGAAACAAGGTTCTGAAGACTGTGTCTCCTTCACTCTTAAGGCTAAGTGAATGGTGGAGGGGTACATGCAGGAGATATATCATCTCTCTGGAAAATAACTCCTTTATTCTCTTGGAATTAAAAATGAGGTCTTTCTAAAGTACTTAAACAACCCTTGAGAGTTACAGAAACCCGATCCACCTACTTGGGTGTTTTAAAAACTTGCTCTAGTATAACTGAGTTATGTTGATGCCAAAAGCATCCACCAACCCCTTCAGTTCTTAGCAGAAACACCTATTACAAAGTCCTGACCCAGATGCTGTCTTTCGTAGCAGTTACGGATGTGACGTTTTAAATTTTTAGCTTTCTAGTGAAAGCTAACTTAATGAAATTTAAATGCATTAAATAAAAGCGTGTGGTTCTCCTGTTCCAATACAAAATGCTAATGCACTTATAAAAAACCAAATAAAAACTGTTGAAAGCTGATTCCCCTTCCCTTGCGTTGGTCCCATTTTTCTTGAAAACTGTCCCATCCCTCACCTGTGCTGACAACTAAGGGATGGGCAACTTGTGCCTGTAAATACTATTAGTCTGTCCACCTCTCTTCCCCCTTTTGGCCTGAGTGCAGGAGCTCCTAGGCAACAGGGAAATAGTGGGACAGTAGCAAGTTTAGAGGTGGTCAGAACAGCAGTTGCATCTGGGAACTGATTACAACAATTGCTCTCTGATCAAAAGTGGTTGGGGAACAGATGCCCCAGATTAATACTAAGCTAGTTGCTACTCTTGGTTGGGAATGGTGGCATCTTCTTTTGTGGTGTAATGGGGGCCATAAATAAGTCCTCCCTCAAATCACTGACTTAACTGTTCATTGTAAAACTAGATTGCATCTTTCAGAAAGGCATCAGAGCTGAGGTTATTGCAACAGCTGGGAAAATGAGCTGGTTGTACCGCACTGTATGCAGCTATTCTCATCTTCCCGTTTGTTCTGTCCACAGCGTGGGACGATGAGACGGCGCTATGAAGATGATGGCATCTCAGATGATGAAATCGAAGGAAAGAGGACATTTGACCTGGAGGAGAAACTTTCCACCAATAAATTCAACTCCACCTTTGTCGTCTTCATGGAAGGCAAAGGTTGGTTCCCCTTCCCTTGGTGGCTTTTTAACTCCCACCCAGAGTCCTGTCTAGTTTATGAAGCCAATAAAATTATGGGGCGAAACATGCCTGCAAATGGACCATAGAGTCAGTGTTTTCCAAGGCCCCTTACTTCTTGATAGGGCAGACTAACTACTTCTCTATCAGGGTATTAATATCAACTCTGATATTATAGAGAGAGAAGCTTCATGGGAGAAAGCTTGGGAGTCTGTTCAGCTGCAAGCTAGCTTGGAAGTATTAGATAAATGTGTTGGCAGCTAAACTTGTTCTTTTGAAACTGAGCGGATTGCTTCTCTGTGTCCTATGTTTTCCCTCCCCCAGCTCCTTCAAGCTCTGGTTCAGACTTTCTTATTTCCTTTTGTTCTGTTTTTATTCTTCTGTAAGGTATTCTGCTTGCTCAGGAGTAAGGAGTCAAGTAAATAGTTGCGGGGGGAGCAAATAGGTGAGGTTGACCTGGGTAAAAAGGGAACATGTAAGATTTACATGGCATATCTGTGATCATACAACTGCTCTGTATGAGGCACTGGAGGGAGTGGAAGTAATTTTTCTTGAGTCTTCTCTTGCTTCACTGAGTTTATTTGGGGAATGAGAGTAACAAAGCCTTATTCCTTTGCTTGCCTGACCCAGCTAGTGGAACCAACATATCCCATCCTGCTTGTCTGCATGGCCTGTGTCTGTGGCAGGATATATACAGCTGATTAGAGCACTGGAGCAAACCAAATTCACACACATCTGGGGTGGCTGCTTAAGCCTTCTCTTTGCCATATTCCTCCTTCACTGGCTGTACCCCCAATATCTCCTTAGCAATTTCCTCCTAACAATTACCCACTCTTGTCTTTTATCCCAATGGCAGACTTCACAGTTGAATACATCCAGCGGGGTGGACTGAGAGATCCTCTGATTTTTAAGAACTCTGAAGGCCTTGGAATAAAGTAAGTATCAGGGTTGGGGAGGTGACTCCAGCCAAGGGGGGCACTGCCTGGACTAGGGAAGCTGTAGCAGGATCCCCTAAGTGCCTTCCTCACAGTAGTCTTTTCCTTCCTCTTCACCCCCTAACTTTATGGGTAGGTGGTGGTCTTGGGAGTGGATAGTTCAGAATCTGTTTTGCTACTTATACCTGAGCCACAGGGATCAAATCCTGGTAGCTAAAGCTGGGTGCATTTTACTATGCTATTGGGATATAAACTTATTTTGACAGTGTTGCTGCTAGGGGCAGTGCTGTATTACAGGTCCCTAAGGGATGCATGGGGGGCACATACCCTCCATATTTGTGCATGTGGGCGAGGCAGGCTGCTGGCTGGGGTTTCGTGCCCTGGTTGCCATGTGACATCACATGCCTCCTGCCACCCACCAGGGTGAGGGGACATCTAGCATGGCCAGCGCACAACTCCCGGGGCAAACTTTGCCCTGGGAGCTGCATGCTGGCCGTGCTGCACTTCCCCTGCCCACCTGGTCGGTAACAATAGGCACGCTGGCATTGTGAGACTTCTGGGGCCGAGGCAGCTGGCACAGAGCCCCAGCCTGCAGCGGGCAGCCTACCTCTGCCCCATGTATGAAACTGGGGGGAATGTGCCCCCCATGTCTCCCTGGGGGTCTGTGCAGTGATAGGGAGCTACCCACCCTCGTACCCCTCCCACATCTCTGGACCGAGCTACCCGCAACTGTTGCATGACCCATGACTCTACTGTGTGTGTGTCCCTCAGTCCCAAGGCACAGCCCCGCCCCCCCAGCCCTGCTGCTGCCCCTTACTCCTGACCCACAGTCTTCACAAATAAACCTCTCCACACACACTTCAAAAATGGCATCTTGTGATTTACATACCAAATCTCTTGATTTTTAAGAGTTTGTCTCATGATTTTTGACGCAGTGGGGTTGGCAATACTGGGCTTCCATCTGAGACAATGGATCACACAGAGCAGTAAAAGTAGGATAATCTGTGGACTGAAGGTCCTGTGACTGCTGAAATTGCTACAGTGAGTTGCAAGCGATTGTGGATGCCCTGGAGGTCTTACTGGGCTGTATGCATGTTCAGAACTCCAAACAAGTTCCTTTCTTTTGACTTTTCCCTGATTTGGGGGCAGGAATTAACAGGTATGCTCCAGGTACCACCTGGCTTCTAGTGCCATTAGTATGCTGATCTAATGCATCCCCCATCTATTATAAACTGTGATCAGCAGTGAAACAGCTAAGGATGGTACCTAAGTTAACCACTCCCTGAAGAGAAGCAGTTTCAGGCTTCGTGCAGCTTGGTCTGGGGTTAGTAGTGTTTTATTGTTTTTTATTTTGTAAAGATTTAAGCTACTTCAGTAGAGTGGTGAGAAATGCAGTCTTTATTGAGGTAGTAAAACTAGTACCACCGTTACGATGACCAAGATTTACTGTCCACAGCATACTTTGGTAGTAGTGCTCACCTCAGGGATTCACACCATTCTAGCCAAGCAGGTATGATTAAAGCACTGTGACTTTGTCAGGCAACACTTTTTGGTTCGTATCATACTTTGAAGGTTTTCTTCAACCATAGAGTGAAAGGTTTAGATCCTGCCTTTCAAGGTACTATTTCTGCCAAGTTAACTACCCACACTCATGTTAAATAATGCTGCATAAATCTAGTAAGTAGCTTGCCCTGGAAGTTACTGGGAGCTTGCCCTGGTGCAACTACATCTGTACACGTATCCTTAGTATAGGTGAACTATTTTAAATGAAAGCTGAAGTTCTCTGAAACAAGCTCTTTATTTACCAAGGTTGCTATACAGTATAAATTCCCAGTTCACACTCTGGAGATAATCTGTCTAATTTTTAAACTGCCTCTGCTCTCCTAGCCATGGATTATGCCTCAGCATTTGTCTCAGGTATTTGTCTGTGTTCTAGGATGCCAGATCCTGACTTCAGTGTGAATGACGTGCGCCTCTATGTAGGTAAGTACATCCCTTCTCTGCCTTGAATGTTATACAAAATTATCACAATGACCTTCAAGCAGAATCTGGGGTGGCTTATAGAGCAGGGGTGTCAAACTCATCTGGTCACATACAGGGCTGAACTGGCCACATGCCCTGTATGCAACACAAGGAATCAGTCCGGGGCACGTGCTGCATGGGGCCCCTTCCAGAACTGGCTCTGCTCTGTGGGTCCAGTACAGCCTGATGTAAGCTATTTCCAAAGTACTGCACTAGGCCAGTCCTGCATGGTGCCACATGCAGTGTGCACCTCAGACTAGACCCCTGTGCTGCTTGCAAGATATTGCAGTGCTGGGTTCAGTCTGCACCCCACATGCAGCATATAGAGTCAGTCCGGTGGCTCGTGGGTTGGATCATGCAGCTATATGGGCCTTATGTTTGACACCCCAGCATAGAGGGAACAGTTTGGGGTGTTGAATACTTTGTACCATGAGTTAGGAAAGGCTTTATGGCTCCCTTGCCATACAGCTGTTTATGCCCAGACAGCTCTTGCCTGAACAAAAGGTCAGGTATTTTGTAAGGTATATACATGGGGCTGGCAAGGGAAAGGGACTGTTCTGTGATCTGAAGCAGCTCAGCAGTAGTCTCTTGTTCAGAGAGCTGGAGACTGTTTCTGGCTGTCCTGGCATGGATGTGGAGGACAGACCTGGTGACTACTGGCAGGGTAGGGTTATTGAGTTCGTCCCCCAGGAAGGCAGTGTGTCTTGTCCCCTAGCTTGCCTATTCTTAGCATCTCTTTGTGCACAGCAGTCACTCATAGCGATGTCTGTTTGTTGTGGCAGGGAGCAGGCGGATGGTGGATGTCATGGACGTAAACACGCAGAGGGACATTGAGATGTCCATGGCACAGTGGGCACGCTACTATGAGACCCCAGAGGAGGAACGGGAGAAACTGTACAATGTCATCAGCCTGGAGTTCAGCCACACCAGACTGGAAAACCTGGTGCAGAGACCTGCCACGGTCAGTAGAGTTGTCTTCTCCTGTAGCACTTCCACCGTGCACCCTTAGTTCTTTGTTATGCTCTTTGGATCAGAGAGAGGCTTCCCAAAGAGGAAAGCTTTATAATCACACCAGAGCCCTGTGAATGCCTTTAAGCTAATCTACCATTGCAGACCTTGCTAAACTAGTGAGAAAAGCAGAAATAATTGGGTAGCATGACCTGGGAGCTTTCCTCCCTGCTCACAGAAAAGGTACAGTAATCATGTCTAAATCTTCAGCATACTACTAAGAAATGACATCCTGCCATTAGAGAAGTGGAACCTATTGTATACAAAGAGGATTAATTGGAAAGTGTAGGAACCTCCTCTCTCTAGAAGCAATTGCAAAACAAAGAAATCATATCCAAATTTGAGTTACAGTGGACAGATTTGTTAGTCTGAGAAGAGTGGTGGGGAAGGACTGGGTCACTGGCTCCCAGCTTCATCTTGGTTAGCTGGTTCCATTGCCTGATGAGACCTTGGCTCTCTTCCAACCAGTGCCTGATTCCCCAGTCAGCTGTTGTGCACTAAACTGCTAAGGAGCTTGTTATGTAGAACCCACTCATACCTCATACATTAAGCTTTGGCTCCACTGTAAGTGAAAAGCGCAGGTAGCCAACTGGGAGGCAGAGTAGCAGTGGACAGCAGAGGCTGATTGTTGAGGTATAGAGGGAGGGCTGGAATACCAGAGAGAGTATCCTGAACTCTGCACTTGAACCTTCCTGGGTTCTGCTGCTTTCACTGAGGATGGCAAGAGATCAAGAGCCAGTTCAGAACTTTCATTTTTTTTTTTTTAAAAGTAATCATCAAATTAAAAACAAAAGTAACACAGTCATTGCCCTGTGTTTAGGTATTCAAATTATATGCTGGGCTCAAACTTTCAATGGGTTGCATAATGTTGCAGTGCAAATGCATGTTGCCATGTTCAAGTTGCTAAGGGGAGAAGTTGGCGACTTTAGCTGCCTGGACAAGGCAGTTAAGGCTCTTAGAAAAGTACCAGAAGTAATTTAGCAGTGTGCTCATGAGTGAGCAAAGCAGCAAATTATCTTTATCATATGTTTGTGAGACCTTGCTCTTCTGTTTAGGAATTAAACACCTCAGCAATTTATTTCAGGCTCTCTGCAGGCTCAGACACTGTTTACTCTCCATTTGCATTTGGAGGCTACTATGCAGACATAAGGATTAGAACAAAAAAGTTACGTTATGGAGTATGCTTCTGTGATGGGGCTGGATGACACTGCACAAAATTCTCTGATGTCTGTTGCAAGTCCAGAGTGACAGTGCTGGCAAACTGGCTATGAATAGTCTTGGGTGAACTCCATTCTGAGAATACTAGTGCTCAGAGGGGTCCACTGCAGGCATAGTGTTTCTACTTCCAAAGTACTGTATTTCATACCAGGCTAGGAGAAGTGACAAATTGTAGGGTTAGGAGGCTTTATAACAATATTTTAAGCTGTTGTGATCTGCTGGGTGAGGAATGGAAATGAGATCTTTTTACCTACACTTGGACCAACTGTTTCTCTGGCTGCAGGTGGATTTGATTGACTGGGTTGACAACATGTGGCCAAGACACTTGAAAGAGAGTCAGACTGAGTCTACGAATGCCATTCTGGAGATGCAGTATCCCAAGGTGCAGAAGTAAGTGACTTTGTGAGACACCTGTGCCCTGCACCCACCATTCCAGTAGGGGCAGAGGGTCCAGGATATAATGTGATAGGAGGTGGTAGCCTGTTGCTAGGAAAAGGAACTGAGGGACTCTTCCTCCCTTTAGCTGCCCCTCAGGACTGTTTGTAAATGGTATTAAAATTATAATAGTGCCAACAGCCCCTGTACAGCCCTCTACATGACAGGGCACATGAACAAGCTCTTCTGTCTTCTCTGCACGTCAGAGGAACTTGTATGGCTTGTTATTCCAATGCAGTGTCTCGGATTGGGTGAGCGGCCAAGTATTTACTGTCCTGCTACAGCCACTGAGGCTGGGCCAATGAGAAATGGAATCTCCAAGAGTCACTTGGAGGATGAGGATGAAAGCGCTTTCTCCTCTTGCTTCTGCTAAAGCTTCTTGTGGGGATTTGATGTAAATGCAAGGTGAACTCTCCTGCTGTTGTCAGCTATCTCCAGCAATAGACAGTTATTAAGTGCTTATCACTGTAGCATTTACCTTCAAGAGCTGCTCAGAGCCTGCATATCCCAGAAGCTGAGCAGTTCCAAGTACTTGTCATTCTCTTCCCCCTCACCCCCTTACTTCAGTGTCAAAAGTGACAGTTTTAAAACCAGGGACAGGGTCTGGTAGTTTTTATCTACTCATCTCTTCTTCCTGCCCTCTTGTCAGGTACTGCTTGATGAGCGTCAAGGGCTGCTATACAGATTTCCACGTGGACTTTGGGGGCACCTCTGTGTGGTACCACATCCACAGAGGGGGAAAGGTATGAAAACTGTCATTGTGAGGGCTGCTGCCAAAGATGTTCTCAGGGGGGCTGTGTTGAGTTTTGTGGGTTTGTACCAAATAAACTGTAGAAAGTGCAGTTCTAAGCCACAGGCTTCAAAGACTATCTGATCCCCAGGCCAAGGTGCTGTTCACTGGGGATTTCATGGTAGGTGTGACAGGGCTAATGTTGCAACCTGGGGCCAGCAATAAAAATTGTTAATCAAGAATTTTTCCATATTAATTGATGGCTTCAAAAAACACAGCTGTACATCATCATTTTTTTTTTTTTTTTTTTTTTTTAACTGTCAGTAGCTTTGGAGGAAGTCTTAATGATATATGGCTTCATAAAGAGAAAGATCTAGAGAGACAGCTGATGGGCCTGAATATGAAGTCATTTGAACATTTTCTCCAAAGAACTAGTATTCAGTTCCATGCTTATTAGCTGTAAATGAACCCAAACCCAATCCCCTTAAATTAGAGGTTGCCTGGACTTGGATTCAAATTTCCTTGGCCTGTCTGCTTGCTACAGTTAATTCTCTACCTCTAATGAATTTATGCTCATTTTGAGTTAAGGTAGAAGGAAGATTGATAGTGCGATATGGCTTTCCACTGATCTGGACTTCAGCGCAGTTTTATTTACTGTTTGTGCTAAATGATATACCTCAGCATCTCTGGAAGGTTTAACTTGGGTAGTTTCCTTTGTTAACGTCTTACTTTGCAGCTGTAAGTGTTACAAAAACCTTCTGCGTTCTTTTTAATGAAGAGAATGATGCAATATAAGCAGGAATCCTGGCTTCCTCTGAGTTTAAAAAAAAAAAAAAAATTAAAAAATCTGAAATTCTCTGATTATTATTAAAAAAAAAAAAAAAAAAAAAAGCCCCACAAAAAACAACCTCCCCCCAAAAAAACCTCCAAATCCATACTTTTTCCACAATTAAAATGAAATGCCACTAAAAAATTGAGTTATCAGTTGAACACAATGTTTTATTAATATTTACGATTTTCAAGCAATTTGGAAGCTTACCAGTACCTCAATTATTATAATAAAATAAATAAATTATAAATACCTATATATTTTGGCACCTCATTTTTTGGGTGTTTTTTATTATGAAAAACCAGAGCCCACCACTTTCACTCACTAGGACATGGGTCCAGCTGTGGCTGTCCTTCCTGCTACTTTGTGGCTCTTAACAGCCCTGATATGCCGGTGCCCTGTCCCCACAATTGCCCCTCACTCCCAAGCCCCAGGCCCTGGCCCCCAGTGTGTGAGGTAGTGGATGGATGTGAGAGGAAGGGGGATGTGGGCACGATGTGGTGAGGGGGTGGCAGGGGGGATACATCCCCCCCCACTCCAGATTTCTGTTAGGGTGGGTGTGGGGCTGCAGCTAGGTCAGACCAGCTCAGATCCCTAAACATACGAAAAAGTTTTTTCAGAGAGAGTGTATAAATTAGTGTATGATCTCCATGTTGAATGGTCTCCCTAGCTTACAAATACCTGTGAGCGTAAAAGCAGTGCATGGACTCCTGCATGTAGGAGTATACACCAAATTGTCCAAACTAACTGATCCATGACCTGTGCTCCTTTACAGAGGTTCTAGTCCTTAGTAAGGTACGCTGGGACAGCTCTGGAGCTCTTTCCACATCAGCTGCCATTTCCAATGGACCTCCAGTCCTCAGACCTGAGTTTAGTGAATGAAACTAGTTGGAAATGGGGAATTCTCTGGCTCATGAAGTCTCTTGCATAATAAGTTGTAACAAATCTAGGGCCACTTATGTCTTCCTGTCTAGCTCTCCTGCATCTGAAGTATTTTTAGATGCTATTCTTTATTCTGCAACTTTACACTTTATTGTGGTTTAAATTCAGGCTCAGTCCACACTCAAGTCCTGCCAACCTACTTCTGGAGTGTGAAAAAAAAATGACGGCTCCTAGCTAACCACTAGACTAGCAGAAGCTGTAAGGTAGATGGGTTTTACTGACCTAACAGTGTTCAAGGAATTGATAATCAGGTATGATGGCAAAATAATTATTCTCTGGGCCTGAGTTGCCTCTTCCTGAAGAGGCTTTGCTAGTGCATCTATCATATTGCAAGCACTCAGCAGTAGCAAGGCCTTATTGTCATGGGTGCTTAAGGCTGACAGTAAATGCTGTCTGTAAAACCCGTTTTTATATATAGAAAAGGGAAGACTTTTTGAATGCACAGAAGACAGGTAAAACATCCCCACCTCACCCCCCACCCCTCCCTGGAGGTGCCCAATTCCTATCTCTGTCTTTAAATAATCTCCCCCTACTTGATTAAAAATGGATTTTGCCTTTTACTGGTCACAGGCACACAAAACTAATAACCACTTTTTTCAACATTTAAAACAAGGGAACACTTCTGGAGTCCAAAAACTATTTTAAAAAACAAACAAACTGTAACTTGAAAGCACTGCTCACATATTTCAGATAAAACAGTGCATTTTCTAAGGTCTGAGATGTTATACATATAAATCTACCTGTTCCCAAAGGTATAAAACATTTTAACAAAAATGTAATTGATTTTTTTTCGTAAACTTCTATTACAGTGATTTCTATTATTTGTCATTACATAGCTTCAGTGTGTAAGACGCATCTAATTTTAGATCTGCCTTCTTGGGGAGGTGGTAGGAAAAAGCTGCATCTTATACAGAAGCTTTGTATGGGTACCATATTTTCATCTTCCCTATAAAAATTATGCTTATCTAGGAATTCTGGTTGCACCTGTGAAAATGAAGATAAGTTTCTCCCTGTGACATCTGTGCATACAACTACTTTTAGCCTCTTGCTGTAGTGAGAATATACATATTTTTGCAAGCTGTTGACACAGCAGATCCAATACTGCTTCCAGAGTAAAGTGTTGGACTTCATGCATTGATGCAGTCTGTAACATCACAATATGTGAGCACCTTAGGAAATACCAAGCCATGTACCCAAACTGCAGGGCTTCAGAAATCTGTTTTTCCTCACTTTTCTGACTCACTAGAGGCAGGAACTACTCCTTACCTTGTCCCAAGTTTCAGCTTTGTCAGAGCTCTTATCTGTTGGCAGAGCTTTGTGGGGTGGAACTCTGAAAAGATTAGCTAGAGGGTGCAGTGTGGCTGTAGCAGCACAAAGCACGTTCTTCTGATGAAGCTATGTCATATGGGAGTGTTAGTCTAGCTCTGTTGGCAGAGCTGTGTTCACAAAAGGGGCTCAGCCACCTTGGCACTACCACTGCAGTTGGCAGTAGCCCCATTGTGTATGTCCAACTGAAGACGTGTGATTGAAACAGTTTCCCAAAGGGTTGTGAATTTGATCTAATAAAGTGGAGAGGGTCTATGGCTGCCTTCTGGGAAGAAATACCGTTTGCATGCTATGGGGCTGTGCACAGGTGGAAATGACTGGAGGCTGAGTTCCCTGTATTACTGGTAGAGTGCCCCAGGAACATGGTCATCATGAACTTGTCCCATATATGCCTGCCTAATCTTGAACTTGTTTTGTATTACTTGACACTGTTTCTTGAAAATGAGAATGTGCTGAATATCCCCATGCCTGGAGTAATGTGCAGTCCTTGGCACATTCCTTAAATTGAAAATCTGTCATTTTGCTAATTGCCAGCCATATTTAATAAAATACACATTTCCTGGTCATTCAGTTAAAACCACCCTGTCTGGGGATCCCACTGTGGATGGAAATTTGGTGTTCTGGCATTTGAAAGAGAGCAGAAAAATTGTAAGAGACCAAAAGTGAAGGATGGGGTGGGGGAGGGAGGTGGCTGTCCAGACTGTTAACTGTCTTGGGTTCTCTTTACATTTGCAGATCTTCTGGTTGATCCCCCCTACACCCCAGAACCTGGAGCTTTATGAGAATTGGCTACTGTCTGGGAAACAGGGAGACATCTTCCTTGGTGACCGAGTGTCAGAATGTCAGCGTATTGAGCTCAAGCAAGGCTATACATTCGTCATCCCTTCAGGTATGAATGGGGAGCAGGACAACCTGCCGGGGTATATTGCTACTTGTAGAAGAGTGTCTTTGCCAGGGGTCAGTTACAGAGGGTGGGTTGGGGGACTGAGCTCTCTGCAGGATGTGATCAGAATAGTGCAACTTCTCCCTGAACTTCCTCTGTACCAGTTGCTGCTAACCTGTGGTTCATAGACATATTGACTATAAGACATCCAACATTATTCACATTAGCTTCCCACAGATATGTATTTCTTTATATTGACAAGGCAATCACTGATGTTGCCTATGGTACATTACTTGCTCACTATTATCCAAGGGCCAGCAAAGGTTGGGGGCCATCACTGTAGTGAGTAGCTGCAAGAGAAGAGTATGACACAGCTCAGTTGTCTTGTAGCTTTCATTAATTCCCAAAACATTGCCAAGTTAAATAGTTGCCCTGACCCTGCTTTGTTAAGGCATCATATACGTCGGAGAAGAGAGATTGTATAGTAAAAGGGCAGAGAAAAGAGTCCAACAGAGAGCAAGAAAATTATTAGGGGCCTGGAAAGCATATTTTTTATGAAGAAAGAGTAAAACAACTAGGGATATTTAGTCTGGAGAAGAGAAGACTGAGGGTGAACTTGATAGCAGTCTTCAAGTGCCCAAAGGGCATTTATAGAGAGGATGTAGATGGACTTTTCTTTGTGACCATAGGGAATAGGACTAGGAGCAGTAGCCTCAAGCTGCAGTAGAGGAAATGTAGGTTGAAAATTAAGAGGACCACTCTGTTTCTGAGGGTGGTCAAGTATTAGAGCAGTCTGCGTAGAAAAGCTGTGGAATCTTTTTCCCTGGGAATTTCAAGAGCAGGTTGGACAGACATTTTGATGGGATGGTTTAGCCAGGGATGATGCTGCCTTGAGCAGGGAGCTGGACTAGATGACCTTGTGAGGGCCGTTCCTGCTCTGTTTTGCCAAAATTGTCCTTCTTCCTTCAAACATTCAGCTGAATCCAATACAGGCAAGCTTTTCCAGATAGCTTGGGGAGCATTGCAGATATCAAATGGAGGTGAGTCCAGGGGGTGGGGTGGGGTGGGTCTACAAAGTTGGTTTGAGCAACTCTAGGGACCTTAAAAAAAGAATTGTTTGAGCTTTTGTGCGGGAGCTAGTACATGAATTTAGGGAATGAGTAATGGTATTACACTGCTTCATATGAGAAAATGACAGCAGCATTCTGCTGATGCTGGAGTCTGGGGAGCTGGAAGCGTAGAGGTGGGAATGAAGGTCAGAGGAGCTGAGGCTAGCTGACTAGGGCACTGCAGCAGTAATGTGGGAAGAATCATAGAACAACAATGTGACAAATAGCTCGTAGCCAAAGATGTTCCAGGGCTAGGAATAAATGAAGCACCTAGTCTCTTGACAGACAAGCTAAGGAAAAGACAGTTTTAAAGCTTGTCCTCTTGTCCAAGGGTAGGCCTTCTGTCTGAGACGTACAACAGGCTGAAGAAAAGCTGAGGGAAAACTTCAGACTGATTTGAGTGAGGTAGATGGGGGTGGTAAACATGAAGATATCAAATGAGTGTTAAGCATACAGCTGAATATAATGCGAGTGAGTGGCAGTGAAGGTCAAGATGGGAACATGGCAGTGGATAGTGGGAGACTAGAAGGATGAGTTGATCACTGTGATACTCTACAGCTCCAGCATTTCAAGGCTCTTAATGATTGGGGCCTGGGGAGTATTTTAGATAAGTGCTTCCCAAACTTTTGATACCTGGGCCACACATTAATTTTTTCCTGGATTAAAGTCAATAGGCTCTTCACTCTTGCACCCAAAAAGGGCAGTGGGGTTGTATGGTTATGTGAAGTGAATGGAACAGTTAGAAAAGGTTCTCATGCTTCTAGCATCATTGAAGGTGATGGCATCAGCAAGTTTTGCTTCCATGTTAGTGAGCCCCGTAGAAAAGAGGGTGACACCCGAGGCAGCCTCATTCACAGGCTAGTTCTGTATAAGCTTTCCCCTTCTCATGGTCCTCTTCCTTTCTCTTGTAGGTTGGATCCATGCTGTGTACACCCCCACTGATACTTTGGTTTTTGGAGGCAACTTCCTGCACAGCTTCAACATCCCCATGCAGCTGCGAATCTACAGCATTGAAGATCGAACACGGGTAAGGTATTGTAGGAGGGCTGGCAGGTGACCTGTGCATTAAGACTCTCCCTTGGTGCAAGGGGAAGCCATAGAAACCAACACAGTGGCTTTCAGACTGATTGATTGATTATTTACTGTGTCAAATAAGAACATGGGAGGAATGGCTGCCTGGCTTGGGAGTGTGTAGAAATGACACATGAGCTGTTAACTTCAAAGCCAGCAGCTTCAATCCAGTCTTGATTTGGGGGGACCCAAGTACCCCTGACTCACTAGCAGTGGATCTCTATAACCCTATTAGGTGTAGGGAAGGGAACATTATTTGCTAGTCAATGGGGTCGTTCAAGTGTTGTTGGTTTTGCATTTCCACATGCTTCCTGTGCTACTTTGCAGTTCTGCACTAGGTTTTGACTAGTCAGAAAAGATTATTGAAGCCAAAGGCAACTTATGAATTTGAGCTGAACTGCTTGGGTGTATCAGTGACCTTTCCCTACCTGTTAACTGATGTGAAACCAGTCTAGGACAGCCAGGCTTCAAGTTTGACTGACAGAAACACCATTCAGATTCCTGTCAACCTTCCTTTCTCCCTTTTTGTATTCAGAAAGATGTTTAGCCTGTTGTATGGAGTATTGGATGGGCTGAATCTCAGTACTATTAATTAAAGGCCTTTGCAGTGTTATGGCCTTACTACTATTGCCAGACTAATTAGGGGAGAGTTTATGTAAAAGTAAGTGTAGCAAAGATCCCTGACCGTGAACAATAAAGAATGAAATGCTAATAACTAGGAAGTGAAGTGTGTCTTTCTGTCACCTGGTGACTCCTTCCGGCATGAGGAGGTTTATGCCAGGCTGCTGAAAGTGCTCTTAAGTGTTTGTTGTTATGTGTACTTGCAGTTCCCACCCCCAGAATAAACCTGTTCTGTGTGATAATTGAAGCATTGTTAAACTCTGCTGCTCTATGTTTAGGAACATAATTGATCCCTTTCCTTACGTTATCTTTTGCCTCTTATGCCCCTTCTCAGGTCCCAAACAAGTTTCGCTACCCCTTCTACTATGAGATGTGCTGGTATGTGCTGGAACGCTATGTCTACTGTATCACCAACCGCTCCCATCTGACCAAGGACTTCCAGAAGGAGTCACTCAGCATGGGTGAGAGCTACTGCCTGAGTTTTTGTCCTGACCCCTTCCTTGCCGTGCTGAAGCAGTTTCCTTTGCTTCCCCTCTGATGCACCATCTGGCTGTCTGAGTGGCAGGGTGGGGAGGGCTCTGGTGGGGGAATTCAGGAGGATTGCTTCCTTAATTTCACAGGGTGGTTTTTATGGGTATTTCCTCTCTTTCCTGTTAGCTATATTTAAGGGGATCAGGTTCAGTGTGGGGCTGGAGGGAGACTGCAGACTGGGAGGAGGAGATGTGATTTTTACCCATGAGTCAAAACAAGCTACCTTTCTGTTTCCTACTGTTCCCATGATACGGCTTCAAGGAAACGCCTGGAACCTCACAGTGAGCTGCATTTATGCTACTGTCTATGAACTTTAGAGTGAAGGTTGCAAGGGTGTCTGGTGATTTTATAGCTAGATCCATATAGTCAGTACAGGGCAATGTGAAACTTACTCCCTAAATGGAGGTGAACAGCCCCTCAAGGGCATCTTTCAGGACAGCCATAGAGTTTCTGGGGCTCTGATTTCTAGCCAGAGGATTCCATCAGAGGCAAGGCTCTCATACAAGTTTTCTTAGTCTGTGTTCTTCAGTAGTTTAATCTGGTTGATCTGGAGTAAACTACTGCACACAGTCCTGCCTTTTCCAGTCTAAGCATGGTCAGTACAGGCAGTCCTCAACTTACAACTTTTCGAGTTACAACATTTCACACTTACAATGTTTATAAATTGACACCCTGTTTCAACTTGTAAAGTCGAAACTGACGTCAAACACTTGATCCAATGCAATGCCACACCAGCGAACAAGTTTGCTGCATTGCTCATCTCCCTGGAGAACATCTGTCCAAACTTCTTAAAGAAAATGTCCAAGGAAAGCAGACAAGACTCCAGAAAAACCTGTAGCCAAGACTCCTGAGAAGACTCCAGTCAAGAACCTTTCAAAAAGTCCAGCAAAGTCACCTCAAAGAAGTCCTTCCAAATCAATGATTGCTATTTGCAATATAAAATCTTTAATATAGCTATATTACTTATCTATAATTGATCTAGTATGAAATTCTGGGGTATTTTTGGTGAAAATAGGGTATCGGGCCTTGGTTCAGGAACCAATCCCCCATTTATAACATTGTTTTTAATGAGAAAATTGGTTCAGAGTTGTAACGTTTCAACTTAAGATGCAGTTTTCAGGAACTGATTGTCATAAGTCTGAGGACTGCCTGTACCTGTTCTCTGTTTCTCCCCTAGCAGCAGTGTGGTGAAGTAGTGGTTAGAGCAGACTTGTAATACTGCTGTAGAAATGGCAGTACTCTGTCCCTCTCTTCTCTCAGCCTGGGAGCAAGCTGATTTATATTTAGCACTTTTTGGAAATAGGGATAGTTTCTGGAGTTTCCCACCTAGTGGAAGAACCTGAAAAATTGAAGCACCCCATGAGCTAATTGGTTGGCTGGGCCTACGTCTCCGCTCCTCTCATTGCTCTTTTTCCCTATGGCATTGGCAGATATGGAGTTGAGCTCCTCAGAGTCAGGAAATGTGGATGAAGAGGAGGATGCAGCTGATAAAGAGCCACGACGCCCAGTCACTAGACGGTCGGTCCTCACAAGCCCTGTGGCCAATGGTGCCAACCTAGACTATGATGAACTAAGCAAAGGCTGCAGGAGTCTGCCAGGCCTTAAGAGAACCCCATCCACGGACTCCTCTGACTCTAGCCGGGCCCCCCAGAATGGCCAGGCTTGGGACCCCCTTGCCAGCAGTCCACACAAGAGCAAGAAGGTGCACCTGACTCAATTTGAGCTAGAAGGGCTGCGCTGCCTGATGGACAAGCTGGAGTCTCTGCCCCTGCACAAGAAGTGTGTCCCCACGGGCATAGAAGATGAGGATGCCCTCATTGCTGATGTCAAGGTATGTAGCAACTGAGGCACCTCTGCTCAATAGAGTCCTGTATTCTGTTGCCAGTAGTTGTAAGTGTATGAAAGCAAATAATGCCAGGAAGCACCTGGCTTGCTGCAGTGCTCGGGGTGATGGGGAAGTGAGAGTCGTGCAAGAACTTCCCTTTACCAGTTTATAGCTGAAATCATGAGGTCAGCAATTGATCTAAAGCAGCGCTTTTACACATTTTTTTTTTTTAAACTGCCCCATGCTATGTTATGTGAGGGTACTCTGTTTTGATCTTTTGGGGGTGTTCTAGAAATCTGACATGAGCCCTGTGGGATTATTTGTTTCTAAATGTGCTGTCCCCTGTCTTGGTATTGCCTGCCTTTTATATGCTGGGAATGATATGGTCCGTGTTCACATTTTGAAAGGAAAACATAACTACTCACATTACCAAGTGATGTGTATAAAAGTGGTTAGCCGTGCTAGTTTGAAGTCAGACAGAAGGCAGTGCAGGCTGATACCTTAGAGAATCACTCGTTCAGAGGCATGAACTTTCATAGATGACAGCCTATTTCATCATGCTGTGGGCTTTGGAGTAAGAAAGGATGTAAAAGAGAGGAATTTAAATACAGTGGAGAAGTACAGAGAAAGGGGGGCATTGCTGAGAGAAACAAAGGCCTGGTTTAAAAGGTCAGTAAGGATAAGGCAGTTAATACATTGAGTGATACAGGAATAAACTGTTAGAGCTAACAGCTGTCCCAGGTTATGGGATAAGAACCCATAGTCTCTTGTTGAAACCATGGTTAACACAATCCAATGATGATTGTGGTTGATTTCTTGTTCTGCGGTTTCCTGTTCAAAGTGGCTTTGAAAGTTTTATTGTATAAGGACAGCTATACTGAAGGTAGTGATGGACTGTCCAGGGAGGTTAAAGAGATCTGCCCCATAAATTTTTGTGCTTTTCTGGAATTGATGTCAAATAGATATCCATTCATTCTTTCACATAGGGATTGCCCCAGCTGGCTAATGTAAACAGCAGACAGGTACTAAACAGGTGAATGAACCCTGCAAGTTATATTTTATGTGGTTTGGTTCAGTGATGATGTGGTCTGTGTTGATGAGAGGGCAAATCTGGTATCTGGATATGAAGCAAGACCTAGTGACTTGGTAAGGGTTGGAGTTAGGTAGTCAGTTACTGAAGAGACCTTGTTTGAGATGGGAGAAGAGGGTGGTGGGGGGCTATCTATAAGTCAGGACAGGCTTTTCCCCCAAGGCTGCCTTAAGATGATTGTCATTTTAAAAGAAGCTAGAGGTTTTCAAGCATTGGGCTGTATTTGATGACCAGAGGGATTCTGTTGTCCACATTGCAGAGTTGGTATTGTAGCAGGTTGGAGTGAGGTCCAAGTCCGACTCTGATTTTTGAATGGCTACAGTTCTGGGATTGTCTAAGTGTAGGAAGCCTTGTTCCAGATTCCTAAGGTGTGCATCATGGTTGGTGGCAACAGAGCAGATACAGCTGTAACAGAGCTTGGGCTGTAGGTGATGGATTTAGTGATATGCTTAGGTTGAAAGATGGTGGCATGGAGGTAGGTGTAATGGATGGTTGGTTTCCGATGCAACATAGTAGTGATGTGGCCATTGCAAAGCTTCGCAGTGGGGTCCAAGAAATTAATTTGGGTAAAGTATTAGAGAGTCAGTTGGCTGGGAGGGTGGAAATTGTTAAAGTCCCAGTGGAATTTCTGTAAAGGTTCCTTCCCATTTATCCACAGGGTAAAGATGTCATCAGTGTATCTTGGGTATAATAGGTAGATAAAGAGGGCAGCTGCAGAGGAAGCAGACTATGAGATCTGTCATAAATATGTTTGCAAAGTAGGGGAACTGTGCATGTGCCTATGGCATTTCCATTTGTTTTATAGATTTAGTGAGATCCCAAATCTGAAATAGTTGTGTAAGGCTAAAGCAGGAAAGTGTGTGATGGAAACATAAGCAATGCCATCATTGGGGATAATGTTCTTTATGGCTTGTAATCCATTACCACTGGGGACATTGGTGTACAGAGATGTACAAGTGATGCATATATGAGCTCTGGACTCAAAGTGAGAGTTGAATGAAATTTGGATCCCAAGTTTTGGGATTGTAAAGGCAGTAATGTGGTCACTGGCAGAATAACATGTCCTAACAAGGCACTTTTTGCTGGTTTCTTCATCTCTGACTTGTGAATGTTGTCTTGTCCCCATTCTGTTCTGGTTTTGGACACCAATGCTGCTCGGATTTGGATAACCTTGCTATACACAGTTGTCTGGTCTTGTGAATTACTTCGGGGTGTCAAAGATGTGGCCTGTGGGGCTCTATCATTCAGCCCATAGCATTGCCTGTGGGTCTCAACTGGTCCCATGCACTGCATGCAGCATTTCATAGTTTCTGGGTCGGAAGGGACCTGAGCAGATCATCAAGTCCAACCGCCTGCCATGGCAGGAAAGAGTACTGGGGTCAAACGACCCCAGCTAGATGTATGTCTAGCCTCCTCTTAAAGACCCCCAGGGTAGGAGCCAGCACCACTTCTCTTGGAAGTTGGTTCCAGATCCTAGCTGCCCTGACCGTGAAGTAGCGCCTCCTGATATCTAGCCTAAATCTACCCTCTACCAGCTTGTGACCATTATTCCTGGTTACTCCTGGTAGTGCTCAGGGGAACAGGGACTCCCCCAGTGCTTGCTGATCCCCTCTGACTAGTTTGTAACAGGCCACTAGATCCCACCTCAGCCTTCTCTTGTGGAGGCTGAACAAGTTCAGGTCTGGTAGCCTCTCCTCATAGGGTCTGCCCTGCTGCCCCTTGATCATGTGAGTGACCCTCCTCTGGACCCTCTCCTTGTTGTCCACATCCCTCTTGAAGTGCAGTGCCCAGAACTGGATGCAGTACTCCAGTTG
>NW_017728976.1:53617-56512 GCF_001723915.1 Gavialis gangeticus
TCCCTCAGTACTCTGGGGTGGAGATCGTCCAGACCAGCTGATCTGAATACGTCCAGTCCCTCCAGAAGTTCCCTAACTAGTTCCTCACTAACCCTTGGCCTAGGTGTGCCTCCCCTGGGGTCTAAGGGCCCAGAGGTGGGGGGTGACTGTTCCGGTCCCTGTTCAGGAAAACGGAGGCAAATAAATTGTTAAATATGTTGGCTTTGTCATCTGGTATAACGACCAGATTCCGTAGCGTGTCCTGCAGGGGCCCCACGTTACCCAGAACCTTCTTTTTGCCCTCTGTGTATTTAAACAAGGACTTCTTGTTGTCCTTAATCCGGGAAGCTAGTCCCAGTTCCATCTCTGCCTTGGCCTTCCTGACTGCCCCCCTACATGCCTGAGTAACTGCAGTATAGTCCTCTCTGGTGATGGCCCCTCCCTGCCATTGGGTGTGCGCCTCCCTTTTAGCTAGGAAACATTCCCGAATGCTTTTGGGGAGCCATGGGCGCTTTTGCGCCCTCCTGCTCCCTTTGATCCATGTCCCCCAGACAGACCAATCCTGTGTGCCACACGCATGTGTCAGACGGCCCAGGCCAGCCCACAGACTGCCCCTATGTCCCGCCTCTGGCCCATGGGGCCTGATGAGTTTGATGCTTCTAGATTACTTGGTGCTGGCCATATTTTTAAAAACCATTGTACGCTTATCTAAGATATTGTAATATACAAAATGTTCCAGTCAGTCACGCATTGCAGATCAGCTGGTGAAAAGCAGTGCAGACTAGTCAGAACACCTGAGCCAAGTGACATTTCAATTAAACTCTCTTGTGAAAGGTTCTGCTTTTGGCTGGTGAATACATTGGGTCTGTATCTTTAAAAGTTTTTTTTTCTCTTCAGCCATGAGAGTTACAGGTTAGATTCTGGACACCTTTCAGCATAAAAAAAATTAACACAAAACTTGACACAAGAAAAGCTAGTTGGCATTAATGTTGTCAGACTGAAGCGATTCAATAATAAATGTTGAAGTCCTCTTTCCCTTGGAACAGGGGTGTCAAACATATGACCCATGGGTCTTGGACTGACCTTGCATGCTTGTGTGTGGCATGCAGACTTGGTCTGGCATTTGGTCTGAACCCGGCACTGTACACAGTACAAAGGATCAGTCAGGAACACATGCCAAACTGGCCCTGCATGCTGCCTCCAGACATAGTCTGGATCAGGCCATGCCAGAGTTAGCGCGCACAGCCGGTCAGGCAGGGCATCACATGTAGCATACACCCTGTGCCTGTACCTGTCCCCAGTGCGGTGTGCAGTGCTTGCAGCACCATGTCCAGCCTATATGCCACATGCAACACGTGTCAGCCCCACTCCACTGCTTGGACTGCTTGTGGTGCACTGACTGGATCTAGTACTGTGGGCACTGCCTGCGGTTCAGGCTTGCACAGGACGCATGCATGCAGTGGCCTGCTAGGTCAACCTTGCATACAGACTCCAGCATGCACAGATGGCCTTGGGCCCCATCTGGACTGGCCTGGGAGCCAGCATGCAGGGTTGGTCCAGTAAGGTGCCACATGTAGCACACACCTTTGCTGGGCTGCAGACAGTGCCCATAGTGCCAGGTCCAGCTTGCATGCCATGGGCAGTACAAACCCTGGAGCTGGGCTGACGTGGGCTGCCCTTGGCACAGGGGGCCAACAAGAGCAGTGTGCTGCATACAGCATCCTGCCAGACCAGCCATGCATGGTGGCTTCACCTCTGTCCAAACTGGCCTAGAGACTCTCATCTGGTCCATGGGGCCTTGGAGGTACTAAATTTTACAAGCAAGTAAGGTGGCTTTTAAATCTCAATTCCTTAATTTTGTTAGAGGAGACCACAAAAATGAGACTGAGAGACCTTAACGGGACAGCTTTCTCACCAATTTTAATTTAAATCTTTGCTGCAAGATACTTTTTATGTCCAAGACCTGATTCTCAACCAGAATGCTGCCAGATTCTTTGAAGGGTGTTTTGGGGTGTGAAAAGATTTATGCAGAAAAGCACAGGCTCAGGCTTGTCCCTGCCTGGCCTGTTTTCTCCACCCCTACCCCTGCTGCCCAGCCCTTCATCAAGGAGGCAAGCATTGTAATATATACATTATTTTTGGGATTGGGTGCCACTTAATTCACAAAGATATGGAAGAGTGCCTTGAATCCAAAAAAGGTTGAGAACCACTGGCTTAAGAGTTAAAACCCTGCATTAAGTAGGAAAACTAGAACCAAACCCTTGGAGTTGCGATTCCTGCCTTCATAATTCATAGTATAGAGGATCAAATTTAGAAACTGCTTACCTTGCACAATTCCCTTCCCGACTCTTACCTTCCCATCTCTGTTGGTGCAAGTATGAGACTTCCCGGATCGTTGTTGTATTTTATTAACTCTGTATCTGACATGGTAGGGTTCTTCCCTGCAGAACCATGGTACAGTTTTTTAATTTGGGAAAAATCTAACCATTGTTGTATCCAAGTGGAGTTCTTTGCAGTGAAGTGCTTGTACCAGAGTCTGGTCTTCTAGGTCTTGCTTAGTAATAGTCACTTTTCTCCTGCAGTTTTGCCATCCTCCTGTTTTGCCCAAGTGCGGCATCTTTGCTGTCCCTCACCATTGTCCAGCCCAGGGGTGGGCAAAATACAGCCTGCGGGCCGGATATGGCCTGCCAGGCCATTCTGTCCAGCTCGCAGGGCCCCTAAAAAATTTTAAAAATTAATATATATCTGCCCCTGGCTGTCTGTCATGTGGCCCTCAATGGCTTGCCAAAACTTAGTAAGTGGCCCTCCGCTCAAAATAATTGCCTGCCCCTGGTCCAGCCTTTGCCCTGCTGCTTGTAAAGAGTCCAACAACCATTTATCTGGGGTGGCAATCTGTGATGTTACCAGTATAACTTC
>NW_017728976.1:61512-62140 GCF_001723915.1 Gavialis gangeticus
CCGCTCAAAATAATTGCCTGCCCCTGGTCCAGCCTTTGCCCTGCTGCTTGTAAAGAGTCCAACAACCATTTATCTGGGGTGGCAATCTGTGATGTTACCAGTATAACTTCCCACTTTGTAAGGATTTCTCTGCACTTGAAAGTTGACTCCAGTTAAGGCAGGGTGTGAATTTTAAAGCACAGTAGCTATTCTGGACACCTCAACATGTAAACTCTCTCTTGTTCTGATCTGAGTTCAATCCATTCTCCCGGAAGATTAAGCTCAGTAGAAACAAGCCACTCATACTCAAAAATATATATATCCCATGCAACTGCATAGAGCTGTTGTGCTCTAAATTCACCCCCTGCCTTAATCTGAATTAACTTTAAAGTTAATAGACAAGCCCCAACTAAGTTACTCTGCAGCATTAGCAAGTAAAACCTTTTATTTGTGTGATGTAAATACGTTTTCATCTTCTAGCTATGTTGGGACTAAGGTGCTTCCCACAAATTCTTGTGCCAGACTTCTCATTTGAAACGCTTAGCTAGCTGCACCTTCCAGTGTTGGCTCTGGTTTCCTAGGACTCTTTAAGGATTCAGGGATTGGAAGGGGCTGGAAGGGACCTTGCAAGATCATCAGGTCCAGCCCC
>NW_017728977.1:0-1614 GCF_001723915.1 Gavialis gangeticus
GGCGGCGACTTCGGGAACCCGCTGCGGAAATTCAAGCTGGTTTTCCTGGGCGAGCAGAGCGGTGAGCGCCGCACCCCCTTATCGCACCCCCCAGCTGTGGGGACTGGGGAGGGGATATGGGGGGGGTTGGCCACATGGAGCTGCGTCCCTCCCTGCTGGGGTTAATGAGGGGGGCAGGGAAATGACCCCCCCACGTTTGGGGGCGGTGGCAGGGGGCTGGTTTGGGATTCTGGGGGAGAGCGGTCTGGTGGCGGGAGTTGCTGATTCACTTGCTGGGGGGAGGGGACGGGACGGGACGGGCTGATCCTTCCCCTGGACGGAGCGGGGTTGTGGGGACCTGTCGCAGGAGGTGAGAGCCTAGGGGTGAAGCCACCGAGTGAGCGTCTCTTCCGCCTTTTGGCAGGGAAGAGATGGGGAGGCCTGGGCGTCCTCCCTGGCTGGTCCTGCTGCTGGTTTGGTTCCCCTTCCCTTTGTGTGTCAGCTGTGGCGAGTCCTTTTTCACGTGGAAAACCCTGACTTAATGAGGGAGAACCTGAGGCTGCGTCGGGGCGTGGGGTACTGCTGCCCCCGCGTTGCTAAGCACCCTGCTGCGCTTTCCAAAATGACTCGTGTGGCAGTGTCGCTTCGGTTTTCCTCGGTGGTACGAGGTTAATCAAGCCACATATGTGGGCCCTTCCCTTCGGCCTGCCTCTTTCCTTTATTTCCTCTTTGTCGCAATAGCCCCCAAGCGACCCCCTGTGCATCTCTCCGGGTAAGTCCCAGGCGCCAGCAGCGAGGTGTTGCTTGGCCAGCCATTTTATGAGGATCCTGAGAGCGGTTTGCGTGTGGAAGACGGTGTTGGTACCAGGTTAGGATTGATCAGATACTGGCCACACTCCTTGCAGGCTCTGCAGCCTCTTTGGTTGTAGGGCCGCGATTTACTCTGCATGCAGCTTGCAGTGTGTGTCTCAAAGGATGGTTTGGTCTGTGGCACAGTAACAGATTTGTTCTCTGGGTGCTGCTTGCTGGATCTTGGCAGTTGCTGTCCTTGCCCGTGGGTTTCCCCGCTATTGCGGTTCTGTTGAACATGCCCGATCTCCTGAATCCTCCTCTCCTGGTAATTATTCTGGAAACATGAGTATGATGATTCCCCCTGAACATATGTATATTTGTCTGGGAAGGATGGAGTGATGCAGCAAAGTATGTCCAGTCTCTCAGACACTAGGTCAGGTATACACACCCAAGCTAGTTTTAAGCTCACCAGTTTCTCTGAGCTCACCGGCTTGCATAATGCTAACAGAGTAGCAATGGCCACCTGAAATCCAGTGTGATCTGCCAGATCTACCCAAAAAGCAGGGTAAATGCACAGGCAAGTGGTCCAGCTAGGCAGAGCTGTGCCACCTGGTAGCTGTACCCAAGCTGGCTTCTCTAAAGCTGCTGGGGGCACACATTCATGAGCCGGTGTTCTTGTAGTATAGGCAGTCCTGATGCATTTATGAGACCTCATTAAACAGGTTTGGAAATATCTATTTATTCCAGCCTGTTTCTGCTCTCCAAGTGAGAGTTGGGCAAAGCCATGTCGGCATAAAGATCAGTTGTCTAGCCTTAGTAACTAGATAGATATGCTAATGGTGA
>NW_017728977.1:6614-7556 GCF_001723915.1 Gavialis gangeticus
GAGCTGTGCCACCTGGTAGCTGTACCCAAGCTGGCTTCTCTAAAGCTGCTGGGGGCACACATTCATGAGCCGGTGTTCTTGTAGTATAGGCAGTCCTGATGCATTTATGAGACCTCATTAAACAGGTTTGGAAATATCTATTTATTCCAGCCTGTTTCTGCTCTCCAAGTGAGAGTTGGGCAAAGCCATGTCGGCATAAAGATCAGTTGTCTAGCCTTAGTAACTAGATAGATATGCTAATGGTGATCTGTACAAGGAAGAAGCAGCCTGAACATCTCTTGATCAGTGCTGGGAATGTTAATGCTGGAATTTTCCACCCCGTTTAGCTTGCTCTCCTTGTCTGTTGGCATTGGAGGGTGCAAAGCCTTGCATAACAGTGGCTTTTACAAATCTAAGCGTCCTTTTCTGAAAAAGCTGTTGCCGCTGGGATGTTCTGTTCGCTTCCTGTTTCACTGAATGGTTGTCTGCCTGGTTGGAAGGCCGTCATTAAAGGTATCTTGCTGCCACTCGTAGGAGAGCAGAATGCTGCCCTGGCATTGTTTCCTTTCAATCCCTCCAGAAAAGCAAATCAAATGTTACGGGGGTGCTGCTGTTGATTAGCTAGACCAGAATGTCAGGGCTAAGATCATACCTCTTGTGTTGGCTTCCTACAGTCTTTTCAAGAAATGTATGTGCTACCACTGCCTGGTTCTTAATTGGACCTCGTTAAAGGCTTTAGAGCCCGCACAGGAGAAGCAGGCAAGTGTTCAAAGGGAATGTCTTGCCTTGTGAAATAAGGAATGCTTCTGCTGAATCTATTTTTGTATTTAATCTGGAAAAGTTATCGGCCAATGATGGAAATAGCATCCTTTTTCTCCTTGGCTGTATCGTGGCAATTCAGTGCAGCTTTCTACCTAAATAAACACGTTTGCTTGCACCGCAGTGATTTCCCCCCCCCCCCCC
>NW_017728977.1:7589-12835 GCF_001723915.1 Gavialis gangeticus
TCCCAAAAAAACACCTTTTTTTTTCCCCCGGTTTTTTTCCCCCCCCCCCCCATTATGCTATGCATTATTGTCAGCAATAATGTGTTTGTTTTTTTTCCGAACAAAGAAGGTTTGGGAGCTTCTGATTTAATCTCTGAAATAAAGCCCCCTCCATCTCCCTGCTTCTTGCATCTCCTCGGTTACTAAAATTATCTGGCTTTCATTTTTGTTGCATCAACACCTTGAGCCCTGCATGTTGGAGTATGAAAGCTGACACACTGCTGCAGTCGTCCATCCCTTGGAGCCCTCCCCTGCCCATGCCAGTCAGTCCGTGCATTGGCTGCGTGACATAAGGTCACTTGCAGCTTCTTTTGGGATTTACTGCAAATCGCTGGTTCTCAGTGGGAGTATGCTTTTTCTGTTTCAAAACTGGATCGATGAAACCTCAGGTGCTTGCTGTAGATTGATTGCAAACCTGCATTTTATTCCATGGCCAGCTACAAGCACGTCTGTTTGTATCTCATCTCTATGACTTGCAATGTAAGCTGTGCATTGTAGGGCGACTAGCAAGAAATTAAAAAAAAATTAACAGGGGCTTGCCTTAATTGAATTAACTTCTTCGGTGATTACAGATTACATAGAGTTTAGTCATTTAAAATATGTTAATCTTTCCTGAAAAGGCAGCTTTGTGCTGAGGGATTAAATGCAGCTACAGTAAAATATATATAATATTCTGATTCCCTTTAGTGTCTTTGATCTTACTTCATGTCAGGTGACTTCCAGCATTTCTAATGCCTCCAGTGCTAAATTACTATATCTGGGTCAGATTGTCAGCTAAAGTGGCACAAACTGCCCAAATTAAGGCAGTCTACAATACAGATGCTGTATGTTAAAAAATACAGCAAATGTTCAGTGCTCTTGTCCTTGTCAGCTTCATACATATACCTCCTTTCATCCCTGTGCTACATTGTCCTTGCTGGGGCAGGCAGGAGGAACTGCATGCCAGTGGGAATTTAATAGAAGCGCTACCCTTTCCGATTTCATTGTAGGTGTTTATACTACAACATCTATTGGAAAGGAAACCTGGAGGGCATCGACAGAGCCACAGAAAAAGCAAAGCAGGAAATGGCTTGCTGTAGCATGTAATGGATGGGTTGGGAGAGAGCGGCTGTATCTTTATTTTCCTTTCCTTTGTATTGAGTGTGCTGCATAGAATGACCACAAAGATCAAATAAAACTTAAATAGATGGGAACAGCTCAATTCCTAGTTAGAAAACCTCCTTTCTAAAGCACTAATCTCCATAAGTGTTCAATGGTAACTGCAGCCTTGTCTGCACCAGGGAATTTAACTGTTCAGCAGCTGGGTTAGCTGACAGAGGGGTTGGTGTGGGCACTGCCACACATTTGTGTTCCTTGTATCTGCTCACTTGAAAACCAGAGGCTTGTATAACAGGTTGGCTTGATGCTGATCCCAACCTGGCTGTGATCACCTAGCTTTATTGTCTTCATACAGTGGGACTCTCAGCTTTAGGAGGCTTTCCAGTGACCAGCCACAAGCCCATAGAAACCTTCTCTTGTGTTCATCCCCACTGCCTTTGTTTCCCTTTATGTCCCCATGCTTGTTCCACTTGTGGCTGCTTCTGTGATGGAAGGATGGCTCAATAGTGAGGGGCCTATTCTGGGACTTGAAAGATCTGGGCTTAGTTTCCTGCTCTACCGCAGACTAGGTTTAACCTTGGGCTGCTTTACCCTTTGTGGCCTTAGATCCTTATCTGTAAAAGAGCATTTCCTGACTTTGCAGGATGAAGGTAAGTACATTGGTTTTGCAGCACACGGGTACTGTGGTGTAGGAAACCAATTAAACATCCACTGCAGGAAGGCTTCTTTACAAAGCAGGATCCAAATACAGTTGTGTTCATGCCATGGATAAGTTCATCAAGCAGCAACATACAGAGGTGAGTTTCATGTCTCCTTCAGATGATCTGAATGATCCTTCTAAAAATTATAAGCGATTTTAATAACATTTAGTTATTTCTTAGCACTTCATGCTCAGCACCACGTAGCTCAGCAGTTCCCAAGCTAGGAGTTGCTGCATCTGAAGAGGGGTTCAGCCCCACAGAAATTCAACTATAGCAGGGATGCGGTCACTGTGGAAAAGACTGGGAGCTGCTGGTGTAGCTATTAAGTAATTGATTGTGATTCTGCTGAATTGTGGCCAAATAGCTTTCTGAAAGTGCTTGGTCTCCACCAGACACCAAGGAGAACTCTGCACCCTGTTTCTGCTGTGCTTGGCAAGGAATCATCTCGGGCACTTTCCACATGCTTGCACATGCCAAACCCAGCAAAGCAGCAGCGAAGCCACTCAACTGCTTGGGGGATATGGTCTAGAAAGACTAAGAGTGGTATTGTCAAGTCTAGCTTGGATGCAAAGGAGATGAGTTGTCCCAAGGGAACAGTTTCTCTGGCAAACTGTGAGTAGCCGGGGAAAGCAGTCAGTAGCTTGATACTGATGACCTGATTCTTTTCAGTCTCATTGCTGCCGAGAGGGCTTTGAATAGCTGCAGTGAAAATGGACTACTCTGGTTGGTTTTTTGGTTGAAAAAACTGAACAGCGGAGAAACTGGAGCTGTCTGCAGGCATGGGAACACAACACTGCATCAGTCCTTGACTGGAGGATTTTTCACAGCTCTTGGATGAACACTTAACTTTAAAGCCGCTGCTGATGCGTGTTCTTTACCCGTGTTTTCTTTCCCTCCTCAACAAAGACTGGCCAGGAGAAAATCCCTGCTTTCCAGCATCCCAGGGTTTTCCCCAAGCTCAGGCTTAATGCTTAGCAGAGGACTCTGAATTAACTGGATGACTGAATACTCCAGTGCTTTTCTGGGACAGGGGGGAGGGAATAGAGAGAAGAGATGTTACTATACGTGCCCAGAGCTAAAGCATTGTGCACATGCAAAAATCAGTAAATCTTGATGAAAGCAGCATGAGCTTGGAGCTGGGTGGAAAACGTTTTGGTAGCAGTGCAGTGAGCGGGGGACTGCTCCTTACTTTGAAGAAGCAATTGAAACTCTGGGTAGTTTGGCACTTTCAGTATTGAGAGGTTGGACAGGACTTAACGTCTGTGGGAAGCAAAATGAATTGGCTGATGGCAGCATGCTCCATGCCTCTGGTGTCTCAGACTCTGCCTCCCCCCAGTCTCCTGACTGCCATAGGCAGAAAGGACTGGAGATGTCTTGTGGCTGGAAGTCAGGAGCCTTCTGCTGGCCCCTGCTGAGAACTGCTGTCAGGAGTTTTGTTCTCCTGGTTTTTCTGTCCATGAAGTTGCGGTAGCAGCAGGCTTTTTCACTGTTCACTGCCAATGGTTGAAGTCAAACTAAGCAGAATGGTGTTCTTATGGAAATGCTCAGGAGGCCCCTAGGACGGCTATACCCAAGCTGTCTGCTGCCTTAAATATTCCTCTTTTTGTCCAGAAAAGACCACGTTGCCTGAATGCATTGCAGGGCATTGATCTCTTTTTGCTGGGGTTCTGGCTGCAATCTCAGCCTGGGAGATGCTCACAGTAAGGAAGGGACTAGGACAAGGGTGGGCAAAATGCAGCCCGGGGGCAGGATGCAGCCTACCATTCCACTCTATCTGGCCCATAGGGCCCCTAAAAAATTTAGAAAATTAATTAATCTTCCCTGGGCTGCCTGTCATGCAGCCCTTGATGGCTTGCCAAAACTCAGTAAGTGGCCCTCTGCCCAAAATAATTGCCCACCCCTGGACTAGGAACTGTGTAGTCAAATATAGTGGAAAGACAGCCCTTTACTTAGTTTAAAGAACTAGGCCCTCTGGTCCAGGCCTTTCTTGGTTGTGGATTTGCTGGTTTGATTTCTTTTGGGAGAACCCCATGGTAAATTTGCCCTGAAGAGGAATCTGTGGGATTCATTCAAAGACATGTCTGCATTTCCTAGCAGGGGTATAGCAGCAGCACTGTGCAGTTGTGGGCATGGCTCTGCTTAGCCGAGCTCTGCCAGCTGCTTGAAAGAACAGAAGTTTTTCCAGAATAGCCGTACCCTCGCTGGGTTTTCGTTAGCTGAGTGGTCTTCGCAAAGGGGCACGATCACATCTCACTGACGTGGATGTACCACTAGAGCTCTTCTGTGCTAAACAAGGACTGAGCAAATCCTTTGCCCAAGGGGAAAGCATGGCCCTGAGCTCTGTGGGCAAAGTGGATGTGGTTAAGTTTAAACAGACAAAACACCCCATTGCCTGCTGCTGCCACAGTTGGATTCTTTCTACATACAACCTGATAGTGTGAAAATGGAGGGGAGACTTGAGATCTGCCAGCTGTATTGGCTTGATTTCAGGGTTAAAGGTTACTCTGACTTTCCAGCTTGCCCCGACAATCCAGGAGGGCATCAGCTCCGACTGCCCTTTGGTCTATGCTTCTGCTCCAGCTGATGAGACCTTTCAGTAGAGCTCTGGCTTACTAGCAGTGTCTTGTGCAAAGGGAGGGGAAGGAGCCACGTTCCTACATGAGGCTTGTTAGGGGAGCGGCAGAACTGCTTGCTGTTTGGTATTTGTAGAATTTTTCGGAGATTACTACCCATCAAGGACTTATCTGAAATGCCTCTGACTCAGACCGCTCTGCTTTCATTGGGACAAGTCTTTTAACACTTGAGAAGAGGAAGGACAAGAAGATATGCTGGTTCGTGGCTAATTCTTTGCTGTTCTTAGTGGAAGCGGGGAAGGGAGCTCCCATTTCTCTGAGTGTGGGAGCTCTAATACTGTTTTTGTAGGACTCTGCAACCATCTGTCTTCTAACAGTTTAAAGGAGGGCATGTTTTATTAGTTGGGGAAGACAGTGGGATTAAAGTTGTGATTTGTGAGCGACTCCATGATGATACAGTGCTCAGGGCCGGGAGCAGTGTCCAAGTTCTTGCAATTTCTTGGGAAAGGAGTAGGCAAAACTAAGTCAGGACCTGGTTTGTGTACTCTTTTTCCTCTATGCCTGACTTGAATTGTGCCTGAAGGGATCTAGTGTCACGTCTAAGGGGACGTACCTCTACTCCAAGATACACAGCTTTGCAATAATTCACTTAAGCTGGACTGCAGAGAATCCCTTGTTAAAGACCTGCCTTACACACACAGCACCTGTCTGTCTTTCCCAGTTGAACTCTCAAATTGTCTTTAATCAGGGTAACTTTCCTTCTGCTGGCTGAGCCAGACTTGGCTTTTTAAGCACCCTGCAAAACAAGAATCTTACATCAAAAGTGAATGTTTTA
>NW_017728977.1:17835-23261 GCF_001723915.1 Gavialis gangeticus
AATTCAAGTCAGGACCTGGTTTGTGTACTCTTTTTCCTCTATGCCTGACTTGAATTGTGCCTGAAGGGATCTAGTGTCACGTCTAAGGGGACGTACCTCTACTCCAAGATACACAGCTTTGCAATAATTCACTTAAGCTGGACTGCAGAGAATCCCTTGTTAAAGACCTGCCTTACACACACAGCACCTGTCTGTCTTTCCCAGTTGAACTCTCAAATTGTCTTTAATCAGGGTAACTTTCCTTCTGCTGGCTGAGCCAGACTTGGCTTTTTAAGCACCCTGCAAAACAAGAATCTTACATCAAAAGTGAATGTTTTAGTAAATAATATGCCAGATCCATAGTCCAGAAGGCTGAAGTCCTTCAACTTCACGACAGAATTTGATGGCAGTATTGGTTTATCCTTATGGCTCTTGGGTTGAAAATAATAAAGTTACTGCATCCCTTCCTTCCTTGATCCTCTAAGACTCACCATGCACACTGGCTAGAGTGATGGTTTGGAGCTGGACTGACTTTCTGTACTTCACAGAGAGGAATGCCCCAGACTCTTAAGGAACTTTTCTTCTTTTAGTTGGCGGCAACTTGCAGTCACTCTGATTGGGGCTGAGTTACAGCAGGTAATTGAGAGAGCGGTCCCTAACCATGCTAAGACAGAATCCATTCTCCTTTCTGCACACTGGCATTCTCCAACTCAAGTGAGGGAGTAACTCTTGCTTCAACAGCTCCTCTTGTTACTCTGAAGTTATCCGGATTTTAAACACCCTGCCCATCAAGGAACCCTGCAGTTGAATCCTTTGGATAAGGATTGGCTTCTATACCCAGCTCTGCTTGCTTCCTTTGCAACCTTGGATCCTGCTCAGGGGCAGGCACTGGCTCTTGCTGTGTGCCCTGTGTACGCAAGGCTCTGATGTAGATAAAGCGTCTCGGTTTTGTCTTAATCTGGAAAATGAAAATACCGAGCTTGTGTTGCAGTTGCCATAACATCTTTAAAAGCGGACCAGAAGATAAGGCCCAGAGCTCAGGTGAGGGCTGCATCAGTCTGCATAGTTTTAGGCTGTCGTGCAGATGAAGGGGCTTTGACTCTGATCTCATCAATGAGATTCCATCTTGAAATGCTAGCGGTTATCTTTAGTACCCAGCGAGCTGCTCGTTCTTGTGGAATGTAATATTTCATGAGGCTCTTAAAGATCATGCTTCTCAAATACCTCTGATGAGAACTAGACAAAGCCAGTCCTTGTAAGTAAGAAGAGGCCTGGTAACCTGCAAAATCATGACGGGCCCAGTTTAATGCTCTGGAAGGAGCAGAATCAGGGTGCATAGTGTCCTTGCCTTCCTGAGTGTGCAGCATTTTTGCTAGCCATTAAATAGACAAAGATATCTGGGTGGTAAATAATACTTCTTTTATAGCAAACCCCTTAAACTCGAGTTTTAAGTGTTTTCAGTTTCTCTTTCTAAAAGGTGCTTTTGGAGTATTAAACAGTGTTGGTCTGCTTCTGGCATAACATTAACTGGCTTAATTGATTATTTTTTTCCTGTGTTGCGGTGGAATTGCATCAGGTAGGTGAAACCTAATTGTGTGTTTTGTAACACAGAGGACTCTGTGCAGCTGTGGTTATCTGTACAGCAGTCCCAGGGTGCCTTTCACAGATACTTGTCAGCCTGGATCAGTGAATGCTGCCCAAATTCTTGCTGTGTTGTGTCTGGTGGGATGTACTGAATTTAATATAAGTATGCGCGGGAGGTACCTTCTGCGTAATCTCTTTATTTTTATTATCATGGCAACGCTGTATTTGAAGTTGCTTGCAAATAGTATTATAAAGGGTGGGGTGTGTGGAAGTATTCGCCAACCATTTTACATCAGAAACGTATGCTGGGCTTGCTGCCTGTTCTATTACAGAAATGCCAGCTAATTCTGATTGTTCTATCTGTGGACCTCCCACTTCCCAAAATCATTCTCAAGGCCTATGAAATGTCCTAGTAGGTCAAATACCATGAAGTTAGGAGGGAGGAATTTCTCCTATGGGACGGGCTTAATTTTAATCTGCTGTACCTAATCTGTCACCACTGGACAAATAAATGCTTGATAATGATCAGTCTTCAGGAGCAGTAGAGTCTACTGAATAGTTTTCTTTTCTGTGATTCATAGATGTTAGGGTCAGAAGGGACCTTAGCAGATCATCGAGTCCAACCTCCTGCCCTGGGTAGGAAAGAGCACTAGGGTCAGATGACCCCAGCCAGGTGCATGTCTAGGCTCCCCTTAAAGACCCCCAAGATAGGGGATAGCACCACCTCCCTTGGAAACCCATTCCAGATTCTAGCAACCTGTTTGTTAATCATCTTTTTATGCAGAAAATGTTTTTTGGGTAAATCTGATTTCTTTTAAGACCAACTCAAATAGTTGGAAAAATTCTTCTTTGCAAACTTTCAGGTACAAATACCTTCATCAGGCTGAGGAAGCATCTGCTGTTGGTCTGTGTCTTTTTATGAGCTCTTACTGCTGCTGCGCCCATCAGGTAAAATTAGGGCGTTGTGTTTGTATTGACTTCTAGCTCATTAAATCATGCAAATTGAAGCTTTGTTCCACTCCCTGAAGATGGATTAGGGTTTTGGATGTTTGAATCAGTTTACCTCTTTGGTGGGAGGTCAGGACGGAGGGAAGGGAGGTCATAGAGGGGAGAGAACTTGAACCTTTCTGACTCCTGTGTGGCCTTGGATGTGTTTCACATGTTTTAGGATGGTGATCATAGGAAAGTACGGCTGGAAGGACCTCAAGAGATCATCTAGCCCAGCCCCCTGCTCAAGGCAGAATTATCCCTGACTAAACTATCCCAGCTAAGTGTCTCTCTAACCTGCTCTTGAAAACTTCCAAGGATGAAGAGTCTGCAGTTTATCTTGGAAGCCTATTCTAATGCTTGACAACCATTATAGTCATTCATAGATGTTTGGGTTGGAAGGGACCTCAGTAGATCGGGTCTGACCCCCTGCCCTGGGCCCAGAAGTTCCTCCTAATCTCCAACCTAAATTTCCTCTGCTGCTGCCTGATTCCATTGCTCCTAGGCTTTTCTCTGTGGCTATAGGGGACAGGACTATCTCCATCTGCCCTATAATGTCTCTGGGTATTTGAAGACTTATCAGATCCCCCCTCAGTCCTCTCTTCTCCAGGCTAAATAGCTTCCTAGGCCCCTAATCATTAATGTTTCTCTGCTCTGGACTCTCCAATCAGTGTCCAAAGTTTTGGACACAGCACTTCAAGTGAGGCCTCACCAGTGCTGAATACTCACTCTGCCTGTTTTGCAAGTGACACTCCTGTTAATGGTGATGGTGAATCCTACCTTAGGAGACCTGTATACCAGTTTGAATTTGGGACTGAAATGCTTGCATTTAGTCGGATGCAATTGCCCATTTTTTATGCTAAACAGTCCCCCAAATAATGACAAATAAGACTCCTTTGCAGCCTTTTCTTATTGCTGTAGTGCCTGTAATTTTTTCCCATGATGAAAGGCACAATTTTACCCTCCTTTTGGGTTGAGTTTTCCTGTAGGTGAAAGCTAAGTGTCAACGTTAGTTTCAGACCGAGATTCCAGGCTCCCAGAGTAGGTCTGAGAAGAAGTGGATGATGGAGGGGACAGTTAGTGAAAGAACATTTTTGGTTTGTAGACTGTCATCTTGGATTCACAGGAGCCACGGTCTGCTTTATCCATTTGCATGACACCAGCCTTGGGCATTTGCAGTTAGGATTACATTGCCCTGTGCGCACTGTAGGACCAAGCAGGGGCTCCCCTACTCTGAGGATCCCATAGTCTAATTTTGTAGAAATATAGCTGCACTTAAGACTGTCATTTTGATGTCTGGTCACAAGGCCAAGTGACATATATTAATCCCTGTTTATGGTCCTATAATAAACTTCACTTTTATTAGTGTAGGAGCAGTCATAAACTAAACCTATTCAAGGCCCCAAGGGACTGAGCTGTTACTACAGAGCTCTAGAGAGGATGTCACAGAAATCAGGGGTGGGGGGGAAGGTTTTCAGGGGAGAATAACTGATGTGGCCTCTTGATTCATAGATGTTAGGGGCTGGAAGGGACCTCTTTGACTTTTTTCTCAGGCTGGACGCTAGGAATGACTAGGGTCATAGAGGAAGGATGGAGCAGTGGTTAATGTAGTAACCCAGGATAAGTGAGACCTGGGTTCAGATCCATGCTGTACCCCAGACTAGCCTTGAGTAAATCCTCTGTAGAATGGGGGTGATAGTATTGCCATATCCCATAGGGAGCTTGTGAGAATGAATACCTTAAAGATTGTGGGGTGAAATGCTATGGGAATAGGAGAGTTTCCTAGTCATTGTGTAATGGGAGGTTTCCCCATCCCTCTAATATAGTTTTGTTGCTTCTTTTTTGTTGTCCTTCCCCAGGACTGAGGATGTGATGATTGCACTGTGCACTTCTCTAGACCTCTGTTCAGATTAAACCAATTTGCAGAACTAATGCAAACTAAATGCCTTTTATTTGTCACCACCACTTCATTCATTTGCCTTAAGCTGTAGCTTTGGGAAGATGGTATCTTGGTAATTACTTATTCCTTTGAATCACTTGCAAAGAAATACTTTTTTTGCTATTTTTAGTTGGCCTAATAAAAAGGTTTCACCTCTGAACCAAGAGTTTTAGTTTTGTGTTTCTCTTTTTTTCCCTGCAGAGCAACACGGCTACAAAATGGGCCCCTTCCAATCACTTGTCCACTTTGCTATGCTGTTCCTTATCCTGCTTTCTTCCCTCTGCCCCAAGCATGCTCTTTTCTTCCTCTAAAATAGTGTCACCAACAGTTTGTTCTTGTGAACTTAAATCAAATATTGGAGCAATATTTGCCCACTCTTTCGGGGTCTTAACTCTTGGAAATTCTCAGTTTTAAATGGCATAAGCAGCAGTGCAATTGTCCTGCAGCCATCAAGTAGTTCACTTCCCATTGAAAAATGGATTTGTTGGAGTTGGGGGTTAGAAACTGGATTTTCATAGTATTTGCTGTTTAATTGCACAGACCCAAGCTCTTGGGTGATCTTCAGCTCTTGTTGCACAGACTCCTTTGTCCAACTCGGTAACATGGTCATCAGCATATTTAAATGCATGTGAAATCTGTTTTGGCTATCTTGTTGGCCTGGACTCAGGAAACTTTCTTGGTCTGTGACAGGGAACTGTTTGTCACTCGTTTCCCATTCTTTTTGGTTCATCAAAAAACCTAACTTGGGCCATTCAGGTATCTCTAGGTCTGTTTGAGTACCCTGTGTTTTGGGGATGCTAGGACATGTGTTCCCTTGAAATGCAGCTATTGAACATTTACAGCCAACCTGTGCTGGCTCTACTAGCATTTAAGTATCTAGTTCTGCACCTATCAAGTAGGTGGTTTTCTGTCTATTTGCACCTTTTTTTTCTCATTT
>NW_017728977.1:33407-37490 GCF_001723915.1 Gavialis gangeticus
TTCTTGGTTCTAACTCCCTACCAGTCTGGGCAAAAGTTAGGCTGTCCAGTACTGATGCTGGATTTCAGAACTGTCTGCATATGTCTGGATTTGCCATATTATCATATTTCTTTTTTAATACTTGACTTAATTATAGAAGATTACATGCACACTTTGAGAGTACTTTATTTATTTGATTTATATGCTGTTCTAGAGGGGAAACAAAAACAAATTCAGAAGCAAACTACTTCATCTCATCTGTTCCCTCTTCTTGCTCATTCTTTCCTAAGTTCTTCTCAGTCTCACAAGTTGCGTTGTCCTTAATGGTATAACATGGAGATTATTATGGGGAAACTTGTTTTTGCGCCTTTTGGGGTACTCTTTATATGCCCCCCCCATCTGGAAATTCCTTTCCAGAAATTCTTTTCAAGATTGGCAACTGTTTCCTTGGGTTTTTTTCCTCTATTAATTGTATCTAGCCTAATTCTGAAAGTTTCCCTGATTAGGTGAGATAAGGAAAAGGTCTTTTACCTGGACTGAAATCAGGTATTGTATTTGACTTGCATCTGACTAAATTCTTTTCCATTGCAGTGGCTCATTTTCACTCATTTGAGTCATGCCGTCTCATTTCATTTGTGTTCCAGTTATAGGTAAGAAAGGTGGCGATACTTGTTGTGAAACAAATCTGTACAAGTTTTTAAATTTACTACTTAGACTCAGAAATCTCTGGCAGGTAGAAGCCTAGGTTAAATTGGGCTTTGGGGTGGGGTTCGGTCATATATCCAAACTAGCTTGCAGAAACCCGTTTTATCCCTGCTTCTCATCAACAGTTTAACCATGGAGCCAGCTGTCTTCTGGTCGGCCACTAATTTAGGACCTACTAACTTAGGTTCATGTCCTGATTGCATGACAGGCTTCCTTTTAACCTTGAGCAAGTTGGATTTCAGTTCTTCGGTGTCCTGTCCACACAGTGGGGACAATAGCACTTCCCTATTCTGAGAGGCATTGTGAGGATTAAAGTTGGAGTTGCTCTGACCTGTCACAGCAAGGGCCATAGAAAAACATTAGATCCCCCAGACTCCAAACCTTGCTGTAAAAGTGACCTTGTGAAATCTCAAATTCTAAGATCGAAACAATGGCAGCTTGCCATTGGATTCTGGACTTGTCTGGCTTTTCCCGTTGCAGGTATGTTGGAAGCAAAAATGTATGTCATGGTACGAAGTTGGAAAGACATCTGCGGTATCTAAGAAACTGGAAAAATTCCTTCTTGTGAAGCCAAGGTTCTTTGGGTAAATCTGAGATCTTTTATTAGACCAACTCAAATAGTTGGAAAAATTCATTTTGGCAAGCTTTCGGGCACAAATGCCCTTTGAGGAAGCGTCTGCAGATGCACCTAAGTGTCCTTCTTGTGGACAAGCTCAAAGACAGCCTTCTGAAATCCTTTTTCTTTCTTGTCCTGCATGGTTTCCCCTTCTGTCGAGTTGCAAACACTTCGGGCTCTTTTAATCAGATGTGTGTTTAATTTTCTTGTGCATTCCTTATTTAAGTGCTTTGGAGACTACATAGCACAACTGAGGAAAGTTGGACATAAATGCCCCTCTGTATCGGAAACCTTTACTTGTGTTACCTTTCTGTCTCCCCATGATAGTGCGTGCTACCTTGCCAGCCTCATTCTGAATCTAAAAGTCACAGCTTTTGATGCAAAAATGTCATTTAGAGACCCTAAGAGAGGCACTGAGCATTGTTGTCAGCCAGCTTTCTATCTATGGATGTAAAAAATGCAGAGTTGCCGTTCCCTTCTGACTTTCTCAGCAGAAGCTTGCTCTGGGCAGCTGGCCTTCCAAAGATCTGGTGTTGCCTTTGGGACTCGTTTTGATCCCAAGCTTGTTCACCAGATTGGTGTTTGTGCTTGCAGCCAAACTTGAAGAGCCCTGATGAGCAGAGTGAGTCTCCAGCCTTGCAGAATCTTAACAGCCGAAACCATGGGCAGCTACCCAAATCCTCCAGGAAACGAGGATGGGGAAGAAAAGGATATTGGTGTTTCTGACATGGGCTCTTAGATTGTTAAATAAATACCAGTCTCTTAGCTTCCTCTCTGGCCTTCAGTGTATCAAAGTGAGGAAGGTTTATTAAAATGTTAAGTGTTGTGGGTACTGCAAAGTTCATTGCTGTGTTGCCGTCATAGAGGTTGTGCCAAATAGCTGTCATCTCCTAGGAACCAACGCAGACATTTTTGTCTTCCCTGAATTTTTTTTTCTCCAAGCCTTGCATTGGTACAGTTCCAAATATTGGTGTTTATCTCTCTCCTTTTTCTTTTTTTCTTTTGAACCTGCTTTTTTAAAGCTGTATGCACTCGGGTGATTCAGTGGTGGAAAACAAAAGTGGCTAGTTAAGTGTTTTAACCAGTGCCATGGTAAGTTTAAACCAGGGACATTTGACAGACAGCCCCCTTGTTTGCTTTGGTATCTGATCTGTCCTGTGTTCAGATATTCTGGTTATTACCAAAGTAGAGGCATGAAGGCTAAATATTTGAGCTCATACAAAGATAACTAGAGAGTAGGGATAACACAATTTCCATCTCTCTCTTTTTTTTTTTTTCCCCCCTCTGTAATGATTTGAATAACTTGAACATTTTATTTTAATTTTAAGCTTTATCTGAAAGTTGAAGCATGATTACCAGTGTTACAAAATTGGACATTTGTATTCCTCCAATGTGGGAATCCAAGAGACAAATATTCGAATCAGGCTCTTGGGTTTTTGATGCTTGTGCAGCATTGAGGCAAGGGGTGCACATGTCACCCTTGCTAAAAATTATTCACTGTTTGACAGTCGTGTTGAAGAGAAATAGCTAGTGGGGAGGATGGTTTAGTGTTGTATCTCCAGTGACTTAGCATTTTTGTGGAGGTTTACAAGCAATGTAATTACCATCACAGGGTCCATCTAATATGGACATTGGCTTGTACCAATTACCATCCCAATTACCACTCCTGTCCAGAGTCAGGAATTGTCATTTACTTAATGAGTTTGAAAGCCAAAGTAAAATATTATACCAAGTAATGATTGCTGCATTTCATCTAGATCCCCTGCCTTCCCCCCCCCCCCAATTTATGTCTCATTTGTGAAGTGCTGGGAGAAATTCATGTGAAAGGTAAGACAAACTTCCAAGTATTAACTGTATTAAAAGATCAGCCTAAAAGTTCACACCTGGTTAAGCAACACAATTACTTGGTACCAGCTGAATGCATCCTCATTAGAAATTTCTGGAAAGACTCTGCTAGTTAAGCAGCAGTTCGTTGACCGTCACTGTCTGCTAAGAAATATAGGTTAAAGCAGTTCCTTTGGAAGCGCAGTAAAGCCCCCTCCATGAGAGAAATGCTAAAAATCACTAAGTGCCAGATTCTTATTTGTGTTTCTAGGATTAGCTTGTGTGCTGCTAGTCTGGGCAGATCTCTGCTATTGTCTGCTTTCTGTATCCAGGCCTTGTGTCTTCTCACCCCCTCCTGAAGATGCAGTGGCCCTCCTTGAGCAAGTCCAAACCTACTCCTCTGTCCTTAGATGATTAGCCAAGAAGACCCTCTTTTGTTGTGGTGCTTACAAGAAATAATTAAAATGGCTTGAAGGCATAAGTAGGGTGTTTTACACAAATCCCAGCCATTGGAGTCACCTCTGCTTATGTTGCTTATTCTTGGCTTTTCAGTAGAAGCTGCTGCTTCCATTTGGAGTACGTCTTGCATGCAGTGATTATTGTTATAGTCCAAAAACAATAGTAATATAGCCTCACACAGAAGCACTTGTTCCCTAACCTTTAGAAAATACTAATGAAGCTGAGTCAATTTGTCACTGAAAAGCCAGAGAGGTAAACTTCTTCACACCGTCCAGTAACCTGCTTTGGTTTGAGTGCTGGGACTTTGGGTGTGGGTTTGTTTTGTTTTTTCCCCCCCCCCACTCCTATTTAGTCCTTTCCTTCTCAGCCAAGACTGCTGATAAGGTGGGTCATTTCTGACATGGATCCTGCTGGACTGACTGCACTAAACTTATTTCACTGAAAATTAAAGGCTAGTAGATGGTAAGTTTTTTTTTTTTTTTTTTTTTTTTTTTTTTTTT
>NW_017728977.1:37544-39427 GCF_001723915.1 Gavialis gangeticus
TTTTTTTTTTTTTTTTTTTTTTTTTTTTTTTTTTTAGTAGCGTCTTTCTAGTTTAAATGTGATCCGGTAATTCATAGGTTTCAAGAGTAGAAAAAACTTGTACGTTTTTCAAGTAAAATCGCTACCTTCCATGATCAGCCTCCTGAAGCACATAGTGCCTTCCCAGCATTCAAATATGGCAGTTACTCCAGTAGTGAGATGCTGTGCTATATTTAGTGCTAAAAATAATAGTGCACGTTTTTCCAGCATTTATAAATCTTTGCTGCTTCCTCTGGCATCTCCCAAATGGTGGGCTCCTACTGTCTGACACGTAGGTCCCTTTCCTGGATTTATCTGTTGTGCAGCGGTGGTTTAGGTAGGTTGTGAGAACAACTATTACTGCAAATATCTCTTTCTGTTCATGGAACAGTAGGCTCCATAATAACTCTAGGACTGCATCTTTATGGTATTTTGAGTATTTAATTTCAAAGGGATCAATTATATGCTGAGACCCGATGCTTTTATTAAACTTCTGTCAGATGAGCAATTGTATGCATCTTGGCCTACAGGAAACAGGACCACTGGGATTTGTTTGCTCTTGCAAGGTTGTGACAGCATTTTTTTACCTTAATCTGGAACTTGCTAATGAAGGAGAAAAGGGGAGATTAACCTGCAATAAATCAGAGGGGATCCCAGTTAGCAGTCCAACTTGGTAACCTCGGGTAACAAATCATTAGGTAGCTGCACTCAGTCATTCATAGATGTTACGGCTGGAAGGGACCTTGAAGATCATCGAGTCCAGCCCCCTGCCCCAGGGGCAGGAAGTCAGCTGGGGTCATGTCACTGATGCTCTCACTTCAAGCATGCATGTGCTCCCATGGCTTTTGTTTTAGTGCCTCTTGTCCTGGGGGAGACAGAGTTATGTGAAGGAGAAATCATCAAGGCTTTTTAGAAAATGTTTTGCCTGGAAGCAGAATTATTATTTATTCAGGGTTTTTTTTGCAAGAGATTGCTGCAATATAGAGCATAGCTTAAAAGGCAACAGAGGAATGTGGGCATTCATTGCTTTCCATATTGAAATAGCATGGAGAGGAAAGAAGGATGGATTTGCAGTAGTGTGACACCCTCACAATCCAGATCCAGGAGTTGTTCGCTTTGCGTGCGAGACATTGTTCCACACTCTTACCCTTGATGAGGCAAAGGGGGCATGCAGTGGGGCTCCAGAAACTTATTTTTGTGCATCCCATCAGGGTGCTTTTTCCCATTTCCTTGAAGAGGGAGGTGGCCCACAGGCTCTTGTTTTAAAACCATTTAAAACAAGAGCCTGGTCTAATAGGATCACAGAAGTGTTATTGATTCCCATGTTACAGATAGTCCAAATGGGCAGCTAGCAGCAGGTCCCTGTGCAGCGCCACGTGTGACTACGGGAAAGATTGTGTGGATGCCAGTCTGCAAGCCAGGAAACTCATCACGAGTGTAGTGCTCCCTGGCAAAGAAGAATGCATTAGAAGTAGCTAGAGGAAATAACAGTAACATGCTTCAGTTTATCAGGAGAAATGCTCTGCCTTCCACTAATGTTTTGGAAGGCCTGCCCTTGCAATGAGTCTCACTTAACTTTAAAAACTGCACCTTCCTGTGACACAATGACAGTGAGCCTTGGGAGAAATTAATTTTGCAGTTGCATTCAAGATCAGCTGGAGGCTTTTTTTTTTTAAAACCTCCAGTAAACTTGTGGTTTTCCAAGGCAGCACAGAGTTTAACTTTGTTCACATTCTGTTAAAGCTAATTCATTTAGGAACAGGATTGAAGACTTGAATAATTGGTCTGCCTCACTTATGGTCAGCTTGGTGCATTAGCAAAAGGAGGAAGAGCAGTCAACACAGGAAGATCCTGATTCTTCTGTG
>NW_017728977.1:39556-41967 GCF_001723915.1 Gavialis gangeticus
TTCACATTCTGTTAAAGCTAATTCATTTAGGAACAGGATTGAAGACTTGAATAATTGGTCTGCCTCACTTATGGTCAGCTTGGTGCATTAGCAAAAGGAGGAAGAGCAGTCAACACAGGAAGATCCTGATTCTTCTGTGAAGCTGCCATATAAAGGTATAGTGTCTGGGACGTGGAAATGCCACACTGGTGGTAATGGTTCCTTGTGAATCTTCTGGGCTGGGTACTCTCTTTATGTAGTGGGAGCTGCCAGCTCCTTTCTCTTGCTGCAGAAGCACTCATTGCAGAGAAAGTTAACGGCAGTTGTGTTGGAGCCACTTGCCTAGAGAGAAGATCATCATTTCCAGTATAACTTCTGTGTATAACAAGGGCTAATTACTCTTGATCCGTTTTATGTAGTCCTTTGCATCTTCAAATGACTCTACAAACAGCTAATTAGCTGTTTTAAAAATACAATATTGAAAATTTTAAAAAATTGGATGTTATGAATGATTAAGTGCTTGAGGACTCCTTCAGGATTTTTGCTGTGTACAGCACATGTTCTTAATTTATTATCTGACCCAGTATAAGCTGTCTGTAATATGCACTTCAAAAACAAAGCGTTTCATTCATCTCCATAGATTTTTAACTGTTTTCTTATATTATGGGAGATACTAAATAAAAATATTAAAGTCACTATCAGACTTTTTTACTCCAACTTGGTTTGCTTTTGGGCTAATGGTTTTCCTCCTTCAACTGCCAGCATTTGTTTTTGCTTTTTATTTGCAACTTTTTTTAAATTGCAGATTGGCTTTTAGGAAAAACTAGAATTAGGTATTCATCCAACTTTTTGATGATGGAGCTTTTCAATGAATATGCTGAATTTTAACTTTACAAGAAGATGCAAACTGTTTTTGCAACATTTGTGAAGTCGGTGAAAGGATCTTTTAAAAAAAAAAAAAAAAAAAGACGACGACTGGGAAAACTGCTAAACTACACTCCCTCTATATCATTTCCAGTTTACCTAATGCATCGTACTAGGGCATGACAGAAATAAAACTAACTAGAAACTGATTGTAAACCAAAACAGAAGCAGGAATTATAGATTCATAGAATATGAGGGATGGAAGGGGCCTCTAGTCCAACTAGATGATAAAACCAATGACAGAATTGCTAAAGCAAGTGTGGCCTTAGTCAGACTATGTGCAAATATGCGGGAGTGCAGAGGCATCAGTCGGCAAACAAAACTGAAGGTCTACAAAGTCATTGTGATGCCAGTCCTGATGTATGCATGTGAAACCTGGATGGTATACAGATGCCATGCTGTGAAGTTGAACCATTTTCACATGAGCTGTCTGAGGAAACTGATGTGGATAAGATGGCAAGACAAGGTCCCAGACACTGAGGTGCTCACACGGGGAGGCATTCAAAGCATCCACACTGTGTTGATGAAATCGCAGATGAGATGGACAGACTGTATCACCAGGATGTCAGATGGGGGACTGCCAAAGAAGATCTTTTATGGTGAGCTAAAGGAGGGAAAGCACTTTCGAAGAGGCCAGAAAAAAACATTTTCAAGGACTCCAAGTCATCTTTGAAATGTCTCATCATTGACCCAAAGTCTTGGGAAGATCTTGCTCATGTTCGTTCCATCTGGCAAAGCCTCATCCATACTAGAACTACCATCTATATGGACAGAGAAGAACTGCTGAGGCAGAGTGGAAGTGCAAACAGCATAAATCTTGCAAGTCCGCTGTTGACCAAGCAACTCCAGGTGGCAACTCTTGCTCAGTGTGCCATAGGCAGTTCAGGGGCGTTAGTTGTACATGTGTTGGTCTAAGGACATAGGCAGACAAGGTTCTTTGGGTAAATCTCATATCTTTTATCAGACCAACTAAAATAGTTGGAAAAATTCTTCTTTGCAAGCTTTTGGGTACAAACACCCTTCGTCAGGCTGAGGAAGTGTCTGCAGTTGTTCTGTGCATTCAGAAAGAGAATAAAACAACTGCAGATGCTTCTTCTGCCTGAAGAAGGGTGTTTGTACCCAAAAGCTTGCAAAGAAGAATTTTTCCAACTCTTTTAGTTGATCTGATAAAAGATACGGATAGACAGTTCAAAGCACAAATTGGCCTGATCAGCCATCGCATGTTCATGGAAACTAAACCAACCAGTGATGTCATGGTCATCTTCAAATCTGAAGGATGAACAAGTCCAACCCCCTGCTAAAAGCAGGACCATCCCCAACTACATCATCCCAGCCAAGGGTTTGTCTACCTCGCATGATCAGGGGTCAGCAGGGCAGGCCCTATGAGGAGAGGCTACGGGACCTGAACCTGTTCAGCCTCCACAAGAGAAGGCTGAGGGGGGATCTTGTGGCCTGTTATAAACTAGTCAGGGGGGATCAGCAGGCATTGGGGGAGTCACTGTTCCCCC
>NW_017728977.1:42037-79044 GCF_001723915.1 Gavialis gangeticus
CGGTCAGGGTGGCTAGGGTCTGGAACCAACTTCCAGGAGAGGTGGTGCAGGCTCCTACCCTGGGGGTTTTTAAGAGGAGGTTGGATGAACACCTTGCTGGAGTCGTTTGACCCCAGTACTCTTTCCTGCCATGGCAGGGGGTCGGACTAGGTGATCTGCTCAGGTCCCTTTCAACCCTAGAAACTATGAAACTACCTCGGTGTTAACCTCTAAGGATGGAGAGACTACAAGCTCTTGGAATAACCTGTTCCAATGTTTTACTACCCTCCTAGTGGGAGAGTTTTTCCTCATATCTAACCTCAACTTCCCTTGCTGCAACTTGGTGACAGATGAAGAAACAGTGGGCTCATCTGCCACCACTGAGAACAGTCCATCTCCATCCTCTTTGGACCCATCCTGCAGGGAGTTGAAGGCTGCTATTAAATCCTGCCTCAGTCTTTTGTCTCCTCCTGGTCTGGTGGCCTATAGCAGACCCCTCACCACCACATCACCCTTGGTGCTCTCTCCTCTGAGCCTAACCCAGAGACTCTCAACAGGCCTGTCTCCAGTTTCATACTGGAGCTCTGAGCAGTCATATGGCTCTTTTACATAAAGTGCAACTCCTCCGCTCCCCTGTCTGTCCTTCCTGAACCATCCGTGCCTGCTCCAGTCCTGCAAGCTCCCACCAAGTCTCTATTATTCTGATCACATCATAGTGCCATGGCTATGCAAGGACTTCCAATTCTTCCTGCTTGTTTCCCAGGCCCTGTGCATTCAAGGTAACTAGCTGATTGCCCTTTCTCAGGAAGAATGAGAGAGCCTTCCCTGTTGCTCCCTCCTGTTTGTGCTTCTTCCAGGTCTTGTGCTTCTCCACTTCCATCAGGACTTTGGTTTCCATCCCCTGGCAAACCTAGCTTAAAGCCCTCCTCACTAGGCTAGCGAGCCTGTCTGTGAAGATGCTCTTCTCGGTCTTCATCAGATGGATCACACCTTTTTCTAGCAATCCTTCTTGGAACACCATCCCATGGTTGAAGAAGACAAAGTCCTGCTGGTGACACCATCTGCACAGCCATGCATTGACTTGCAGGATGCATCTACCCCTGACCAGGCCCTTCTCCTTGACCAGAAGGATCGAGGAGAACAGTATCTGAGCCCTTCACCCTTGCACCCAGAGTCCTGTAGTCACTTTTGATCTGCTTGGAGTCCTCCCCTGGCAGTATCATGGGTGGCCCTGTGGATGAGCAGCATGGGGTAGTAGTCGGATGGCTGGATGAGTCTCAGTAATCCTTCCATGGCATCTTGGATCCACGCTCTAGGCAAGCAGCAGACCTCCCAAGGCAACAGGTCAGATCAGCAGATGGATGTCTCCATTTCCAGCAGAAGGAACCACCACCCCCTGTTACTTCCTTTTGGTGGCAATGGTCTCAATCCTCCCAACCTTGGGGAGGCCTGGCCTGGCCTTCTGTGACAGAACATGCTCCTTCTCTTCCGTTACTAGGGCTCCATATCTGGTCTGCAGGCAAACCATTGCAGGTGGAGATGAAGACTTCTCCTTGCTGCCAGGACTTGGGTCTAGTATGCTTGCTGTACAAAATAGGACTTCTGAACTCTGATGTAATAAGTATTAAGCTGCTTTCACTGTTCAGGGAGGCGTTCAGAGTGTGAACGAAGAGGTTTCTCAAAGTGTTCAGTTTAACCTGATTTTGGTTTTATTGAAATCAATGGCAGGCTTTCTTCATTGACCCGGTTATTGGCTTGGCTTTGTTCCTACGCGAGGCCTTTGGAAATTCCAAGCCGAGCAACGTGTTATTAAGGTTGCCTTATTTAAGGTGTTAATAATGTAACTAAGTGGATCTTTTAAAAGGTTTAGGTAAAGTCTTATGCAAGTAGGCAAGGTGGTGTGACTATGGGCATAAATTAAATACTACTAAGCATAGCCTGTCAAGCCAGGCCTTTCTCGGTCTGCTATCTGGTACCATGTAAACCAGCACAGCCTGTACCATGGTTTGGGTTATTGCTGATCAAACTAGTGTCCCCACCTGGACTAGCCTGGGTGAGGAAGGTGTGTGGACACCCAGCAAGACTAAAAACAAGACCTGTCAAAGGGTGGATGAGGTCCCTGTGAGCCAATGACCACCCATACCTGTAGAAGAGCTGGGCACCACTAGGTGACTCTGCCCAAACAATCCCCAGTGATGCAAAGCAACTCAACTAACCTCCATTGGAGTGGAGGAGGGTTTTTACAGCATTTAAGGTACCTCAGCGGCCTCAGGACTGACCCGACCTGACTAAGCATAATTTCCTTTGGCTGAATTCCTTGATTTACAGCAAAACTTAAATGCAGCCTGATGTGGTACCTCTTTGGGAACCTGAATGACAATCCACTCGTGCAGAGCATTTGAATAGACTCTCTGGTGTGTTGGGAATATGAAGTCCCCCTTTTTTTCTAACAAGATTCCTTAGATGTCTCTTCCACTTGCATCTTTCAGTGCCAACCTAGGTTTAGTAACAGAATTAAACGTGAGATTTATTCAGTAAGAAAAGACTTGCATAAATCCATAAACTGGATTTCTTAAACAGCCACTGACCGTAGTGCAAGGAAAGGATGTATCCCACACTAGCACTTCTGGAACGTATGACTTGAAGCAGGCCGAAGAATGTTTCTTGGCAAGATTGGATCCTGCTGTCCTTCTAGGAAAGGTACCATCAATCTCTGCTTTGTCGAGTATAAATTTTGAATGGTTACGTACATCTAGAGGTTGGTTTCACAACCTAGTGTGTTACTCTGGAAATGGGGCATTGTCACACAGGTAATAAAGCCTTTTTTCCAAAACAAGAGGGCAGCTGTTGGGAACCTGACTTCAAGAAATGTATCTGTTAGTTTGATTTGCCTTTAAACTAAGCTGATTTTGGATGCAGCAACAACCCTTCTAGTAAACTAATTGTATGTGATGAAGTGGTGGTTGGCAAAGATTGATTTCAGTCTCCTCTGCCAGACTTGCCCCTTTCTTCCTGGGGATGCACTTTGACCATCACCTTGCTTCTTTCCACACTTGTCGCTATTCTGTCTTGACACCAGTGATCACTTCCTTGCCGGTCAGAGGTTTTGATGACCGCCTTGTGATCAGGGGAACCTGTTCCATTATTTAAATGAACTTTTCTTTCAGCTCTGCGTTCTTCCTGGTACAGCAGCACTGTCACCATTTTATTCCCAGCACCTCCTTTTTGCAGCCACCTATTTCACGGCTTTGGACTCCCTCTCTGTTCTCAGCTTTTTTGCCAAAACTAGTTTTAATTCCACTGCTCAATCTGATTTAATATGGAGAGGTACACAAGGCAAAATGATGAACGGCAGAATTATTAAGACTCCCTCCTATTTGAATTGGATACACCTGGGCCCACAGAGACTTTATCCTCTTTCTCGCAGGGTGGGTGGGGGTCTCAGACTCGACCCACATACAGTGTGCCCTAGCCCCGCATGCCTCGTACAGAGCTGGTGTGGCACATTGTGTGTGCATGCGCTGCATATGGCTACATCCCAAATGTTTTTTTTCTCCTTCCTTTTGTTAAATCTTCAAGACCATATTTTAATTAAAGCGCCTCCAAGTACCTGCATACCTGAGGGGCTTCTCACAAGAGAACCTAGGTGTCAGTGCTGTGATTGCTTAACCTAGGACAACTCTACTTCAGATGCATTTCACAGACAGTTAAACAACAAAGTTTGTTTGATGAATAGCTGTAATGAGAAACTCTTGTTTCAGAAAGCTCTCATTTTTTGTTAGGCGAGAGAGAAGACTAGATCTGTGGGTCAACTTGAAAACCACCCTCATGAGATCATAAAAAATTGCTTTTTATGACTTCAGTTAGTCATAAACAGAGACTGTATAATGTTCTTTGAAATGTAAAGGTGACCTGCAAATATCTTGCCAATTAACTAGACTTAGTGTTATGGGCTGAATGTCCCAAGTAACAAAGGTAAGAGGAGTATATTCACACTTGAAACTTCCTAGTCCATTCATCGCTACCTGGTTCTCTTTCCACTCCTACAGAAAGCATGCCTAATGCCTGAAGAAGGGTGCTTGTGCCCAAAAGCTTGCAAAGAACTTTGTTCCAGCTACTCAGTTGGTTTGATAAAAGATATCGCATCTACCCAAAGAACCTGGCCTGCCTGTGTCCTTAGACCAACACAGCCACAACTGAAAACCCTGCCTAATGTTTAGGGATATTTGTAGAGGTCCCTTCTAATGAATTTGATCTGGAAACAGGTCATTTGATATTAAGGATTAATATTTTCTAGCTAGTCTTCTGTTTTAATCTCTCTTTATGGGGCCTTGGTAACAAAGAAACTTAAATTTCTCATACTCTCAAGATGTGGGCATGTATTGTATCTCTACTTCTAACTGGCAAGAAACCATGGCACAGAGCTAGGAATTGAAATGGGTCTCTGCAGTTCAGTCCAATCAAGTCCAGTGTCTAAACCGCAGCATCTCCCACTGAGATGTGAAGGTCATGCCTGAAAAAGCTGGTTGAAGACTGCCCTCTGACAGATTGTGGGCACCACCTGAAAGTGGTTGCTGAGTCTGATCAGTGCCTAAATAGCGGTTCCTATATATAAACAATTGGCCAGCCACTAGCTTATAGTTAACCCATGATTCTTAAATAAAGTATTTGGGATGGGGTTGTGGAAGGAGCCATTTTCTATTGTGCTTTTCTCCACAAGCACTGGAAATCCTTTTAGCTTTGCTTGGTCAGTGCCATGTTGCAAATGACTTCTACCTGTGCGGGAAGGATGCAGCTTGGTTTTGTTGCTAGATTTGCTGATGGTTTCTCTGATGCTTGAAATTTCAGTGAGTGGCATGGTAGACTTTGGTATATCTGGTATAGTCTGTGGTATATCTGATCATTCTTTTCCTTGCATGAATCAGAGAGCAACTCCGATTACTCTTCTGAATCGAAAACGTTTGTTCTAGTCGCACAGATGCACTTCTACGCAGCATCAGTGTCCAGATGCGCTTCTGTCCAGCATCAGTGGACTCCATGCCCATTACTAGTAATTAGTAATACTTCTTACAGAATGGCATCATTTGAGCTTATAAGGTATCTTGAGTGTGACTATCAGCTGGGTAGAGAAAGAGGGTTTGAAGAATCAATTAAACATTGTCACGAGTATCAAAGTGTATCTTGTTTTTAAGGCAGAACAGTGTTGGGAACCTCCTGTATAACCAAATGACTGCAGTAATTAAATACTTTTTCACTCCAGCTCTCCTGTATCTTATCACTGTCGTCCGTGTAAACTTTTCCTCATTGGCTCAAGTGTGTGCCGCGCTTCAACTTCTGTAACATGCATGTAAGTGAAGACCAGGAGTCACCTCAGATGTGACTGCATGCAGCCACCCCCCTCCCCGTCTTCTGATTTCTGTAGAAAGGCGGTCTGATCATCTGATGCTAAGTGCACCATCCTGACGCCTGATCCAATATTGAATCCATTTTAGTAGCCCAATGCTGATCTTCAAGATGATTAGAGGCCCTGTCCGTTAGCATCAGCATTTATCTTTCCATGTTCTTGACTATCAAGGCAGCAGCACTTCTTAGGGACTATGGGGTTGATTGTGCTTGCATGGAAATCGGTAAATAAAGAGCACTGGATCCTTTCAGCAGTTGGCCTATACCTGTGGAGCTCCTCTATTTAAAAATCGAACAGAAAAAGCAAGTCTATTGCAAACTTCACCTGCAGAAGAGACCTGTTCCCTAGCATTTGCTTTTTCCCGGTAACCTCCTTGAAAATGTAGAGCTTTTTTATTTTTTACCATGCAATTGTTTTATAAAGCCTTGTGACAAGAAACTGAATAACATTTCCCCGGTTTAGGTTTCTGTTGTTTTGGACATGTTTTGAGATTTGCCATGGTACGTAGTTACAAATTCTTAAGTTAGAATTGTTCAGCAAGCTGTTGACATTCAAAATGCCCTTGCTTTCTCCCATGGCCCCTCTTGATTTCCACCAGAGCTTAACTGTACTTTTTCTCAAAGAGATTTCTGAAACAGCCAGAAATAATGAAGCGATGGATATGATGTTTCTGTGCCATAGAGGAAGCTCTTACTGTTGGAGAGCATTCGGCTTGGACCTCATTATGAATAAAAACTGTGTGCTCTAAAGGAAACAAATGTGCAAGATGAACCAGATTCTGTGAAAGAAATGAGAATAAAGCACTGCTACCATGAGACCACAAGACCTTGCTCTGTTCCATATTGCACTGCTTTGACTCTGATCTAACAATACCCAGCTGCTTATAAAAAATAAAAAAATAAAAAAAACCCCTCTTTTTCTACTGCCCAGAGAAAATGCCAGGGGAAATATCTCCATTGTGCTGGGATTTAGGCATGCACATCTGATCACAGTTATTTTCTTGACTTTGTAATTACACTGCCATTCATTTCAGTTAGCAAACAGGACTTCTACAGATGAGTTCTTCTGGGCCAAGTACATTCTTTCCATCTTGTTTGGACATGTCCAGTTAAACAGAATTGGATCTGGCTTAATCCAGAATATTTTAAAGCAAGTACTTTTTGTTAGGATACCCTGTAATCAGCATGTTCGAAGAGCTTGAATGGAAATTGAGAAGACTTTTCTGTAACTGGTTGCTTGGTGTCTGAGAGACTAGTACTGTGTCCTTCAACATGTTCCTTATAATTTTTTTAGCAAAAATCAAGCTATTTACTTCTAGGAAACAAGTTTTATTAAGAAGTTTTATCACCATGTATTTTTATTAAGTGCTGCAAGGACTATGGTGCATTGCAACAGACCTAAGCACGTATTGGTAATTAAAACCTTTTGTTTGCATTAACTATATCAGCTTTTATGTTTTATATTTCAGTGAAGAGAGTGGAGCTAGAGCTCTCTTCTTTAGTTTGTGTAAACTTGGAAGCATTCACATGTGGACCAAAAGACTGGGCTTAATACTGAAGTACAGCAATATGTCTTACTGCAGTATCCAGCTTTACATATAGGTAGTTCATGTTGCTTCTAATCTTGCCTGTGCTTATGCCACTGTTATCCAGGTTTCATAGTTGTTAGGGGCTGGAAGGGACCTTACAGATTCTCGGGTCCAGCCCCCCTGCAGTTGGGCAGAAAGACTGCTGGGATCAGATGACCCCAGCAAGATGAGCATCGAGATTTTTTTTTTTTTGAGGTTGAGTTTGGTGGCTTTTGGTTTTACTGCCTGGTCTGCAGTAACATTCACTTAAACTTCTACATGAGTTTGTCTTACAAGTTAGTGAAAAATGGCTCAGTGAAATTATTTACTCAAATCCAAGTTGAGTTATTTTTTCCCCTCTCCATTCAGCATGAGGAAAAACAGACCTGGGACAAGTGGCTGCTGAAGCTCTGGGCCCAAAGCCAGAGCCGCAGGCCAAGGCTGGAGCCATGCCTCCCACTGCTGCCTGGATTCAGGAGCTATGGAGTCAATAGCAGCTGCAGTGGATCTGGGTCAGGTCAGTAGTGTGGGTTTGGGGAGGAGGGTGGCACGTGGTGCAGGACAGGTAGCAAGTGGTAGGGATGCAAGATATAGGGATCTACCTGCTTTGAGCCTTTCAAAGCTCTTCCTGACTTGTCTATCCGTGTCCTGACTTGGTACATCTGAGGGCTGCTGGACATCCTGCTTGCTCACTTGGTGTTGCCCATTGCATCCTTTTATATAGCTGAAGCATTGTTTTAGTTTTAGTACAAGAACCCTTAGGCAGCCCATACAGGAGGATGAATTTTTCACTGTCTGAGAGGTATGTGGCAGACCAGGTGTTCGGCTTTCAGCACACGGGTTAATCCATCATTGATGATACTCGTTCTTCAAGTGTAAATATGTCTGTGTGCATGCAGTCATTTTCCGTAGCAGTACTTGAATAAGTTGTAGCAAGCCAGTCTCTGGGATTGTTCCTTTAAAGAGAACAATGCTAGTGTTCCTCCTTTTTTTTTTTTTCTGACTTCAATTAGTGTTTTGGGAATCTTTGATATCCCACAAAATATAGGTTTTCTCAAGTCATCTGGCATGTCTTTAGTATTTCCAGTCCTCCTTGTTACTGGGCCACCTGCCTTAAATCCGTGTTTGGATATCTTTCCTAACCCTACTACTTGATGTACTCAGCCTGAATTTGACATCCCATTCAGGTGCAGTGGGAATGTGAGTTGGTTTAATCACTTTACAATGGAATAGATGGGTGAAACCAGCAGTAGTCACCTCAAGGTCCGAAATGAATCCAAGATTGTCTTTAGGTAAGTGTGCTATATATGCAGAGGCAGGGCTGTGAAACACCACCCATGCAGGTAGATGAGAAGCTTTCCAGCTTCTTCAGGTGCTAAGATTTCAGCTTAAACCTTCCAGCCCCTAGGGTTTCCCCCATCCTTGGAGCGTGTAATGTCTCCATTACACCCTGCCTTTTGGAAGACTTTCTTGAGATGGGTCCTGTGCTACTGCTGCTGCCCAGAGCCTGTCCAAGTTGCAGCAGCAGGCTTGCTCTTTTCATATTACCTATTCAAATCAATCAGTATTGACCATCTATCCCAATGTCTTAAACTGCTGAGGAACTTCTCCAAATTTTGCAATAGGAAAAATATTGCTGCTGGGCAAGGAGAAGGTGTTCACTAATAGCTGATCAAACACAAATAGACACCATGGATCTCTTCCCGGCATGGGCTCAGATGGAACTGGCATTGTCCGCAGAAATCCTACTCTGCTAATTAACAGAGAATAACTTCTGGGCTGTAGCCTGGCATTTCACAAGAGATATAGTTTCGTCATGAATTTCAATACCCCCCCTTCGCATGCATTAGTAAATCTTATGCACTTAAATCACTTGAGCTGTATGCATGCTTACGTGGTACTGTTGCTGGCTCAGTTGCAAAGTGTACTGTTTTGACTCAATTTAAGTATGCTCTGCAAAACTCTCCCTTTGCCCACCTCTGTAAATGTAATTCTTTGAACCCAGTACAAAACCAAGCTCATTAGACGCAGCAGAAGTGGTTAATGGTCTCATGCTTTTGTAGGGGCTCATAATAGAAAATACCTTCCTCACCGCCCCCCACCTGCTGTTGGCTACTGCTAAACTTTAAATATAAATGACAATTTTTCTCTTCTTGCCAGCCTTGAAATGCCTGGAGATGGCATTAAAACTGTACTTAGCAGTACTGAGCTTTTAGATCCATGGCAGAGTAGACCTTTATCCAGTCTTCCTTCAATCTTCAGCTGTCAGCTGTAGAAATCAATTTCTGTATTGTGGCATTTGAATCTTTAGTGGATTGATTATATTAAAAAAAGGGGGGGGAGAGTTGGGATCCATGAGAGGGATTAAATTACCGTGCTTGGTAAGGCAATTTCATGTCCATTTGGTGCCATTTAAAAGATTGTGCACAAGGCATAACGCTCTAGGTCACTGAGCTTTCCCTAACCGTTTTGTGAGATGGTAATAGTGTCTCCTCCAAAGCATTTCTGCAGCTGCAGTGTTTTGAAAAGCGGAGGCTTGCTTGTAGCTAAATGCCTCACCGGGTTGGTTTTCCAAGAGGTTAGCAATGTGCGTATCAAGGTTGTGTTAGCAGGTGTTGTGCAGAGGTGCCCTGGTGCCAGGAAGTCTGGCAGCTGCTGTTTGGAAGAGCTGATCAGCTTCTCTGATCTTTAGGGAAAAGGTGTTTTTAGCTTTCAGACTGTTGATCAGAATACTCGCCCAGAAGTCTTTTGGCTTCTGGTTCATGACATCAGTGATGTCTCCTTTGTCTTGGCTGTCTGAGAGCTTTGTCTGTTTCCTTCCAGCCTCTGGGACATGTTCTTGTGAACGAGTGTTTCTGAGATCCAGCTGCCACCAGTTTTGACAGTCAGTTTAATGAAAGGTGCAGCATTTTCTCGCCTACCGTGAACTGCTGGGACATTTTTTCTGTTTTATATGGGTTGGTCACAGTCAGGTCAGCTTCCGTCTTTGCCTTCCCACTCCACATGGTACACCGTCTTGTTCTCCATGCATACTTGCAGCTGGATCTTTTATAGCATCCTGCAAAACTAGGGTCTTTTCTCTTCCCTCCTCTTCTACTAGATATTCTTCTAACATCCTTCTAAAAAACCTTTCCATCTTCCACAACAATAAAGGCATCTTTATTACCTGGGATGCCAGCATCCCAAACATGTCTACTACCCTCAGCCAGCAGGCCAGAGGCAGCCTGTGCTCCCAAATACATAATCTACTTTCTTTAGGCAAGTGTGATCTGGTAACAAAATGTTACTTGTACTTTCTCTTCAATGGACAAGCTTCATGGACCAAATAGTTCAGTGCTATTTAGTGGCAGACTTCATTGCCGGGTTTCCAACATGGGGGGTCTTATCCTATTGAAATCTGAACACATTGGGCCAAGGAAGGTGTCACACACCCTGTCCATGGGCGAGTTCTGACTTTCTCCCCACTGTGCTGCTGCTCGCCCCAAGAAACAGATAGAGGTAAGTCCCTATCTCAGCAACTCGGATCCTCTGCCCTTGTATCTGGACTGCAGGTGCAGTGAGGGATCTCTTGTGCCCTCAAGTGCCCCCGCTTTAGGGCATGGAAGAAGTTATGGGGCCCCCTTTCCATAGAAAGTGTAGCCTGGAAAATCACTCGCCCAAAAATCATTCCTCCCACTGGCAATCAGTGAGGCAACAAACAGCAAAAGGCTTTATTATGAAGGATGAAATAATTATGCAGATAAAACCAACCATAGTTTTAGAGTTAGGAAATAAGATGACTACATCTGGCTCTCCTTAGCCTTCCATAAGAGTCCTACCAGAGTATGAGATCCACCTTTCTGCCAGCTGGACCCATCTTGCAATCTGGGGACCAGTGAAACCCCACGACCTGTGATTCAAAGATGGATATTCTAGCCTAGCTAGACTCTTAACCTGCCAGCCTGCCCTTCCTGTAGCAGTATTGTAATGTTCACAAGTCACCAGACTCCTCCAGAAAGTACTGCTGCATTTGGAGTCCCACTGGCTTGCTGGGCCATTACTCCCAGATGCCCTCTGCTGTTGTAGAGTCGGTTGCCCCATCATTGGCGAACAGTGCCCGGGGGCACCCATTCCACCAGTGGCCCCTTATTTCCGCTGTTGAGAGTTAAGTTTGCCCTGTCCCTAGGACACGATGACAAGGGAGAATTAGCAGTTGCACCCGCTCCCTCAGTTCCCTGACTAAACTATATCCCAAACCGTAAAGGTGTACATGGCCGGCATAACAGCATCCATACATTGATAACAGTATTATAAATGGACGCAGCCTAGCATGGGCTTTTCAGTAAAGCACCGTGCTCTATCAGTACAATAAAACATGAGAAAACAATTGCAACATGCCACGGACCCCAAAATATGACAGGGTTTGTGACAGAAGGCACTCTCTCCCTGGCTGATACTTGAGAGTCCAAGTGGAAGAACTGAAGTTGCTTTATGTTGGCACTTTCACATGCCGCCACTCAGGTCTGATGGCTCTTATCAGATCTGGCCTTTGGTCAGCAATGATTCCTTAGTCAGCAAAGCTGCCTAAACCTCAGTTTGTCCTTGCCTTAACTGATGTCTCTCATCCCAACAAAGATCTGATCTCGGGCCAGAAAATTGCTGGGCAAATTCTATTCTTTTCCTCCCCATTAGTACCCACTTGGAAACGCATGCTCAACAGCGCATCTTAATTCATTGGGCTACTCAAATTTGCTCATTTTCCTCTGTCCTTTGTTAGTTATTCCACTAGCGCTGTTCATAAATCTCTTGATTACTGGTTAATGTGGAAAAGGGAAGAACTGTTACCTTGTTAAGTATTTCCATAATTTACAAAGAGAGCAGTGAGCCGGCAAGTTGGCATGAAAACACTCGTTCACATTCCCCATTGCCCGAGAGACCAACTGAAACGAAACCTTTCAGCCTGCCCTGGTGACAGCCGGATTGCGATAGGAAAATGTAGCAATTGGCCTATCGGTGGCAGGCTCTCAAATGGGATTACTTGCGTATCTCGGTGCCCTAAATCAGTTAATATTTGAACATCCTTTGAGGTATGCCCTTGTCAATTTGTGGCAGAAGGTATTAAAAGAAAAAAACCCAACCTTCTGAACACTTTAGTGCTTAACATGGGGCTGAAATCATTGTGGTGTGCTAATAGGCAAATGACTTAAATGTACCATATGCTCTTTACATTTAAAGGGCACTTTACCTGGATGGAATGGACTTATGCTGTACATTTCATTAATGATTTGAGGCAATAAGAAAAATCAGGCTAAGAATTTTCTTTTCCGGGTATTAGTTGAAAGGCTGATTTTAAACCCTTTAGGGAGAATTCTTATGCGTTTCTTGGGGGGTAGGAAGGCACCCAAAAAGTGGCAGAAATATATATGTTCACCATAAAGCCTTCCTCTTTCTAGCTTGTATAGACTCCTTTCATACAGGCGGCGGGAAAGTAGAGGATCCCAAAACTCTTCCCATCTCTGCTGCCCTGTTCGTCTAGCACTTAAATGTAAGCTGCAGCTGATCATATCAGCCACTGACAAAGTAAATAGCTCTTTCTGAGTGCATGCGTTCATTTGCTAGGTAGATGTCATCCTTCATTATTTCACGCCATTTCACTCCACTGTGTTTCTTCCCTTTCTGCCTGTTCTGCACCAGACAGTCATAAATATTCATGCCGACTTTCCACTATCCATTTAGTCCTGTATACTTAGCTGATGGTCTGTTCATTTTTTTTTTATAAACTTGGGCTTTGTTTTGGCATCTGAGGGCTGCCTAGCAACCTAAAAGACTAATGCTTTGAACCTCTGGCTCCGGGTTGTCAAGGGGAGCCATTAAGGTCTTGAGATTTAGGAGATTTTGTTGAAAGACCTACCAAAATATCATGATTTATATGCCAGGTATCCAAGCTGTAGCCATATTGGAATCAAAGCTCATGGAAGAGGTGATATATTTTATTAGACCAACTAGATATTTGCAAACAAATTATTTTATTTATTTGCAAGCTTTCAGGCATGCTTGCCCTTCATCAGGCATAAGAGAGAGCAGAGATGGGAGAACTCTTATAATCTCTGCTCTCTCCTATGCCTGATGAAGGGTGAATTTTCCATGAAAGCTTGCAAATAAATAAAATAACTTGTTTGCAAATATCTAGTTGGTCTAATAAAAGATGCTTATAGGCCTGCATTTGGGACACATGATTTGTATGTAGCAGAATGCAGATGCCTAATTTTGGGGGGCTTTCTCATGTTCTAACTCTTCTTGACTTGTTCAGCTACAATAATGAGTAGAAATGTCATCCCCTACATTTTTTTTTCAAACAAATTTGCTCTGGCTCAGATGCCAGCTCATTTTGTTCAGCCGTCACAAAGCTGTCCAGACTTGCTAAGCAGTCCTTTTCTAATTGAATATTTAAAGACTGAGATGCAATTAGTTATCGTATGCCTTGAACCTAGAAGGGAAATGGCTACTGCTGAGCTGCCTTATCACTGATTGCAAGAATGTTCCTCCACGACTGGAAGCGTGGAGCACACCGCACTGGCACCTGCCTTCATTCCTCCGTCTGGTGTTGCACTTCACCTGGACTTGCTGCCATCTCATAGGCCTTCCAATTCTCGTTGTGCACAAGGGGCACCCTGATTCCTCATCAAGAAATGTTTAATGGATGCAAAAGATAACGAGCCATGAGCGTGGGGAGGGCACTTGTCAGGGTCTCAACCCAGCCTGAGGCAGGAAATAATTGAGCAGTACTTATCTTCATAATGATCACATTTGGGTGTCGCTGTAAGTTCAGGTTATGGCTCTGAAGAAATGCAGAACTCTAGAACTCTTGGGTCAGAGATGATATCTTTTATTAGCCCAACTAAGAAATCACAAAAACAATTATCTTTCTTTGCAGAGGTTACAGCTCTGAGCACTTTGTAGGATCATAGGCTGGAAGGGGCATCCAGGGTCTTCTAGTCCAACACCACTGCAGGAGCAGCTGTTCCTTACCCATCACAGGCAGATGTCCATCCAGATGTGTATTTAGTTGTTTTTCGATAACCTACAGCAGTGGAGATCCCACCACTTCTCTGGACAGCTTATTCCATTGTCCTTTTATTCTGGCAGTAAGGAGGCCTTTTCTGAGAGCTGATCTATCTGCCTTGCTGCTGTTTAACCCACTGCCTCGGGTCCTGTCCATTATGACCAGAAGGGGCTGTTACCGTCCTCTCATTCGACCTTCAGCATTATGGTCCGGACAGAGAAATCAAGTGTGGCTTGTTACACTGCTGTTATTTGGGCTTCTACAGCTCTTACTTTTAATGGGCTTTTTCAGGTCCAATAACTCCGATCACCAAGTTCTATAGAGCTGCTCATTTTGGCAGCCGGTGACTAAATGTTTTGTTCCTGGGAACTGCATTAAATGCTAAACACATGTGCCTTCACAGTGTAGCTGGGAGAGGTTGCCAAGGGGCGCAGAGCTCAACTGTGGGAATTCTCGGTTGAAAACTCCCAAGGCCGAGAGTATTAAAGCTGTATTTCTGTAAGTGCTAGACAAGCTCAGCTGCCACAAAGAAGTGGATGGCGAATGGTTTCTCTCATGCTTGGCTTGCAGGAGGGCAGGGAACAGAGCGTATGAATGGGATGTGGGGGGAGAATAGAAGAAGGGAACGGTACAGCTCTGGCCTGTGAAAGAAGTGTGCGTTTTTTCCAAAGAGGAAGAAAGAGAAACTGGCAAAAGTGTTTTAAGGAGGAAAACTTGATGTTCAGTTTAGGAAATGAAGAAGCAGGTGTTGCAGTAGATTGCTGTTGATTAGGAGCTCTTTTACATGCCGAATTGTAAGGGGTGATTCAGTGGAGCTGGCACCTTGTTGGAAGGGACCCTCCAAAGGGACCCTTATTTTCTGCTTTCCTACTCCCTTCAGTTGGAAATCTGGTGGACCCGCCACACTCCACCTGCTAATTTGTGGGGTTTATAGTGGCAGTGGCTGACATGCCACTTAACCAATTGTTTGGGAAGGAGCAGCTGCTGATTCAGACACACAGTTCAGTGCATTTTAAGCTCCCAAAATACTTTCATGGTATGCTACAATCTGCCCTGCCTGTTGCACAGAAGTGTGAATCAGCGCAGCTGTGCCACTAACACGTCAGGGTGTCAAATGCCTGCTCCAGGAATAGGCAAACAAACTGGGGGTGTATCCTCCCATTCTTTGATCACAAGCTCTCGCCCATGTGAATACTACAGTAACGAGCTCGAGGAATATCTGCTCTCCCAGGTTTTTTTCCACTGTTCTTATTATTTATCATGTTTGTCAGAATAGTAGCTAAAAGCCAGTGAGGACTGAAGGACCCCATTTGGCTGACCAGCGTACCCAGAAGGCCTCTGCCCCAGATGCTTGTAAGTTAAATAGGCAAGGCATAGGGTGGGCAAATGGGAGGTAAAACTGAGTGAGTGTTGGGATGGTTGCCCAGAGTGAGCAATGGATGTTTGCAAGGATCAGGCTAAGTCTGATTTTGAGGGAGGAGAGAAGCCAAGTGGGAAAGGTGAGGGGATGGGGCAAGATGGCCAGAAGACTTAGAGGATCCTCCACCCCTCTTCCTGCCCCAAACTACCTGTTAGGCTTGTCTAACGCTTCCTCTCTAGAAGCTGTACCCTGGCCCGCAGCAACTAGGCTATTGGCATCACAATGTCTGGAGTACTGCACACTCCATCTCTGCAACCTGCAGGTATTCAGGTTGCAGCAGTGAAGTCTCTTGAAAATAACTGGTGTCAAACTGACCTTCAGAGCGTGTTGCTTTGCCCCCACGTTCCCCTTTGGCCTTTCCTTTTTCCAAACCCGTACCAAGTTAACTCCTCTGTGCTTACCTATTCTCTTACCGCACTGCTTTTCGACTCTTAAAAATGATAGTCATTCCCAGCTTGTCTGTTCATTCCACCAGTACCTGTGCTCCCCCCCACTGCCTTCAAATGAATGTTTCATTCAGCCCCTTTGTATCCCTTAAGCAAGCATTTAAAACTAAAATTTCAAGTGAAGAACTTGAACACTCATTCAGAGAATGAGGATTAGTTGACCTAGCAGTATTTGCAGGATGACTGAAATGCCATTGGACTCAAAAATTAAAGAGCAGCATGCTAGGCTGGCAAGTTTCCATTCTGCTGATTCTCATTGACCCAAAAGTCTTAAAGGTACTGTCATGGACTTGTCCATGTTATATGTCACCATTCTCCTCCCTATCAGCAGCACCTGAAAATGGCAGAACTGCCAGAACAAAGGCCAGTATCCAGTCATTGTGTGCCTGTCACAGAGATGCTTTTCACCTTGGGTTAACTGATTCCCAGTTAACTTGAAATGTGTAATGTGAATGCAAAGGTAGGACTGTACGGAGGTCCTCCCAGCATGTTTGTTTCAAGCTCTGGGGTGTTTTTTTTAAAGCATGAACTGATGCTACTTTTTTTTTTTTTTAAAGCATAACCCGATGCTCAGGGTACCAGAGCGTGAAACTGGCTACATGATGATGAACTTAAGTAGCCTGTTATTGCCATGGATAAATGGAATGGCAAAAAGGCAAACTGCAAAATGATGAAGAGTAACTTTAAACTTCGTCACGTAGAATAATCTTGTAACGCAAGCAAAGAATGAGTATATCTATTTATTATTATTTATCACGTTATCACGAACATATATGTACAGAACAAGAATATATATATATTCATTCTTTGCTTGTATTACAAGATTATTCTGTGTGAAGAAGTGTGAAGTTACTTTTCATCATATCTGATGTTTCTGGAATAGGAATTTTCACCCAAAGCCTCATTTTCTGCCTTCATATCCTTGAAATGTCTTAACTTATTGAAAAGCATCTCAAATTCTTTCTGGGGGAAAGAAAACCAAAACAATCTATTATAGAAACTGCATATATGTTAACAACCTGCACTTTCAATTATGTCAGGAAATAAATCTTGTGGAAGGCACTCCTTCAACCATTCCATGTGTAAATACGCAACGAAATGCACTGCTTTGTCCGTATAATGCAAGCATTGCTGAACAAATACAGAAGTGACTTCAGTCTTCTGCAAAGTACAAAATGTTCCCAGCTCCCAGAATCAATGGAGGCTCCAATTCAATCTGAGAAGCCGGGCTGGAAGTCTTTCCATTAGTCATTCACAGCCTGGGCGGTCAAAACATGCTTCTTTTTCTTATCCTGGTAACTGCATGTTTAGTATTGCCATTTCCTTTCCAAGGAAGTAAACAGGTTTGAGTTTGACTAGCTAGTACTGCAGGTAGTAGATTTGAAAGTTCAAGATTATGTTAGATGAATGATTGATGTAGAGCTCGGGTGGCCGACTCCCATTTGGCCTTGTGGGCTGGATCTAGACCGTTGGGCTTCCCGGGGACCAGACAACTGGCCTCTGGCAGCAGCTTGTCAATACAGTCACTGGAGCGACCGCCTTGACATGGCTCGGGAATCTAGTGGGTGAACACCACTGCTGCCAGCCCCCTCCCCTTTTACTCTGCTGCCCGTTTTCACTTGCCACCAGTGATTGAAGACATCAAATTTATTGGCAGGCGCCAAGAGATGAGAGGTGGTGGAAGCCCCATCCTTGGAGGTTTTCAAAACCCAGCTAGACAAAGCTTCGGCTGGGATGATGTAGTTGGGGCTGGTCCTGCTTTGAATGGGGTCGGACTAGATGCAACTTCCTGAGGTCCCTTTCTACCCTCATTTTCTGTGATTCTGTGGTGGTGATGTTCAGCCACCCCCACTTCTGGAGCTGTTCCAGCAAGCCTTAAGGACCACACTTCAGCCGTTTGCAGGCTGCAGCCTGTGGGCCGCCAGTTGAACAGACCTGTTGTAGAGTGTGAAAATACCAGTAGCTGTCTGGGATTAGGAATAAACTTTTGTGGGCTAGACTGTTTGCACTTTTTCTCTGCAGCATCTTCTGCATCAGGGTGCTGAATTAGATGGTGCTTGGGTCTGATCTGGTCGGGCTGTTCATTTTGCACCAGGAGGGAAGTCCTCTGAACAATGGCTTGAATCAACAGAGAATTGTTTTAAGGACTAAAACTTCTGTGGGCACAGTGTGTAGTAAGCACACAGGGTTGGACTTTGACAAGTTCCTTCCCCTCCCTCCCCTCCCCTTCCCCCCCTATCTCCTGTAATCAGGTCTCATGCTACCCTCTGGATTCCTGCCATTCCAAAATGGTAAATGATTTTTAAGACCTAAACTTCCTATGAACAAGCATGGTTGGCCCCTGGCTCTCCAGAGAATTAGCCAGCTTGCTTTGCTGCTGTGGGTGGAGCAGGGTCAAATTTCCATGGCATAAAAGCAGAGAATAAGAGGGATTTTTTTTTTAATAAGCTGTTTTAATCACTTTGATACGCCCAGTTCTGTATCAGGAGTGTGGGCCGACACGTCTAATAATAATCTTCCCTGATGACTGGCTCATGTGGCTCACTTGAAGTTGAGTATGAGCATGGCCACCTCTGGGGGTTTCTTTTTAAATAAGAATCTAAAAAAGGTCTTCACTGATCAGCATTCAAGATGTTGCCCTGTCTCTCAATGGCACTGCTTCCCTTTACTGTAGCCCTGATTTCCAGCTCTGCTGTTAACCCATCTATCCGTTTCCATGACATACCATTAATGATTATGTACTGGGGACTTGAGAGCCAGCAAATAAGGTGAGTGAAAACACTGGCTGCACGCCCGTTGGCAGGAAAACCTCCGCTCCTTTCATCATGCTTAGCAGAACTAACATAGGGCCAGATCGTCTGACCCTGCTGTGGCTGACACTGGAGCGAGATTGCACCGTAAAAATGCCCGAGCCCTGTCTGCACTGAAGATCTTGCTGGTTAAGCCATACCATGGTGAAACACAGGGCTTAAAATAAGCCCAGCTCCTAGGCATTTCTTCCCTTGAAAATTATACACTGAGCTGCCTTGCTAGGAACGTGTGAATTGTATCTTTGCAGTGATCCCTCTTCTCTGCGACCTTTCCTGAAAGAGAGCCTGCAAAGGGAAAGAGAAACCTCAGGCTTATCTCATCTTCTGCTTCCCTATATATAAAGGTGATCGAAAAGGTGCTTTAAGCTTTCCTGAGCTTAATTGTTACCTTTTGAGAACGCAGAGCCTCGGAGGGATGTTTTTTTGCTGGGGCCTCCTGGGTGAAGCAGGGGAGGTGGACGTGGCAGCTTTCAGCCTTGAACTGAAGAAGCCAGATGTTGAATCTTAAGAGGTTTTTGGGGGGTAGGGGGAAGGGGGTGATGACAGTGGTGTAAAAGTACTGAATAAAAATCCCTTTTGTTTTCTATCAGCTTTCACTGCTATTCAGGAGATACAGCCAGCTGTCAAACCTGTATTTTTTTTTTTTTTTCTGGAAGAATCCATGGATGTGACCTGAATTTCTAATGTTAGATGGGGGAAAAAAAACTCCCAAGGCAGGAGGGACCGTCTTGCCTTCATCCATCACGAAGAGGCAAAAGCGGCACAATCCCAATTTCTTTTTTCCTTTGCAGGTCGCTTTTAATTGTCAGCTGAACTCCCTTACCAAGTCTGCCTGGCAACAAATGACCTTCTAATCCAGCATCGGCAGGGAGATGATTTGTATGATCTAATGGGTCTTTTCTGTATCTAACTCACTGCAAGTCTCCCGAGTGACTCATTACAGCACGAAGCAGAGTGCTGCTTGTAGCACTGCTGATAGTGGCCAACAGCATCCACTCTGCCGGTGTCGGCACAGAGGAATTGCAGAGAGCTGCTATTAATCAATTTTGTTAGCGCATGACTGGCGTGAAGCAGCCAGCTCTCCAGTACGCAGAAAGAGGACAGCGCATCTTTCTCAAAGTAGATAAATGACTTCAGAGATGGATGGTACCTTCTGTCAGATCCTGTATTTTGGGATAGGGCACCTTATACCTTGACAATGGGTTGCAGTTGAACATACCTTCTGAAGCGTACGTTTTGCAGTGGTTCTCATTTTATTATCATGCAGGGTGTTGATGAGATTGACTTGATTAGCTTCTGTGCAATCTAAAAACAGCCCCTCTGCTTTGGATATAAAAGATCGTAGCATCCAAAAATCAAGATTCATTTGGAGCAGGGGTGTCCAGCTCAGTTTGAACCCAGGGCCGGATCTGGACCCCAGGGCTCCTCGTGGCATGGATCCAGCCCAAGATATGCAGTGGTGGTGGTAGGGACAGTTCATGTAGCATTGGCAGCTCTGGCACAACACGCACAGTGCAGCTCCATCTCCCACCGTGTACCCTGTGCCAGAGCTGCAGCTGCATACCCCATGCCATGGTGATGGCTCTAAGGGGCACATGGCAGCTCCAGCAGCCAAGAAGGTAGGGCTGCAGCAGTGGTGATGGGGGAAACAGCTGGAAGGTGACTGGGGCCATGGCAACTGTCACTTGTTCTTCCGTCACCGATGACCATGTCCACTGGGGCCAAAGGACCCTGGATTCGGTGGCCAGCCACTGTCCACGCTGCTTGTGCTCCCCAGCTTCCAGTGGCCTGCCAGGAGTCCAGCAGCCTGGACAGAGTGGCTCCATGAGCCGGCTCCACTCTGCAAGCTGTGCACGTGACACCCCTTGTTTAAATCGGGGGTTGGCAACCTACAGTCCACAGGTTAGATTCAGCCCCCCAGACAACTTCATTTGGCCTGGTTGTTGGGCAGTTCATTATTTTAATGGCAGGAGGATTCTGAGTCTTCAGTGGTTCCTGGATCACACATGCTCACTAGCAGTAGTTTGGCACCTGGAGAACTGGTGACCAAGTCGGAAGAGACAGTCAGACTGTGCTGTGTTATTTTAACTTGCCTTTGTGAAAAGGTTATAGATACTTGATATGGCACAATTTGTGGTGGGAAGGGGCTTGACCTTTAAAAAGTTGATAAGCACGTGGGATGGGATGTTTTTGCCTGAATAGCAGGTGGGTAACAAAGCCTGGTGTGTGCCTGGCTGACCCTGATGTTGAATTTCATTTACAAAGGGTATTTGCATGTCTGAAGAGGCACAGAAGCATCTTGGGCTCTCGAGAGGTCCCAGGCTGCCAGCAGTAGTGCTCCCATAAGTTTGTAGGGTGCTGCAGATGCCTTAAAGTTGGCTTTAGATAGCAGTCATTGTAACTTTTTTTGGCCTGTGTGAAACACCATTGGTGGTCTTGTCCTGGTTCCCACAGGACAAATATTCATGCTCCAAGCAGCTGCTACAATCGGTACCCAAGCTGAGGACACTCAGAGACTGTAGATACATCTGGACATGGAAGGCAGCTTGCTGTCTGTGCCTGCTTGGGATCTTGAAGCTGAGGTTGGAGAGATGCTGCGGCAGAAAGGTCTCGTTGTGGCCCATGGTGTGCATCTTCATTGAAAGCCAGCTGTCCAGCACCTTTCCTGAGCGATATGGTGCATTCATTACCTTCCTGTAGACAACGAATCCTCTTCCCCTTTCTCCTCCTGTGTACCAGGCCTTTAGGGTTCTGGTTCTGGGCAGCCTAAACTCTCATGGCATCAGATGGGGTTGAGCTCAGTCCTTCATCTGTGACTGGCACAACCTGAACAGGATTATCACGTCTTAGGCTATGCTGATAGGAAGTATATGTTGCTTCTTCCCCTTAAGGATTGTGGCTTAGGGGTTGATGATTCCTCCTTGCTTTCATACATGCTCCTGCTTTGAGGAGAGAGGCAGAACAGAATAGATCAGGCCTAAAGGCTTCTCAGCATCTGCTATTAAAGCCTTTAAGGAACAGTCTCCACCAAGCATTGCCTGCTTTTTACTGGCAAAAGGCAAATGACCTGCTCCCCTTTCCTGCCAACAATTTGTTCTCCTGGGAAGAACCATTAGGAGTTGGCTGCTTGGTGAGTTGGCTTCTGTAGGTGGATCAGGGAAAACTTATACCTCCTCAAGAGTAACTGCTGGAGCTTTATATTGAATCATTCCAGGCGCGGTTTAGCTCACGCTGTTGGTTTTAGGCAGTTTGCTGCCTCTTAAACTGCCAGTACAAATATAATGCTCATCAGACATGCTAGACTTCCGGATCTGAAGTCACTAGACGCTGTTCCCTGTTTTCCGTCCGTCTCAACCTAACCCTGCTCTCTGCCCATTGAGTCCTTGGCATCCGCTGTAGCTGTCTGCAGAGCAGTTGTGTTTGGACAGCTATTTTCAAGTCACTTCCTGGTGAGCAACAGCTCACGTCATGTATACAACCAGCCTTGACTAGCTGCTATGGATTGTGCTGCTTTTGGATCGTTTTCTTAGCGGTGAAAGGTCTTGTATCGCATGTGGCATCTTGATCAGTCCTGTACTTCCTGTCCTTGCACAGCCATGAAACCTCACTGCCCAAAAGAAGTTAGTCTACCTCTGTCCTCACTGATGTTTGGAGCGACTCTTTATCAGGGCATCTGTTAACAAGTATACGGCCATGTGTTTAATAGCAAGGAAGATGGACTGCAGCAGGGTTAGCTTGTTCTGTATGGGAGACGCAGAGAGCTGGGTGTAAATTCACGTGGAGCTCTTTTTAGTTAATAAAGGTCCCCTAAGCCAGTCTGAAAAGTATATATCCTTGGAGCCAGTTGCTTCTCAGCTGTGAGACCTCACAGTGCACTCCTTTGAGTAATAGAGTTTGAGCAAGGGTTGAGCAAAAGCCATTTGATCAGGGCTTGGTTAATATTTTACTTGCCATAAAACAACTTTGTGACCAACATGGGAAAAGAAAATCTCTCCTACTGAGCCTGGGAGACTTGCTGCTTTTCAGCTTGTGGCAATATTTTATCTCCAGTGAGTTGAACAGGTTCCTGGGGTCTGGGTCCTTGTCCCTCGGAAGAGAACTCCTTTTGATTTATTTTTTCTCGTGTCTTGTACCTCACTAGACAGCTCAGTGTGTGATTGCTGAATCTGACCTTTTGCCATTTTTTTTTTTTTTAAATCTGTGGCATACAGTGGTCCTAAAAGCAGCAACCTTGGCTTCTGTGTGACATTGCTACAGTAATGCCAAATCAAATATATTAATCAGAAGGAAAGGCTCCTTCTCTACCGCCCCTCCCCACCCTGGCTGAAAAATCATCCTAGCACCAGAGTTGAAGCTTTTGAGGGTTTTTTTTTTTGCTTTCTGCATCATCTAATTCACCATTCTGAGGCTGGTGCCGGAAAAGAGTCGACAGCTCGCTGTATTATAGCTGTGTTGGCACTGCAGTGCTGGCAGAACTAAGAGGTGAAAAAAGCAAAACAGTCAGCTGATTGTGTGTATTCAGATTTTAGTCAATAAATCCACGAAGATGCCATTTTATGTAGTTGCTCTTCTACCATACCCAGCTCCTTCCCTCCTGTGGTGTCTTGGGCAGAAAGGGCATTTGTGCTCCAACTCAGATTCATTTTTTTTTTTTTTTAAAGGAAAGGCAAGACCATTAAAGCATCCAGCCTAACCCATGTAACATCAGCTGTGGAACATAGTCCCTCTAGTTCAGTGTTAATCCAGATAAGTAGTGTTTTGGTTAAAGCCCTTCAGGGAGGACCACCAGTCTTGGATTTGAAGACATCAAGAGAAACTGCCTTACCGGGTAGCTTGTTCCAGTGGCTAAATTGCCTTTGCTGCCTTAAAAATAAAAGACTTATGCCTTCTTTCAGACCTGATTTTCAACTCCTGGATTTTGTTAAGCTTTTCTCTGTAAAATTAGGAGTCAAAATGCCCAGGATTTTTACTCTGTGAAGGTTTCTTCTCTACCAGAGTTGTCACCTTTCAATCCCTTTGGTAAGTTAAATCGATGGAGCTCAGTGAAGAACATCTTCTTTCATCCTCAAATCATTATTTTTTGTCTCTTCCATTTTTTCTGCACCCTTTAAAAAAAGGTGGACCCCAGAACTGTGTCCATGCCAACTACAGAGGAAAAATCATCTCCCCTACTTCTCCTTTCTACTGTCTCCTATATACGTGCCCACGGAGCATGTTAGCTCTGTTTTGCCCCAACTGTGTATTGCGGGCTTATGTTGAGTTTGCTCTTTTTTATCTTCACAGGGATGCAGGGCCTCATTAAGATGCAGGCTCACTCTTTTCATGCCTTCTTGTGTGGCCATTTTTTAGCCTGGAGGAGACCAGAGGTTACAATGCTGACAAGTAGTGCCGTCTTGGACATGTGGGCACATCTTAATTGTAGAAAAGGAGGGTTAAAAGGGACCTCCAGAGGTCATCTAGTCCAACCCCCGATTAGACTTCTAATGGCCTCTAACATAGTAATATATTTTATGCCCACTAAGGAATACCGTGTCCCATTTATTATTTCCTCTGGATGCTTGTCTCCCTCCAAGTACTCCTGTGCGGTGGTCTCTCTGGCACAGATACTATGCTACACCGTATTGCTCCTTCTCAGGAAGCAGTGAGGCCTAGTAATACTACAAAGCTTTTCCTGCAGAGCTGCATGTGCTCACACTCCAAGCTCCTTTCTGTTGGCAGAGGTAATCCACCTCTGATAGGTGAGGGAGGGCTTGTACCACTGCCTGGCAGATGCATATGGCACCATTATGCTAAGTGGAACCAGTAGAAGACCTAGGTGGATGCACATGCCGGTGGCTGCTGTCTGCTTGCCAAAATTTCTCTAGGCAGAAGCTGGTAAGGCTAGGACATAGCTTGACTCTTATCGTCCCATGTTGGCAAAGAGCTGTGGTCACTTCAGCAGGGTTTAACCCCTTAGTTTTGTTGCCTTTGCCTCGAGCTTGGATTCCTTGGAAATGAAACAACCTGTTCTGCTTGCCCAGAAAAGAGAAGACATATGGCAAAGCAAGCCCTTTGTTTCAGCCTCTGGAAACAACCCGGGTGTTTGGCGTGCCTCGAGAGTGGTCCGTTCCTCCGCTCCAAATGCAGATGGATGTAAAAATAGAACTGGCATTTCTTAAGAGCTCAGCATTTTGGATCAAAAGCGAGCTGTGAACCCTGGCTCCGCAGCCTTCCCCTCAGTGCAAGGCACAGAAAGAACAATCTGCTTGTTCAATCAAAAATAAAGTGCTCAGTGCAAGATGTGGCCCATTTTTCCTCCGTTGTATAGCGACTGCATTTACATGCGACCAAGTCCCTGCCGTTAGACCAGCTCTTGTGACATTTAATGAAGGATGGGGGTGATATTTGGGCCAAGAGACCATGCCTCACTCTGCACAAAGCTGACAGAAACCACAGAAGCTCTGATCAGGTTGCCTACCCAGGGAGAAAGGAATTAACTCATTTTTTTTACCATGTCAGTTATTACTCTAGTCTATCCCGCATGCTTTCAAGCATGACTGTCTACACCAGGTGCTGAGAGGTGTCTCTTGTGTTAAAACCCAACGTAGCAAAACCTGTGCTAGAAAGGGGCTGCTGGCTGTTTTTTGCTACTTGCTTCCCAAACCAGTTTACCTTGATCTGAAATTAGCCGTCTGATCTCTAGACTAGAGTACTGTACTCCTAAAGGCCTTCAGATGCGGGGCCAGGGGCGTGTTGCGTTATTGTATAGATCTGGTGGAGGAGGCATCTTATGCCAAGTTTACCACGTGGATTCTTTTCCAAATCATTGCTAAAGCCTCGTAAATCTTCAGGGCAAGCTGCCGTTTTTACGTAAATGGATCTGTGAATTTCAGAATCGAAGTCTTGTCGATTTATATTTTCCCCCCTTTAGTTATAGACAGCATGGGCGGCGAATACTGTTGGTTCTAATTACTTGGCTCTTGCTTCTACCTAGATCCATCAAGTGAATTTTTCACTTAGAAAATGTGACATTTTAATATTCAGCATGGAATTAAAACTGCAAACACGCAGTATTAAACCTAACCAGATTAGACAACTCTTGATCCATTGTGTAAAGACCCTTTGTCTCTTGGAGGGAAAGAACAGTCTTTGAACTGTAATGCATTCAGATTATCAAAATGTAGGTTGAGATGGACTTAACTGGAATTTAAACAAGCTGCAGTTTCCTTTCCCGGCTGAAACATGGAGGAAAAGGTAACCTCAGTGAGTTGGGAGAAGAGGTCAGAGATGGGAATGGGCAGCGAACAACAAAAGAGTACCTTTCTGTTTGGGCTGATGGGCTAGTATTGTCTGCAGACGGTATTTTCCAAGAGTAGGCCACATGGATGACAGGAGGATTTCCACATGTGAGTCCAGGCGCTGGGGGTAAAATGATCGCTGCCTTGAATGTGGAGGTTTTCAGTATCCTGATGTAATGGTTAGGATTTGCACTTGGCACAGGGATGTGCAAACCTAGCCCTGCCTGGCTGCATCTGGGGGAGTTGGCTCATTGGTGTCACTGATAACTGAAATAACTCCTACGTGACTAGGCCACAGCCAGTGCCAACCACCGCAACACAAGAAATTTTGGGCTTGGCACATGCTCTGCCTCCTAGAAGATAGCACCACCCTTTGATCCCGGTGAGCTGTGCAAAAGGGTAGGGGTCTTCTACGCAGATCTCTTCTCCGTGGATCCCACTGACTGTCTGCAAGGTCCTATGGGAGGCACTCCCACAAGTCAGGTTGGGCATTTGGGACTGGCTGGAGGATCCTCTTATTCTGGCCAAGTCATCAGAAGCTCTGCTTCATTTCCACCAAGTCTGAGCTGCTGCATCCTTCCCTTGACACCATCTTGCGGCAGTTACCCTTCATCCAGCGTCCACTTTGGCTTGAAGCTAGAGGGGATCTTGCAAAGAAGTAAATCTAAAGATTGTGTCATTAATGGACCTCAGACTGATCCATGATCTACATTTGCTCTGCACTAAGTCTCCCTGTTTGCCGTGCGTCTGTACTTTGTTGCACAGCATTTCCAGAACAACTATGAATATGATTTGGGCCCCCCCGCTGCATCGCGGATACACTCTTCCTGCAAGCGACGGCTGAAGGCAGCATTTGTCAGATCCATACAAAAAGGCAGCCTGGAAACGTCGTGTGAAATCAGATTCTGTTTGCAGCGTGGCGCACGCTTAAATTCATGTAGGAATTCGTGTCTTGACTGGAGGTGTCTGTGCCAGGAGCTGCCTGTTTGGAAGCTGGTGGCTCGGCTTTCCTGAAGGAGAGCTGGGTTAAAAAAGGAAGCAATAATAGAAATTGCTGCACCTGGGGATTAGCCAAAATGCTGTGCTGGGAGGTGGGGGGCTCCTCAATCGTAGAGACCTGTCCTGAGATGGTCAAGTTACCTGACTTTTAGCTTCTCTGCAGTCTCCATTGTTTGCTGCTGCTGCTTGCGTATGGGGCTGGGAGGGGGACATTTCTTGGCTTTTACTGAGTGCTTTAGAAGCTGAACAGCTATTCCTGGGCCCTGCTGCTCTGTGCAGATCTGACTGCCTTTGATCTGCAGTGGCATTGGATGGGCAGCACACAGGGTGCGCAGCTCCTCTTTCTCCTCTTCTGTTCTCTAGCCCTCCTCCCCCCAGACTAATTGTAGGAATCACTTAAACCACCAGACTGAAATAAGGAAGGAAACAGGGTCTCGTCAGCCTCAGATGAGTTCCTGTTTTTTCCTGATGGCTCCTTCCAGCCTGAGATGGCACAGGAATGGGAAGTGGTCTGCATGATAAAGTGGGGAAAAGTGGGGTGGAGGGGCAAGTTGTCCCAGCTTGGCCACTGAGATGGGTCACTTGAGACTGGCTTAATAACTGCCTTAGCATTCATATTTCCTGCTTGTGTCTCAGGGGAGACCTGACTTTACATCATGCTCTGAAATTGGATTAAAATGGTAGGGAAGCATAGACACTAATAAACCTAGGCTGTTTCTTAGAGGTGGGCAATTATTTCTGCTGGAGTGCCACTTAATGAGTTTTTGGGCGAGCTGTTGAGAGCTTCGCACATAAAATTAATGGCGAAATCATTTTAAGAAATTGTAGATTAAAAAAAAAAATCAAATTGTATGCTAAAAATCAAACCTCTACCATAAAACACTTTAATTTTATTTCAAAAAATAATTTTTGTCCTGATTTATGTTGTTTTTATGAGTAGTGTATATAGAGGCAAGACACTCAGCCAGGGGGAGGACTTCCCCATGCCCAGCAGAGCCATGCCAATGCCCAGCCACCCCCTGCCCCAAATCACAAGGAAGCTCCTGCTTCTGCCTGCACCCCAACATGTCCCTCAAGAGCTGCCTGCAACCCAAAGCTGCCTGCACCCCTACCCTTCCCATCCACACTCATGTTCACAAAGCCTGGGGAAGCCCAGCAGCCCCCTCCAGCCTGCCCCACCTCCTCCTCAGGGCCATGCAGGCTTTGCCCACCTGCAGCCTGGGGGGTCCCCAACCACAGTCCTGCAGTGCTGGGGGCAGCCTCACTGGGGCAGATGGGATGGGAGCCGTGCTGGTTGCAGCTGGGAGGTGGCACGTGGCTGGGCCAGCTTGCAGCACTATGGGGCAAGGCAGGAGGTAGAGGTGGAGCTGGGGCCAGGACTGGGGCTTCACTTGCTGGGAGGTGCTGAGAAAGCTCTGCTGCCTCTGGGCATAGGTGCGGAGCAGCTGCCGCACAGCCGTAATGCCTGGGCCAGCTCCTGCCAGCTGTAAGCCGCAGGCATGCGGAGCACCACTAGCCCATCCCGAGCGGGGACACCGGTGCCGGGTGAGTGCAGCTGCTTTTGCCCAGAGTCCCCTGCGATGCTAACAAAGGCTGAAGCCAGAGCTGCTGCCCGCCCATGGGCCGAATAGAATCAGTTGGCAGGCTGGATATGGTTCATGGGCAATATCTTGCCCACCCCTACTGTATCTGCATGCTTATTTTGTGCAGGTGAGATTCCAGCGCAGACAGACGTATTTAAGCTACCTTACTGGTATGAATGATAGTAAGATATGGCAGCCCAGGCTTTTCTAGGCTAATGGACCCATTCCCAATTATTTTTCTGACACAGCCACCTAGATTAAAGCTGGCACAGGAAAACCTGCTTATGCTTCCTAGTTACCTTGCAGACCTGCCCTTCAGTGTTGAATAGCCACTAACAAGGGCATGATGCAGGTTTAAGACTAGCTACACCTGCTTGTCTCGAAGTGCCGCTGTCACCAGGGTGGAACATGGGAACTGGTTTAATAGAGCACAGGTATTTATAGGCTACAAGGAAAAGTGTGGACGCTGAAGTGAAGGGTGGAGTGAAGCTCAGATAATGATAAAGATCAAGATGCTATTCAGGCATCTGAGTAGATGGCATACAGGCTCATCACCTCGCCCAGCATAATCTCTTCTCTTGAATGGGTGCAGGTCGTGAAGATGGGTGTAGCATGATCTGTCTGAGAGTTGAAGTGACTACAGGCAACCTGTTCGCATTCAAGTACGGATACGGATACGATGGCATGAGTCTCTCGTGGTTGAGTACTGCGACATGAATATTCATGATATAGTTGGTTCTGTTCTCTTTGCAGCCTTTTGCATTTTACAATTTTTAAATGGCTTTGTGGCACCCGGCACTTAAGCTAGGGACTTCATTAGTCTTTCATTTGTGTAGCAGGTTTTAAGAGTAAAATTGGGTAAACTGGTCCTTGATAGCTCATTTGATCTGATCATTCACTTTAGGGAAAAACTGTCTGGTTGTAATGATTTGGCACTGCTACCTCTCTTAGCTTTCCCCTTTTGCTGGGGATACTGGGACAATGTTGGAGTCTCCTGTTCCAGTCTGGTATCTAAAATTGTTCTTTTTCTCTCTCTCCTAGTGGGGAAGACCTCCTTGATCACCCGGTTCATGTATGACAGCTTTGACAACACCTACCAGGTAAAATAATGCACTTGTTCTTTTGGGCCCTGATTTTTGCCAAACCCCTACTTGCATGAGGATTCCCATGACCTCAGTGGGCAAAGGCTTCCATATCAAGTAGCTTTGGCTGTATTTTAAGGCTTTATACATGCGGAACTGCTCCCTCTATTTGGCATCTTTATATCACATTAGAATGTGCTTTGAGGAGCTGAGCAACAGTGTATAGCCCTTCTCCAAGATGATTCCTGTGATATAAATGGGCAATTCCATCACCAAGAAACGTAGCTGGCTTCATCTCTTTGGATAATTCTGCAAGTTCCTTTGATTACGTACCACCAAAACTTCATAGACCAAAACCCACCCCTTTTACCAATCACTGGGATCATATTAATAGAGTGATACTGAGAACTCCAGTTGTTCCTGTTGATGCTGCCAGAGCTACCATAAGTCTGTGCGTGTGTTTTGGGGGTAGGTACTGCAAAATTCAGTGTTATGTCCTGGTGGTGATGGGATTTGGTAGCACTGAGCACAACAGCAGTGGATGATTATTAGAGTGGCACTGTCTTATGCTTTGTATTTAACTCACAGCATGCTTGCTGAAAAACCTCACCACTGCTGGTATAAGCATACCCTGACTGTTTCAAAGCAGTCTGCCCAGTCAAGGTAAACTAAAGAGCTTGCAACAACCTATAAACCCAATATGTGAATTGTGGCAAACACCTCAGTTTAAAAGAGAAATGTCCAGCACTTCTGCCATGACTGATAGTAATCATAAAATCATAGAGAAGTAGGGCTGTAAGGGACCTCCGGTGGTCATCTAGTTCAGCCTGAGGTACAGGATCATCCCCATCCAAACCACCCTATAAAAATTCTTAATCTTAAATTCTTACTAAAACTGCAGTTGATCCTGACACAGTGTAACACAAAATGCCCTGATATGCCATAGGTAAAGCAGGGGGACCATGGCAGCCTATGCCCTGCTTCCGTAAAAAGGTGGTTTATATACTCCCAAGAGATCCCAGGAAGAGGTCATGCCCCCTACTACAGACAAAAGCAAAAAACCCCACGGTGGGTGTGTCTGCATGTTCATAGATTCATAGATTGTAAAGGGCTGGAAGAGACCTTGCAAGATCATTGGGTCCAGCCCGCTGCACTGAAGTTCATTAACTTGTCATAATTGCAGCACACTAAGTTTAGTATCTGCAGTGATGGGTACTAACTTAATGCGCCATAATCGGCGCTACTGCACATTAGCGCAGATAAACACTTTTTATGTGATGCTAGTGCACACTAGCATAATTCTCCTGCACATTAGCACTAATGCCAACCGTGCTAATGCGCAGTAGAACTAGTCTTCTGCGCATTAAGCATCTCATGTAGACCCATCTAGTCTAGACTGATTTGACCATGGGGTAAAATTCCTTCCTGACCTTGATAGGGTATGGGCTGTTGTTAGTCATGGAAGACTTTGGCCAAAGTGATTGCGGGGGGTGGTAAAGGTACTTTGGAAGTGTTTTCTGTGAAGAGCTGCAGTATGAATTACACTGGTATGACTGCTAACCTGCTTCCGTAACTGTTGGCTCTGCAGGCCTCAGCTGGATTCTCAGCAGGGTGACCTGAAATTCTGGTGTGAGAATTACTGCTGCTGAACGAGCGTGGGTGAACCCAACTTTTCCCATCCTAGACAGCTTACAGGGTGTGCAGCCTAGAGAACCAGGTTTTGCTCGCTGACTCGGCATGCTTGCTCCAGCAGCTGTGAAACCCAAATATCACTCGCCCAGAGCTGCTTCACAGAACAAACCCATGTTTCATGACTGACTTAGTGCAGCTGCTTCCCCATGTACTGAACATTTTCTTAAGAGAAACAGGCCATGCCTGGAAGAATGCCGGGTCTTTATTCAGGTTTTAAGTAACTTATTGTTTGACTAAGATTTGAATAAGAACAGTTTAGGGAAAAACGATCTATCGATTACTGTGTTCCTCTGAACGGTTTCCTTCCTGTTTCTCCAATAACTTCTCATCACTGCTACTAGGCAAGTTGGACAGATCTAAATGCAGGTTCCCATTAGCAGAGCTGTTGTGGTGTGTGTGTACTCCGGTTGTCCTACATCAGCTTCCCCCAGGAGCAAACATCCTGACGAGTTCTGGCCGCTGTAATTACATGGATGTGTTGAAGCAGTTCTTTTATTTAATCAACTCTCCTTTCCCACAGTACTTTTCTCGTTCAGCTGTGCTCTTTTCTCTGTGGAACACATGTCCTAGTTTTCACTTGGAGAGCTTTGACCCTTAGTGTTTTATGGTAATGGAGCTGTCGCCACGGGAGGCCGGTCCGCCATGACAAACTAAATGATTGCAAAGCGAGTGAGTGGGACTGAAAACAGCAAGAGGAGTCTTAGGAGCTTATCAAATAGCTTCAATTTAACTGTCATTGGCATGCCTCATTAAGTATTGCCAGACGTTTGTATGGTACCATTCATCTAGGGACCCCAGTGTGTTACAAACAACTCTGAGGTAGGGAACATTTTCCCCACTTTTATGGACCTGTAATGGCGCTGGGTCACAGCAGGGATAAGTGACATGCCCAAGGTCATGTCACATACTGGTGTCAGAACCAGAAACCAGATTTCTTCATGCCCCATGCCAAGCTCTGGCTAGTATAGCCCATTCACAAGTCTAGTCCAGACTCTTGTAATCAATGTGTTTAGTTGTAGCTGGAGAAGACTTGACCCACAGCTTGATTTCTCTGGCCCTTTCCAACAAATCCTGGATACCCTGTTTCTGAATCCTGCCACAGCCAGTTGCAGAAAAGCATATCAGCATCAGTTACAGCACAGGAAGTTTGGAATTGATGTTTTCTGTGGGTGTCTTATTCCTGTGCTGCAAAGTAAGAGGCTATTGACCCATGCCTTGTTCATAACCCGATCTATGGGAAAGCAGCACTTGTGTGCGCTCACAGTTCAGCAGAGGGTTCCCAGTGTGAATGAGCAACAAGTGACTGAAAGAGGCAGCCATGTAGATGCACCTCACTGCTGGGTGGTAATGAAAGGGCAGCAGTAGCAAAGAGCTCAAAACCCCTGCAGCATCTTTAAAGGACAACTTAGTGACCGCTTCCCCTTTGATTCTCATGTGCTCTTTGTAAATGATGCTCTTCTTCAAAGGCATGTTTTGGCTCTGCTGCCAAATACAGCCTCGATGTGGGAACTCCTGGAGGGGTATTCTGTAGCTGCTGTGCAAGAAGACTTGCCAGGCAATAGCAATGGTCCTCCCCTAAATCTGTGTAGGGATGGACAGGGCATGATCAGGGACCCTGGTTTAATTCCTTCTTTGCCACAGGCTCCCTATATGACTCTGGGCAGGTCAGTTCACAATCTGTAAAATGGTGGGGGCACTGAAATTTCCCTGCTGTGCAGCGGTTCTGTGAGAAGAAATGCTTGGCCAGATGCTCGCATGCTCTTGATGGGGGTGGTGTAAATCCTTACATGGATAAAGTGGAGAGGGTTTTTTCTCTTCCAGTTCAGTCTGGATGTGCCTCACAATGCACCTTGCGTGGAACCTGCAGACCCTTTAACTCCTTGCTATGTGAAGAGACGGCGCCTGCTCTCCCTTTACTTATCTTCATCTCCATTTATTTTCATGTCCGATAGCAACCCCTGAAGCTTTACAGCATCCTAACTTTTCCAAGTCTGCTAAACCCCACTACAGGCTTTCCCAGTCTCTCTGCAGCTGGGAATTAGCCCAGAGGCGACTTGTCTTCCTTCTGTCATGAGTTTGAACGGAGGCACAGCCTCTGTGTCTTTGGATGGCTGTACAAGTTTTACTGCATTAGAAGTTGTGGCTCATGGCGTGCCTGTATCCTTGTGCTCGTCCTCTGCTGTCACTTCCTTGTATCGTTCCAATATGGCCAGAGCTGTACATCTGGCCAAAGACGGCTTGCCCGCCTCTGCTCTTTATACCTCCGCAGGTTATTGTGCCGTGTTAGATGGAGTCATTTCCTGTGCTCCAAGTAGAGAACATTGCCAATGAAATGCTCAAGTCATGGGAGACTCGAAATATTTGCTGTCAGTTGTAATGTTCTAATTACCCCCTTCAGAGAGAAGAGAGACCTTTACGAGTAAAAGGACAATTTCACTTAATGCCATCAGCTCCACGCTCAGCCCTTAGCATAACCCTGTGTTTACAGGGTGGGATTGGAAGGGCGCTAGGAGTCTCCAGGCTTAATTTCTCATGGGTCAAGAAGTTTTGCAGAGGTGAGACTGTCATTCCTACCCAGCTGACAAGGGCTTCTCACCACCGTGACCCTCAGCATTTTGGCTGTGTCTTGCTTGCCCCGGGGAGAGGCAAAATGAGATGGGGATCCGCACCAACTTCACACCGTGCCCCAGGGGCCCCATCTGCTTGCCCTTGGAATCAGAGGTGGCAAAAACCTCTCAAGTCATCAAGTCCTTTCATTAGCCAAAATGAACTAATGACATGTTGAATATCGCACCTCTGATTCCAGTGAGGTTTAAACAGCCCTATTGATGTCCTCTCATCATTTAAGCATGGGACTAATTTGAGGAATGTCCTTCAGTGCACTCCGTGACCATGGACAAGTGGTTTGTATGAACCTTGCTGGTGCCCTGCATGTGCTTGAAAGGAGGCTTTTCAGTGGTTTCCAAGTTCAAGGCCCCTGAGCATCTGGCATAGACCTGTCTCAGCACGGGGAAAATGTCCAGTCTTTCAGATCAGACTGTCAGGAGCTGCTCTGCACACCGAGACATGATTATTAGAGAGAGCTTCTGGTTCAGCTAAACTATTATTACAGCTCGTGTAAGAACAGCCCCAGCCCCCAGGCTGTCTGCGCTGTTTCTCTACTGAATCTTCCTGCATCTTCTAGGAAAACATCTTCGATGAATGAAAGGCTTTTTAAACCTCTGTCCTGGAACACAAAGGAAACCTGTGGGACAGGGAAAATATTCCAGTTTAAACAGTTTTTTTTCCATCTTATAGGGGGAGGTTCCTAGTCTGTCTGCTTTATGCTTTCTACCATGTTTCAACCCCTCTGCTCCATGATTTTTCTACTTTTATAACAGACTCTATGCACATAATTCCCCACAAGGCATGCCAGGGCCTTAAGAATTTTCCTGCTTGAGTTTTCCAGATTTTACAGACTTGGTCTTGGGCAGGTTTCACTGCAACTGCCCCATAAACGTTCATACGGACTTGATATTATGATGGCATCATCTTCACTCTTCTGCATTGTGTAAGGCTTTCAGGCTTTTCTCCCTTTTGTATTTAATTTCAGATGGCACAGGGGAATCTATGAAATTTCAGGGAGAGGGGAGCTTTCTCCATGGCAAGCTTTTAATATAGTTTATCAGAACTGTTTAGCAAGTGAAGCTGGGAGTAATGTTTCACTGCACCAGTCTGCTGCTCTTCCCCCCCACTCCCCTGGGGAGTCTCTGCATTTTGGCTGCTTTATCTCTGTAGCTTTGGCATCCTTCACTTTTGGTGATGTAGAAAAGCTTGCAGGACCTCAGTATTGGGATTATACCCTTGTTTCTTCTTTTATACACCTTGCTCTGGTGGCCTGACACCTGCTGGCCTACTCTAGCAAGGGAAACCCATTTCATTGTGCAGTGAGCTGCCGCGGAAAATTGAGTTGGATCATGCAGGTTTTATTTTGCAGCTATCTTCATGCACTGATGAAGGCCAGCTGATTGCATATATGCAATCCAAGATGAAGGGGGCAAGCTACTGGAAAATGTTAAATCCCGTAATAAGGAACTGTTCTTGTGATACAGAAGCATCAGTAGAATTGGGATTATCATGGTATTGCGGACTAAACTGTTGCTCCAGCGCAAGGAGGATTACCTTTTGATCTTGTTTCAGTTGATACCAGTTGATACTGTGCTTGGGTCTTGGCTTCACTGATGGTGTTTAATGTTGGCACCATTTTTAAAGCACAGTCCAACAAACCTTTCTCCATCCAAGTAAGTAGTAATGACTGTGTCCGGTCAGTTACATAGCTGGAATACACAAGCCTGCAACAGAGATCTCCCTATCCCCAAACTATTCAACACAGCTGTACCAAAGGGGCAGAGACTTCGGGATCAGCTTTACAAGGGCAGTTGCAGCCTGTTAAGAGCTGTTCCCCTTCCTTTGCCAAAGCTGATGGCTGGAATATTTTTAGTTAGCTTCAATAATATCTAAGTGCACAAAGCAAGCTCTGCAAGCGAACACATCTGGTGGGGGGGAAATAAACAGCTGAAGTGTACACACAGTGTGGTTAATGTTAATTAAACACGTAACGTTTTTCATCTTGTAATCTTGCACTGCTATGAGAATATTGCGGTAATTGACTCCTGTTGCATATTAACTCACTTACTAAGAATCTCAAGGTTTCAAGCAGAACAAGCCCAGCACGTTTGCAAGTCCAAAGACCCTACGTCCCAAACGTGGCCCTAACTTCAGTTTGTCCCAGATTCTCTTCTGACACTCCTGTTTGAACGCCCTTACAAAAAATGGATCATCTTTTCTTTTTTCCAGTTGAAGTTGACTTTTTAACTTCCTTTTTCTCTACAGGCAACAATTGGCATTGACTTTTTATCGAAAACCATGTACTTGGAGGATCGAACCGTGAGTAAGATTTTTATCATCCAGTTCTCTCTGGCTGGTTGGAAAGAATTTGGAGGGTGGTTTGTCAGGAGGGCGGCATGCCGCATGGGGCTCTGCAGTAGCTTTGGCAGTCTAGAACTGGCCCAATATGCCAGTAAGTAAGAGATCAATGGCTTGGGCTTGGGTTTGGTCCCTTGCTTCTACACTTAGTAGAGGCTGACTACTATGGAGGCAATTTCTTTAACCATTCAGGTAGCGAGTACTTCGTGAATCTCAAGAGGATGTAACGGTGGGTTTTTTGTGTGTCGGGGTGCCCCATCTTGAATTGTCCTTGCTTTGGACAATGATGCAGAGTTCAGGGGCAGAGTCAGACAAATGCTTGTCTGTGGCAGAGTTTGAAAAGTTCTCAGATCCGATGAGGGCTCCTCTTGCCTCCAGATACTTCTGGCGCTTAGCTGGGAGCTGACTACACATTGGATCATGCCTGGAGCCCTATGTTTGCACCCGATTCCTGTTTGCTTAAGCAGGAAGAGTTTTTTGCCGCAAATATAACCCACCAGTTTATGCTTATTTACTCTGTTTAGCGCAGCCCCAGTCTCTGAAATTAAATCAGCGAGCCATAGACATTAACACTGTGGTTCAAATTTAGCTCAGATCTTTAATTAAGAAATGCTGCTGCAGAGTATATATTTGTACAATGTGTACATTTTTGGTATTGGATAAACCCACAGTGCATGTGACTGGATTTAAAATGATCTGACAACGAGCATGTTCTTTTAAAAAAAAAAAAAAAAAAAAAAG
>NW_017728977.1:79135-94296 GCF_001723915.1 Gavialis gangeticus
GTTTTTTTAAAAAAAAAAAAAAAAAAGAAAAGACAGAAAAAAAAAAAAAGGCATTTCAGGCCTTTGAATGTCGTTGCCATATGATCTGTATGTTGTTTATAGAGTATCTTGCATATTGTTTTTAGGAACTGGATGGTAAGAAATTTCAGCTTGCTCTGGCTGCGTGTGTGATTCCCAAAGCGTTCCTTTGCATTGCTGCTAAACCTCTTTTTTTGGTGGCTTAATATCTAGCATTTTTCCTCTTTGGAAAAAAGCACATTATCAGCTGCTCCAATGGCTTGACAGCAGCTAAAGAAAGACTCAGTGAGAAGTGGCCTTCAGTCCGATTCTTCCAACCCCCACCTGCCCTACAGGCCTCCAGAGGTGACCCCTTGTGCCCTGGTGGCAGGGAAAATGGTAGCAAACCACGAACGGCTTCCATAGGCTAGCATCTACCTCAAATTTACCTTGGATTTTCCCACCCTGAGAAGGGAGCAGTTGCATTCCCTGCCCTCTGGACCTGGGGAGGGAATCCAAGCAAAGCCAAGCATCTTTCTAGATGAGAGAACCTACTGATTTAGCTATTGCTGGAGCCAGGGCATGGTGGGGGAGATGGCTTCTACCCCCAGCCCCCAAACAATCTGCTGCATGACTTTTATATTTTTATTTAGCTTTTTTTTTTAAAAAAAGAAAAAAGACAATAAAGTTTCTTTATTCTTTTATTTTTAGTGGCAGTTTTGGCTTTTTCTTTAATTTTCTCCCACCACCCCCCCACAGATCAGGTTGCAGCTCTGGGATACTGCGGGTCAGGAACGGTTCCGCAGCCTCATTCCCAGTTACATCCGCGACTCGGCTGCCGCCGTAGTAGTTTACGATATCACAAGTAGGTATACTGCACCGGGGTTGACCTTTTTTTTCTTATGTTTCTTGCTTGTTTGACTGATTTTGTTAGGTACGGTTGCAATTATGGGACACAGCAGGTCAAGAGCGGTTCAGGAGCTTGATTCCTAGCTACATTCGTGACTCCACTGTCGCAGTTGTTGTTTATGATATCACAAGTGAGTGGGGGGAATTCTGCATTTCTAATACTCTGCTCTTTCATCCTCTTAACCCGGCTTTGCATGCCCTGTCACAGTCATGTGCTCCTTCTTCATTCTGGCATGAGCGGTGTTTCCTATACCATAGTCTAGTTTAAACCAAGCACCTGATAACAGCAATAAATTGACTGACTAATCCACCTTCATGCAATAAGAATGTTTTAACCCTTTCCTATCACATATCTAAAGCCCTGAGCACTGCCTGGCCTTGTTGCGCTTTACTGGCTCTTCTTGGGCTATCACCTCTATCTTTTGATGTGGTCTCAAACACCTGAAGCACCTGGCTATGCAGCTTTGAACTTTCCACGTTGGAGCTTTCACACTGCTAGCTGCAGCTTGCTTCGCTCCATTCTGCCCAAAATGCGGGCCCGGGCTGGGGAAGGATGTATGTTTTCATCTCCATTCTAATCGGTCACCTTCATGTTACAGTTTGTAAAGCTCCATGACTAAGTCTCTGCCCTTTTTTTTAACAATTTGCTCTTTCATTCTTTACTAAGGTACGTACGTTTTTGAGGACTAAAATGTTACTGCTTCCTCCACCCCCAAGACTGGGTTAGAGGCCCATGGAAGTGTAATAAATTAATAAATTTAATTTCTGAAGAGCCCTAACTTTGTTATGGGAGAAATTTCAACTTTCAGACATTCTTTATTTTTTTCACTGGGTAGTGACCGAGTGAAATAGTCTTAATCGACACAAATGCAAAATGGGCTTATGAATAAAAAGGATAAGTACTAAAACAATATGGCAGGAATTAAGGTTTTTTTTAGCTATAAACTTACTTAAATTGTCGTAAGCAAACTTTTTTTTTTTCTCAATTAAGCTAAAATTGCAGGTTAGCTCTGAACTTTAGATTTCTACTGACCTGATGGGTCCAACACTCCTAAGTACTAAAGCAAAGCTTTATGGTGTTGGCCAGTGCCTGACTCTTAACTGGCAAAGACCTGCAGTATGTTCACTCTACAGTTTAAGCCATTAATAAAACTACACTTGCCAAGAATTGCAGCAGGGATCTGCCTGTTTAAGCCTAAGAAAAGCCACTGGCATCTCAGATTCCTTTGCAATAGGAACTCTTTAATGACAGCTGCCATGCAATTCGCCTTTCCCCTGGAACACAGTGTTGCAAACAAGGTTATGGTGCATCAGTAGTTAAAGCCTAGTTCCTAAAAATCTTGCTTTATAGCTTTAAATATTTATTTTACCAAAGCTGCTAGAATCCTAAAAGAGAGGATTTTTTAGCAAATATAAAGTGCCAAAGGACAGGTTAAGCTTTATTTATGTTTTTAGTGTGATGCAAATAATTCTGAAATTCTTTTGAGGTTGGTGTTCAAGGAAAAAGTTGTTGGTAATTACCCAACCCAAATATTCCTAAGAGAACAAACAAAAAACCAGGGATTGCAAAATGATTAACCAACCCAAAGTGCATAATTGCTGTTAAATGCTTGCAAAAAGCCAAGATGCTGTAAGGATCTCCTGCTGCCAATGCTTACTTTTGATATTTAAGTCATAAGGAGATTAGAGCAAATGACAGTGTTTTCCGACTCCCCATTTTACACACAAGATGTGTTCTGTGTTACAAAGAAATGGAAACTGCTATTAAAACTGTGGTAAAATCTTTTTAGGTTATGCCCTCAATTAAAGGCCACACATAATTGAATTAAGTTTTGTTACAGGTGCATTTAAAGGCAAAGAGTGAAATCCTTCCCCCCTTGAAACCAGTGATAAAATTCCCACTAGGTTGGCTGCAGTCAGGATTTTCAATCAGTGATTTGTCATAGTTTTAACAAGCCAGTTCCAGGGAACATGAAGACTTACGAACACATGTTAATGGTGATCTGGAAAGACTGTTTGCAGTGACACCCATCCCATTGTCCTGTTTCTTGCTAGATGTAAACTCATTCCAGCAAACCACAAAATGGATTGATGATGTCAGAACGGAACGGGGCAGTGATGTCATCATTATGCTAGTGGGAAATAAAACAGATCTAGCGGATAAGAGGTATGGCAAATAACTCACTTTTCATGTTTTTGACTTGTATGGCCAGTCTGCTGCAGTTTTTTTCTCAGAGAGCTTTTTTTTTTAAGCACATTTTTCATCTAAAATTTAATTTGCTTAGATTTATATCAAAGATGAGATGAATAGAAACGGTCTTGAACTTCTTAAATTTTAATTAAAACATTAAACTTCTTTTTGTCTTGATTGTGAGCGCACAGTATTGCATTTTGAAGGAAAAAACAGAATGAGCATTTTCAGGGAAAGGATTTTAAGTTGAGCGAAATAAAAAAATAACAAGCAGCATCAGCAACGATCAGTACGCTAGGTTATTACTGCTCCAATGTAATAATCTGGATTGAACACCATTGAGTTTAAATGATCTTGTACCCCATTAAACATCATGACACTTGAAGTCCACACTTGGCTTGGGTCTTTATTTGAAGGAGCAATTTCTCTTGAATTGAGTGACTACAACTGTAAGTTGAGTGGAATTTTTGTCCACGCTAATATCAAATGCTTGTGACTTTTGTACTGGTATTTAAACATTATTACCTGTTGTTCACAGTGTAAGCAGATGTATTTCTTCTTTATTAAGACATGGCAACTTAATGGTAGTACCCTTAAGAACATACCGTTATTGTATCTTTGGACTGGGCTAAAAACTAAATATCCTGACAACAGTTTGCCCTGTATCATAATGGCATATGTTGTAAGCTTGGGCCCAGGGCAAAGCTGTCAGGTTGGATGTGTTGAGTGCCTTAGCATGTTGGTGTAGATTCCCTTTGCCCCTTGAAACAAAGTCTTTTGCTGTTACGTTGACTGAGCGTGGATGTTCAAAACTGATCTGCCAATGCTTATAATAGCTTGAAAACCTAATATAGTAGGGCTTTGCTAAACATTGCTCATTAGAGTAACCCATAAAAGAGAACTGATCAAGACGTTTAAGTATAGTTTCCTGGCAAGGGACTTCAGCAGCCAGCAACCATCCTAACTTTGTCATCAAAGAGCTGAGAGTTGCTATTTTGAACTGATGCTTTTGTAACATCCAGTGAAGTAGGTTGTTGTCTACAAAAGCCCGTGCCTCTCAAAAGCAGTAAGTCTCTGAGGTGCCACCCTGCCCTACTGTCTGCCATTTTGAACTAGGTGTATAGAAACCCAACTCGTGTTCAAGTATAGTGCAATTCTTACAGTGGTAGCTGTCCTCAGCCAGCTTGAGTATCTGTTGGTTGCATATACAGGCATACCTCGAAGATATTGCAGGTTTGGTTCAAGACCACCGCAATAAAGCGAGTCACATGAATTTTTTGGTTTCCCAGTGCATATAAAAGTTATGTTTACACTATACTGTAGTCTATTAAGTGTGCAATAGCATTATGTCTAAAAAAACAATGTACATACCTAACTGTTTGGCGCAAGAGGCCTAGCTTTTGGCCTGTCTTGGCTTTCAACATGCCTTCCTCGCTAAGCTTAATCATTTCTAGCTTTTGATTTAAAGTGAGAGACGTGCGACTCTTTCTTTCACTTGAACACTTAGAGGCCATTGTAGGGTTATTAATTGGCCTAATTTCAATATTGTTGTGTCATAGGGAATAGGGAGGCCCAAGGAGAGGGAGAGAGATGGGGGAGCGGCCGGTTGGTGGAGCAGTCAGAACACACGCAACATTTATCGATTAAGTTCGCCGTCTTATATGGGCGCGGTTCGTGGCGCCCCAAAACAATTACAATAGTAACATCAAAGATCACAGATCACCATAACAAATATAATAATAATAACGAAAAAGTTTGAAATATTGTGAGAATTACCAAAACATGACACAGAGACACGAAGTGAGCAAATGCTGTTGGAAAAATGGCACCGATGGAAAAATGGCGCCTATAGACTTGCTCGACGCAGGGTTGCCACAAACCTTCAATTTGTAAAAAAAAATGCAATATCTGCAAAGCGCAATAAAGCGAAGCGCAATAAAACGAGGTATGCCTGTAGTGGATAACTGGTGCGGGGGTAGGGGTGGGTTTTTTGCTTTTGTTTGCTTCTTTGCATCTAATGCCATGTTATCTTCCCCAGGCAAGTGTCCATTGAGGAAGGAGAAAGAAAAGCCAAAGAGCTGAATGTAATGTTCATCGAAACTAGTGCAAAAGCAGGATACAATGTAAAACAGGTAAGTGACCACCGGCCAGTGTATGTTAAGCTACAGTGCTTGTTCTCTGCATGATCAACCAGAACATAGAGCACTCCTTGGCCGTGGGAATAGAGTAGCCTGCTCAAGTACACTGGGACATGTATTCTCCGTTCCATGTTCAGCAGATAAGTCTTCAGTTTGAAATGGTAATTTGCGGCAGAGCAGGCAGGAGGGGAAGTGGTAAATCTCAGGGCAGAAGGAAGAATCTGGGCTTGAAACTGTTTGTTCCCAGAGTCTGGTTGCTCTAAGGCTAGCATTACAGCTTATGATGGCTAGGACTTTGGGTCCTGTGACTGCACTACTAGTTGGCTGTGTGACCTTGCCCAAGCCAGCCAGACTTAACAGTGTTTCCCAGTGTGGCTTAAATGTTGTGCAGTTATTTGCAAGGGCCTGTAAATGTAGATGTTTCTGGAAAATTTCTCCTTTTCCTGCAGCTGGATAGAGGAAAATCTACTGGAAGACCTCCCAGTTGGGCAGTCTGATGTAGCAGCTTTTGATCTGCTGCAGCCACAGCAATGTTGAGTTTGTTGCAAGATGGGATGTAGCTCATTAAAAACCAAACTGTCAAATGATGCTTTTAATGCCCACTGTACTACTAATTAGTAGGTGGTACTACTGCCAAACTAATACTTCAGCTACGAAGTGCCCCCAGTATGTCAAACAGCAGCTAGTTCTCACGTATCTTAATTGGGCAGTCAACTTGGAGCATAAAGCAAATTAAGCCCGGTGCTAAGTCTGAAAGCCCACAGTTCATAAGGCCTTGTGAAGAGAAAATGCATTTAAATGAAAATTCAGGAGATACCAAGCTGTATTCTCCAGCCAGAGCTTGATTTCTAACTAGGGCTTGGAGATGGTGCTGGAATCAAGTGAGCACAGTGTAGTGCTTATATAGGATGAGCTACGCAGGTTGTTTTCACTGTTTGTGAAGAATGGTAGTGACTGCATATTTCTATACATGACCACTTTTTGGAGTGGGACCAGGCCAGAGTTCTTCTCTAATGAAGGGGAGGTTCTGTCCAGGCTTCAAAACCCAGCTGATGCTGTTTTGAGTGTTGGCTGGAATGGTGTAGGGACTGGAAGGAACAATGAATCACAGAAAAGCAGGGCTGGCAGGGGTATCTAGTCCAACCTCCTGCTCAAGGCAGGAGCCAGCCCCAGCTAAACCATTCCAAACAACCATTCCTAAGCCTTTAAACCGAGTCCCCTGCACTGGAAAGCATTTACCCAGAGTCCTAACACTTCTCCACTCCTAACATGTATGAAGGATCACCTAATACACTACAGCTACAAGACATCCTGGGCTTTTGGGGGTGGGGGGTGCAGCCCTTTAAGCAAAGCGGCCAGAGCGTCTCGTGCATCAGCACCCGTGCACTGAAAAATGGCAGTGGGCATGCTTTAACCTAAAGCTTGTTGAACGAGCTTTAGTTAAAGCTCCCCCGCGACCATTTTTCCAGTGCAGGTAAGTTAATACACATGATGCTGGAGTCTGGAGTGCAGCAATTACCGTGCTGCAGCAGACTTGCTTAATCAGGTTTGCTCCAACGTGCTGTAATTATAGCATGTCCAAGCAGCCTCACTGCATGTGTATAGGTGCCCCCTGTGCTAACCAACCAGATGCATCATACCACAGATCAAAGCTGGGGAGACAAGGTGCCACCAATGGCCTGCTGTTCCTCTGACAAAGAAATTATTGGATAATATATGCTCACCACACCTAGGAAGGGGACAGCTGGCCAGTTACAAGCTGGGTCCTCAATGCAGACAGTAGTTTAGAGGATCGTGCTGGCAGGAGACTTATGATATATCTAAGTTTCATCTTGACATAAAATGTGAGTGGTGTAGTGAATCAAACAGTGCTCTTATACTGACCACACCACAATGATCATATAGCTGATTGTACTGGAATGGTAGATCCATTTCATTTAATGTCTTAAAGACAAACTTCAGCTTCTTGTATGCTGTATCTCCACTGTTATTGAGGGGCAAGTTACTCCACTCATCACTGGTAAGAACGTGCACACAGGCAGTTACCAGTGGGGACCTATAAATTCATGCCCTTGCTAACCTTGTATTTTGTTTGTGCGCCATCCCCTAAGACCAAAGATGCCCATAGAGATCATTTGACAACTGGAGGATGGATTTTCCTTCGGTGGGTTTTGATCAAAGACAGATTTCAATTTTTAGGGTCTTTTTTAAAGCTGCTTTTCCAATTCTGTGAAAGAACCTTCCTGCAATTTCTGTTTTTCTCCAGTCTAATCAGTACCTGCTACCATAGTCTCCGTAGAAAAGACTCTTCAGTTAATCACCTGCTTCTCCATTTTCTGTGCTGCTTTTTGTCAAATAATCTTGGATTATTTTCCTTTGGTGCAAACAGAAATTCTTCTCTAAACAAAGTGGGGAAACTTGTGATGGGTATAAGTCCTAGGTCTGCAAAAAGCACCGTTTTTACTAAGACAACATGAATGGAGGCAGTCAAGTTTGACCTTCCTCTGACTGATAACTTCCGTTCATAATAAAGTGCTGTGTGTTGGCTCTGCAGAATAATTACTGTCAAACTTAATCTTCCTACAGGAAGGTGATTCAAGTGTCAAATTGTTTTACATTTGGTTATATAAAGTGAAATGCATTTATATAAAAAAAAATCCAGGTCATTTAGTGCTGAATATCAATCTTTAGAATATAGGGGACTTTTAAAATAGTGGCATATCATTCATTTGTCCATTTTGGGATTAGAAATTCAGACTTTAGCATCTTATATAGCATGCTGTTTTGGTGTTGCATAGTACCTATGTGCATCGATTTAAGCAATATGAAGTGCTCTTTTTCTACTCAAAATGTTTCACACTGTTTGGACTCTTGTAATTTCATTGTTCCAGCTCTGGGTTTGTTGTCAAGATCTCCTTCAGAAGCCATCTAGGCAGTCGCAGAGGCCTGGCAGGCTACAGCTCTGTTTCCAATCCACCCTTATCAAAGAGTCATCTTCCAGTATCTGTATACTCTGCTCTGCCTTTGGAGTAGGAGAAAGTGCAGATTGCTCTGCTGGAACAGTGGGTAACCTCAGCTAGGTAGAAACTCTAATCTTGTATTATTAGATCTTTCAGTCATTTGCTTTCAGTACCCCTGACTTCTAAGGTGGCAACACTCACACCTTATGGTACATTAGGATTATAGGAAAATAGGGCTAGAAGGACTCAATGGGTTCATCTAGTCCAGCCCCCTGCTCAAGGCAGGACTGTCCCTAACTAAACCATCCCAGCCAAGTGTCTGTCCAACCTGCTCTTGAAAGTTTCCAGGGATGGAGATACCACAACTTTTCTAGGTAGCCCCTTCCAGTGCTTGACCACTCTCAAAGTCTCTCCTAATCTCCAACCTAACTTTCTTATGTTGCAGCTTGAGGCCAAGCTCCTAGTCCTGTCCCTTACTGTTACAGAGAAAAGCTCATCTTCATCTTCTTTCCAATAGCCCTTCAGGTATTTGAAGACTTACAAATCCCCTCAATTGTCTCTTTTCCAGACTAAATAACCCTAGTTCTTTCAGGCTTTGGGAAGGCCTTGTGACTGGCAGATATGCTAGCTTGGAGGTCTGGATACAAGAGGCTTTCCCAGTAGCCTGGTGGTTCCATCTCAAGTCTCCTTGTTCCCTTGTTGCTCTCCTGAAGGAGGGATCTCCCAAATCAGCTGATGGGACAAGTCCCCTCCTTTTAGCTGCAGGTGAGCCTGCAGCACAGATTCTTTCTCTTATGGCTGGGGGAGAAACTTGGATAAAGGCACAGCCTTCTCTGGGCATGCAGTTCCTCTATGTTTAACACTCTTGCCTTGTAAAAGAGGGCTGCCAGGCCTTGTGGCTTGGAGAATGGACTTTCCAATAGCATGTGAACAGCAGGGGGATGCTCACTCCTCTAAAATAATTGCATCAAAGTGAAATGATTCCTTCGTGCTGTCCTGGATTTCCTGTAAGGGCGGTTCAGCAAAGGTCCCTCGGTCTCTTTGAGAGCTCAGGCCTGAGGGGAGGAATGATTGCAACTTTGATTTGCAGAATAGTTAATCTGTTCGTTGACCCTAAGCAGGGCTTAGTCTTGAGACTTGCTTTTGCCTATCAGACCTGTGGTGTTTTTCTGTTGAGTCTTAGCCTGTTTCATGCCTAGGATACATGAGCGAGGTCTCTTTAAAGCATCCACCTGGTGCACTCTGCCTATGTTCTGAAAGAACTACAGGCTGAATGTGGCATTGGTTGATGTGGTATTTGGCAAGAAGGGTTTCTCATGGCTGGGGTTTAAGGGCAGCAGCCTAGTCTACAGAGCTGGCAGAGTCCAGCAGCTTGGCCCTTGCTACCATCCCTTCATTTTTGTTTGTTCGATGGGGAGGAATTGCCCTCTGAATCATACCGCTGTGCCCAAGAAGCAGGACCAGGGAAAACCATTCTTTTCTGGTCCCTGCAGCACTGAGGCAACAGATTATCACACAGGCTCTCAACCTGGGCACTGACTTCCCTGCCCTTCCCATATGGCTGAATGGGCTAGAAGGGAGAGGGGATGTCACAGGCAGAAAGGGTTGAGACCAAGGTCTAAAGGAAGTGCTACCTAGAGACCCCAACACTGCTTATGTTCCACTAAATCCAGCAGTGAAGCACCCCTGAGAGAATGGGGGTGAACCTCTATGGGGGGTAAGTTGCAACATTTTGTGCCATCGCTTCTCGTCCGTCGAGGTAGCTGTTTGCTAAAGGTTAATCAGCTAATACCTGCTCCCCAGTGATAAGAGAGCAATAACCACCTACTGGGAGCTACCCTGGGATAGCTGCCCTGTCTGTCTATTCCTGATCCAAGTAAAAAGCTCACTGGTAACAAAACCAATGGACATTAGGATAGGATACAGTGTACAGTAGGATTTGTCCATATCCTGTTAGTGACTGCTCAGCTGTCACAGGGCAGGGAGAGCAGGGGAAGCCAGGTGACTGAAGTGTCAAGGGGCTGGGGCTTGCTTGTGCCATAGAAGAGCTAGGTCAGAGCTAGGGGTGGAGGACCCAGGAAGGTAAAATGGGAGAGCAGTATTAGGTAAAAGATTTTTGTCATGCCCATTGCTCTTTCATGCCCTGGCATTTCTCTCCCTGCCTTCAGAAGGGCATGGATACTCCCCCCGTGTATGCAGCTGCCTGTGAAATGTTTCAGTCTGGCAGAGTCGGTTATCTTGCTGTAGGAACAGAAGATACTGTGAAGGACTGAGGCCCCTGCGTACAACCCTGCTTTCTAGCCATCACCATCAAGTTCCCTAATTGGATTTATTCACACATGCTCCAGCTGATAAGCCCCAAGGTTAATAAAAGGGAAAGTGGATTTCCTTAGTTGCCAGTTTCCTTTTTTATTACTCCCACTATTTAGGAGGGAAAATGGAGTGAGAGGCTTAATTTTGTTCCTGGCCATAATGTAAAGAAGGGGATTACTGCATTTTCAAACACTTATCCCTGCTGTCAACAGCTTGGTTCAAATGCCCTAATCCAATTGGTTCCCATCAACTGATTTTTTTTTTTTTTTCCTTTTCTTTTGAAAGAAAAATCTTAATTTTAACTGACTGACCTTGACGTTCAGTGTTAAGGAATGTGCTGGAGGGGCCAGCCTTGCGCTGGCAAGGGAAGCACTTCTGCTTTGCACTAATATAATTCTTCCTTTCTGCTGAAAACCACTTTGAGGTCCTAAAGGTCAGCAGAGGACGTTTGCTCAGCCTTGTAGCAGTCTGGCAGAGCTGGCAGCGTTTGCTGGGGTTTGCCTGTAGGGCAAGGCAAAGGTGAAACCTCAGTGAACCCAGCCTAAATTCCTAGGATTTAACCTTCTTCCACTGCAGGGCAAGAGTACGTGGGGTGGGAGAGGGGGGACACCACAGAGTAGTTGATGTGGGGCAGATCCATACCCATGTACCTCATAGTAACTGCTTTGCAGGCACATCTTTGAGCTGTTGTACATTACTGTAAGTTTTGCTGCATCCATATTTTCCCTTCTCTCTCATTCTCTACACCAAGGCTGTTCAGCTGCTGGCCCACACAATGCACATGGCCTCCAAGGGGTTAACCTGCACCCCCTCAACTCTTGATCCCAGTTGCTGCTGCTGCTCCTTCAGGCTCCCGCTCCCTCTGCTGGGTTTCAATGCCTGTCCCCACCCCTGGGTGTGTAGGGCAAGGTGGCACAGTTCATGGGCTGATTTTGATGCCAGACAGCAAGGAGATGCACCTGGGAGCTTCGCACGGTGTGCCAGCATGGTACAGCGAGGGGGGAGCTTGGCATGCTGTGCAGCGGGGCAGGCACACAGCTCAGTGTCCCATACTGTACCGTGTGTCATATACGGCCCCATGCTAGCAGATGGCAAGGGCACTGCCCTGGGGCAGTATGGGACACATGGTGCTATGTGCAGGGTGAGGGGCCACTGACAAGGGTACCCACTCTGCAGTGAGAGGCATCCCGGCAGCGTTTAGCCTGGGGGATGTGCAGCCCCTGGCCACTCAGAAGTTCGGCAGTCGTGCTCCAAATCATTGCTGATCCTCTAAATGCTGGTCCAGCTGCGGATTCTTGAAGTACCCCACTATGCCCATCCGTTAGCTTGTTGAAAACAGATCTTTTCTTCTTTCTTCTCTTGATCATTTTCTAATCTGCCATAGACATTTACCTTTAACCTTGTAGCTTCTTAACATCACCTTGCCTGGGATTTTGCCCAAGGCTCTTTTAAAGGTCTCTTAGTTCTTTTGAGCCTGTATCAGTTCTGGCCAACTTCCCCAGACAGGAATAAGATGAATGACAGGGTTAGCCCCATGCAACCCAGAGGAACAGACAAGAATTAATTCTGCTCGTGTAGGAACTTGTTTTGCTTAATTCCCATGGAGGAACAGGGCTTAGATCACTTGTGGTTACCTGGGCTCTGCCTCTAGGCATAGAAGCCCATTTTGGGACTCAAGGAAGGTCTCTTCCCTAACATGAGTTGTGGCCCAGAAGCTGCAGCCAGCAGACATTTCTGACCTGTTACATGGGTGGGGCAAGAAGAGGTGCAGATTGAGTGTGTCTAAGTTAAACAGTAGAGGGAGCTTTATGTGGGAGGAGAATGGGGTTCTCCATTTGGGAATCCCTTAATGGCACTGCAAGTAAAACAGCACTATGTATGTAAAAGGATCGTTCTATTCGCATATCACTTGACACCTGTTTTTCACAATGTGAACGCCTCTGCATGGGGTGAGCTTGGCCTGGGGACTGCCAGCTCCTCTCCCCATCACTTTGCTGCCCACTGGTCTGGTAGCTAAGTGTTGTGATTGCTGAGAAATATCTTTGTTAGCAGCTCAGCCATTTCATTGCATTCCTCGCATGCTCTTGGCTGGTAACTTGTTGCTTTTCTATTCTGTGCCAGCATCTCCTCTCTTGACACCTCTGTCACGTCTTCTCTGAGTGGAAGGTCTTTCTGGGGCTGAGAGAGGAATGATTGTCATTGAGCTTTACAGTCGCCATAAATGTTTCTGGTGCTTTCGAGACAGCAAGATCTCCAAAGCAAGGAAATTGATGTGGGGAGGAGCTGTTTCTTGTCTAAAGTTTGGACTATTCAAGCTTCTTGCATTTGCTGCATTGGAGATGGTAAAGCTAGCAGGCCCGTCTTTCAGCAGAGATCTGGACCTGTAGGGCTTGTCCAAACCACCCCTGCAACGTGTTCTGGCCAAGCCAGACCTGAGTACATCATGCCTACTGAAACGCTCCAACCCTAGTTGTTGATTGCTGTGTCTGCTGTCAAGTATCCATCTCTGGCAAGCTGCTACCAGGGACTAGCAGCCTCACTGTGTACCCATGCATGGGCAAACCCATCCTAGTCAGGCCATACCACAGCTGTGGTGTGGACAAGCACATAGAAATGAAGGGGCCACATGTGGGTGCTGCAAGGGAACAGAGGCTGCCATCTCTTCTCACAGATGATCCAGCACCTATAAGAGACTTGCAGACCCTTAAGATTGTGACTGCCTGTATTCGAACTGGATGTCACCATGACGATGAGACACCAGTCCTGACCTGCGTAATTCTGTCTAGTAGTGCGTTTCCATCAAATATCCAGAGGTTTGTCCCAGAGGCAGCAACGTGATGTGAGACTTTGTTTAGCAGGACTCCACTGAAGAAGCATATTGCGTTGAGTAGTTAAAGGTAAAAGAAACACTGGCAGGAGCAAAGACTTGGTAGAGCAGTGGATTCAAAAAGTGCCAGTAGCATGTGCGACCATATGTGGCTTGTCTCAAGGTCACTGCTGAAGGAGAAGAAAGCATTGCGATTCTGGAGGAGCCGGGCACACAGATGATACTAGACTTCTAAGACTGCTAGAGGCGGAGAAGATGGGAGCCTAATTAGTTTCTTGAATCACTGGCTATAAATACTTGTGCATCTTCAGAAGGATGATTGATTTTTCTTCTCTCCTTTTTTTTTTTTAAGAAAGGTTTTTAGTAGACTCAGTGTAAAAAGTAAATAAATGATGGGATTGGCCAAGCCACAACCCCTGAATAGCTGGGACTGGATGGCAAAAAATATCCTGCCAGCCCTGAAAGAGAGACGAGAGATGGTTCTGGGGACTCAGAGACTTTCTCACCCAGACTTCATCCTTCCTAGCCAGGCCAAGTGCTTGGCAAGGAAGGATGCTCACAAGAGCATTTTTGAACTAGAAGGAGAAATGAGCTGGAGATTTGTTCTTTTTCTCTAGCCGAGTTCAGAAGGAAGTTCGCTGGCAGTCATGAGAGTGGTCGCCTGGCTGGATGCTTTGATTCAAGGACTCCCACTTGCTAAAAGCAGAGCTTTACTCTTTGCCTAACGTATATCACTTTGGTGCTGGACAGCAAAGTCCTTCCAGCCTCCTTACCACACTGGGGAGGAACAGTCGTTCTTTTTGGATCCCATTCCCACTGGCAGTGTTGATAAATGGTACTTATCCTCAGAAACATTGACATGCTTTGTCCACGACTGCTCTCAGTTTGTCTAGGGAATTCTGTTAAACTTGCTCCAAAACCTGCTTCTGCGTGGTTCAGGCACACGGGACACTGTTTTTCCAATGCAAGCCTCTGCTTCCATTTAAATGCAGCCCACGCTGGAACGGAAGCCATCTTTGCCTGACTTGGCCTGGATAAAACAGGTTTCTTTGCAGTGAATGCACATGCACGGTGGGGATTTCAGGGCATCTAGACCAAGGACGTGCTAGTGCTTAGCGTGAGGTGGGGAATGCTTTGTTGTCTTGACGTCATGTGTAGTCTGTTGCTCAGTACCAGAGAGTGATAACAAATGGACAGACGAGGCTAAGCCCTATGCAGTGTGTAGCCCCATGCTCGAAAGATTAAAGCCACACGTGACTGACCCAAAGGGCTCTTCTTGCTTAACTTTGGGCTGCACGTGGATAGGTGGCCGTGCCAGCAGTCGTACTGATTTCAGTGGCTTTTCCATACAGATGCTAACAGCGGGATGCGCAAGGGCAGTTTAGGTGCCTGAATACATTGCACATCTGGGCCTAAATTCACAATGCAAACCAGATAACCCAAGCATCTAAAAGCAGCTCTCTCTGTCCTTTAGCTCCCTGTGGAAACTGGGTCACTGGAGTGCATGGCTGCAAGCTCGGTGTTATCCAGTATGCCACTCTTCTCTCTGATATGCCTTCAAAGGGACAGTGCCTCACACGGCCAGTGTCACAACCTAGGCTGCTCAGACATTTCTTGTCAGTTTATGTAGCAAGTCTTGCATATCTTTAGCTAATAGCTCCTGTGGTTTCTCAGCTGCAGAAAGCAGCATGTAGGGAAACCTCCAGCCTTGCTGTCATGATCCAGTTACTGCTAACGGGCAGTTCAGCCTGAGATTCAAGGGGGAGGGCAAAGCAAGCAGGATCATAGGATCACAGCAAGATAAGCATCCAATTTACTCTTGAAGG
>NW_017728977.1:95279-100875 GCF_001723915.1 Gavialis gangeticus
AGGCCACAATTGGCCAGTTTCGCTAAGAGGTGATCATGGGATGCCAGATTAAAGGCTTTTTAGAAGTAAAGAGATGACATCAATCTCTTCTCCCTTGTCTGGGTTGTAGAAGGAAATGAGATTGGTCAAGCAAGACCTACCTGCAACAAACCCGTGCTGGCTATCCCTCAGGATGTTGGCGTCGGCCAGTCCATTAAGGATGGCCCCTTTAATAAACTTTTCGAAGATCTTCCCCGGTTTAGAAGTCAGGCTGATGGGCCCATAGTTAGCCGGATCTACTTTCGTCCCTTTCTTGAAGATCAGCACCGCATTGGCCTCCTTCCAGTCTTCGGGCACTACACCAGAGCGCCAGGAGCTCTCAAAGACCCGTGCCAGGGGCTGGGCTATGACGCTCACCAGCTCCTTGAGTACACTGGGGTGTAGATTGTCAGGGCCGGCTGACTTGAAGATATCCACCCTCTCAAGGTGTTCCTTCACGAGGTCAGTGTTGGAGGGCAGGGTATCGCCCTCACCCAGACCTCCCTGTCCCATAGTGGGCATGGGCGTCCCATGGGACTGATGAAAGACCAATGCAAAGTACCCATTTAATAGGTTGGCTTTTTCCTGGGCGTCAGATAGCTTCCAAGGTACAGGAAATTCTCAGTGTTCTCCAGAGTCTCACCGTAAATCTAAATTACCAGAGCTGAGAACTGCTCATTAAGAGCTTGTTGATGGAGGACCTCAGTCTCCTGAATATTAAGCGTCAATCCCATTTTCTTGTATGCCTCAGTAAAGACATCAACAGTTGCCTGAAGGTCTGGTTCTGAGTGAGCAGCGTCATCGACATACTGGAGCTCTATGAGGAGGAAGGAACTTAAGTTCAAATATTACCTCCCTTTCCAGTAGTGTGCAGGTGAATATACCTATTGCAAGAGTCTGGACAAGTCCAAATGAAGGGAGAGAAGTATCCATAAAGTAAAAAGAGCAAAGGCTGGGTCATACATCAGTCCAGATCTTTGCATATATGTAGTGCATGGATTTCACTTTTGAGCCTGCAACCAATACTTAATTTTTGGGAGCTGGGAGGGGTTGAGTGCTTGTGTTTACAGCTCTGGGAGTGTCAGTGCACTGATGCTTCTGCTAGCACTTAAAAAAAACAGAGGTTCCTGGACAAGGAGGGTCTTGCTTTTCCGTTGAGGGTCAGAACAATGCCAGATTTGGGTCAGGAAGGAATTTTACCCCTAGGTCAGATTGGCAAGGACTGTTGGGCATTTGCCTTGTGAAGCATGGAACATAACGCCCCCTGCGTTGTTTCTCTTGGGATCCTGTACTTGTATATTAACCAGCTACTTTCCTGTTCTTTGTAGTAGTGGGGCATTGGCTGTGCCCCTGTCTCACCTGCTTTTCCCATGGCATGTCTATAGGGTAACGGTGGTGTTGCAGATGATCCTTGTAGTTGTGTGTGAGGGTTTGAAGTACAGATTCTGGGGATTCCCTTGGTTCATGATCACCTGCAGATGCAGGAGATTGGACTCAGTGGCCCAGGAAGTCTCTTCTGTTCTAATGTCAGAGGTGAAATGACTTGCCTAAGGTCATTCAGCAAGGCTGTGGCCGAGCAAAGATTGGGGGACTGGCTCCCAGATGGAACTTCTTGTGTACAGGGTGGGGGGGCATGATAAAAACTTTCAAATACTGCTGGGCTGCTATAAAGAAGAGGGAGAACTCTGTTCTCCATTATCACCAAGGCCAGGACACGTGGTAGTGCCTTCAAACTGCAGTAAAGCACATTCAGATCAAATCTGAGGAAAAGTTTCCTGTCCATCAGAGAGGACCATGGAACAGGCTGCTCAGGGAAGTGATGGAGCCTCCATCACTGGAGTGCTTCACATTCCTAGAAACAGCTGGATAGGATGGGCACCCATCTGGGGTGTGTTATGCCTAGCAACTTCTGTGTCTGTGCATAGGGTTGAACCAGGTGACCTTTGAGGACCCCTTCCACCCCTGTGCTTCTAGTCTTTAAATGGCTTGTTTAGCTGTCACGGTACAGGTAGGGCATTTGAACATGTCTACCCACGTGTTACCAATAATCTGCCCTTCCTAGAGTCCTGGCACTAAAAGCCACGCTTGGGCGGAGTCGGGATGTGTTGCTGGTACAGAAAGCACCTGAGCTGGTTCAGTTTGTGCTGCAGAAGCTGGAACTTGTTCTTCACATGCGGTGACGTTTCTCACTTCTCCCTCTCTCTGTTTTGCAGCTTTTCCGACGTGTGGCAGCTGCCTTGCCTGGAATGGAAAGCACACAGGACAAAAGCAGAGAAGACAGTATCCTTTTTGTGTTCCTGCTGTCACTGTGTTATGGAAACTCATGACTGGGCACTGTGAGCATGGGCAGGATGCAGCCCCTGAGCAGCGGAGGCTGGTGCGGGGGAGAGGAATAACGTCTGCACTGTAGACCCTCAGCCTAGCTATTGTTAGTTGGCTGGTTTTCTGTGGGCTTTCTACAGAAGTAAGCCATGAGAAGGATAGGAGCCTGTATACTTGAGTTCAGTAAGTATGGGCCATGCTTTTAAGCAGTGCTGGGGAAGAAATTACCTGGCCAGCTATAAAACAGCTGGAGGGTGCTGAGCCTGGGGTTTGTGGTGGAGTGGAGGGACTGAGGTCTGCTGTATGATGAGTGGAGAGGTAGGAACGGTCATGCTGTTGAGGTATCTAGAAGTGAAAGCAAGTATCCCACTGTAGGATGGGGGAGAGCAGTGGGGAGATGAAGAGGTTGGTGTGGTCAGTTGGACAGGTGAGGGAGAACTAGTGAGTGCGTGAACAGCTGGGATGTGGGGGCCCAGCACGGACGAGCCTACATCACAGTGGTTGTAGACAAAAAGGTGCTTGTCTGTGGGTTGCAGCTACTACAACACACTGTGGTGTGTTAGGGAATCTAGAGCTTTGCTCCCACTGCAGGCCACCGACTGCTTGATCTGGGCTGATTTTATTAACAGGAAGGCCGGTGCTAGAATCACAGTCCTCCCATGGGCCTTCCTGCTGACACTGTCTCCACCAGGGAGTCGAATGATCCCTTTCTAAAGGGGGAGAGCAGCGAGCCAGCTTCCAACAGGGGCTTTGTGCAGAGTGCAGATAGCACGGCAGCTCCCAGCTCATTGCATTCTCTTGTAAAAACAGGTCAGCATCAGTGGTGGAGGGACAGTTTTCCATGGGCTCCTGTTAGCAGCACGCTGTCAGTTCAGGGACCTCAAAGCTGTGCAGTTTCATGTCCACAGCTCATCTGCATGCTGGTGGCAGAGCTGTGGATTTAAGTATCTTCATTAAGCAGCTCTCTCTTAATACAGTCAGGGATTTAGAGACACTAAAACTACACAGCATCTGTAAGCAACTCCTCTTCAGTTCTTTGCTTCCCACTAACCTCCCCTTCCTATTAGTTTGCCTCCGTCCCTTGCAAGGGGGGAGCTGCAGTCCCAGGAATAGATAAGCAATGCTGGCTTACACTGGCGATTTGCTGCTATGGGCTCGCTGATAAGAAAAGTATTTGAGGCTCGCGCTGAGCTGACAGCTGCCGTCCTGCTCAGAGGTCGGCATTCAGAGCTGGAGCCCCACACACATTGTGACCGCAGTGCATCGTGCTTTGGGGATCAGCAGGGCAACAAAGAGAACAGCTTATCAGTTGCTTCTTGTTATCAAGCAACAAAGAGAACTGTTTTTGAGTGGAAGATGGGAACAGCCTTGTGCCACAATTGGATATCAGCTGTCGTTGCAAGGCCTAGGGAGATGGAGCGGGGAGAGCAGTCTGGTTGCAGGAGGGGTTACTGGTTACTTAGCCCAAAGACTGTGAACGCAGCTTATCCAAGCACATTGGATGGGAACATAGTGCAGGGGGTGTAAGGGCTGCAGGAGCATTTGGAGGGGTGTAGTGGGAGAAGAGACAGGAATAAGCCCCTGGTGGGAGTGGGGGGACACAAGAGGATTGAGTAGACGGTTAGCAACGGATGGTGCTTTGCTGTCCATGCTGGGAGCAGGGCCGTGGATACTCTGGCCAGAGGTATCTGCTTTGTGGGACTGAGTGGATCTTCCTGGCCCAGAGCCAGGCATGGAGAAGGGGAACCATAGGAGCTGCTCCCTAGTCGGGTAATGGGTGATGATAAGCGGAGAAAATAACGACGCTGGCTGTCCTTGTCTCATTTGCCCGGCTCCTAGCCATCGCCAGGCCTTGCTGCTCAGTTAGCCAGCCAGTCACTAGCCATCGTGGAAGGCAAAGGCTGAATGTAGCGTTTGTTCCTACCCTGCCTGTTTGAGGTGTCTGTCTCCTGGGCTGCTGTCAGTCCCTCACTCAAGTGGTACTGTGCAAAAAGACCCTTGATCTCCCGCTCTTCTGGCAGGAAGGGGGTTCAGAGATGCTAAAGCCATGACACCTGCTTAAGAGTTTGCCAGGGCAGCCCCGGGTGCCAGGAGCACATCCTCACACAGCTCAAAGGTCCACATGGGCCAAGCAGCGTGTCAGGGTAGTGTGGCTGAGCCAGGCTGATTCCTGCAGCCAGTCGCAGCGGAGGTAGGGACGTGTCTAGTGTCAGGCCTAGCTACCTATGATTTCCTCCCACCCACTTCAGAATAACCAGGTGTCGTTTACAACTGGGTTAGCTGGTTCACTTCAACCCAAGTCCCCGGTGAGGCTCAAATTCCACCCTGCGGAGCTGTAGCAGGACGTTTCAGCCGTCCTGCCCTCGTCCATGTGTACCAACCCGTTCCAGAGCACTGGGGACTGCTGGGAATCACTGGTGTTCTGATGTCCTTGAGGTTTGGGGGTTTCCAAAGGTATAAGGGTCGTGAATCCCCGTGGGAATTGGCAGCTGAGCTGCCCGAGGCACTCTGAACACCCCACCTAGAAATAGAGCAGAAAAGCCTGTTAGGAGAGGGGCTGGCTTGTGACCCTGCCGCGGTAACTCTTGGCCTTCTCACCCTTTGCCTTAACTCCTCTCCAGTGATCGACATAAAACTGGAAAAGCCTCAAGAGCAGCCCGTCAGCGAAGGAGGCTGCTCCTGCTAATACTGTGCGGCTTGTCCCATCTTCTCCAGAACATCACTGCTTCCCCCTCCCCTTGACTCTCCATTGACTGCAGTGTGAATATTGGCTTGAACCTCCCCCCTTTCGGTAATAACGTATCGCAGTTCATCATGGCTGGCTGTCTCGTGGAGATGATCTCTTTGCTTCCCAAGCGCGCACACACGCACACCCATGCAAGAAAATGTCGGTGTCTTCATTATTTATAAGAAAAAAACAAAAAATAAAAGCCAAAATATTCCAGTATATTCCAGTTATAACTGTAAAAAAACAAACAAAAAAGCAAACAAAAAACCCCCAAAAAAGATAGGTACAATTTCTTAATCTTTGTTCCTTATTTTTTTTTAACATTATGATCTTGCACTTTGAGATGATGGAACATGGAGTAAGTTTCTTTTTTGGATTGGACGTGGTTGAGAGAGACGTGCAGAATTATAACCCTTTGCATAGCTCACCTGTTTGACTTCTCTAACAAAGCTGGAAATGGCTAGAGCACAGGCAGAGATGATGGATGGAGGGACAGAGGCTGTCCAAAAAAAAAAAAGAGAGAGAGAG
>NW_017728977.1:100922-124018 GCF_001723915.1 Gavialis gangeticus
AAAAAAAAAAAAAAAAAAGAAACCCCCCCCCCCCCCCCCCCAAAAGAAACGAATTCTCACTCTCTAGAAGGGAGATGCCCTGACCTGTTTTTTACCCGCCTGCCCAGGCATTAGCAGGGTGTTGCAGCTTGAAAGACGACTGGCTCTTTAATTGAGTCACGACCGCATTTCCCACTTCCCACGGGATAAGTGGCATTTGGGGGGAGGGGAGCCCACCCGCATTACCGAAACACGCAGGACGTGAGGAACCAGATGTTTTGGCTGCATACTGAGTTTTAAAAGCTTGTTGTCCCATCCCCTCCCTTTTATGTAGGACTCCAATAAAGTAAATTATTACTTGAGAGACTGGAACACGGCGTTTCAGTCGTGGGGAGAAAACGGTGTTTTTAAAGATAGGGGAGATTTGAAGTCAGTGTGGCACTGGCACTACTATTTGCTGGGGTGGATCAGGATCTCTACATTGAGCTGAAATATGGACTAGCCTTTGGTTTAACTAATAGATATACAATAATGTACAGTGTATGGATGGGGAGGCGAGGAGATGGTTGAAGGAGTGGCATCTGCTTTTCCTCGTCATGGTCCTAGGTAATGGCGTGGTGGGGGGAACGGTTTATTCGTAGGAACAGACACAAGAGAGATGCTGGGGAGAAGGAAGGGCATTGCATAGGATGAAAACAAACACACAACGATGCAGATTTTATGCCTTTTTATTGTTTAGCATTTTTTTATGTTGGGTCTTCCAGACTGGTTTAGTGGGTTATGGTTTTTTTTTTTCCTCCACTAGCTCTGTATAGTTTGGTTAAAAACTAGTAATTTAGTTTTATATTTAACTAAGCTCCAATTAACCGTTCTTCTTAGGTGATATTTATTTCTATGCTTTTTTTTTTTTATTAGTATTTTCAGTGGTTTTTGTTTTTGGCCGAGAAGTCTGTTTAGAGCTTTGCCAACGTTGCAAGTTGTAGCTACCTGAGAAACACTGAGGAACAAACACACTAGGAGTTGCACCCTTTTAATCTTGACTAGTCATTGTGAAATTGCTGTGTAAGTTAATAAACACACTTGTAAATACATTGTTTGCAGGGTGAGTGTTGCTGAGTTACAAGTGCAGGAAAGATTGCTCAAGTCTCCGCTGTGAGCATTACTTAATGAACAAAGCCTAATTACAACACATTCAGACTCTCCCTCACTTACCCACCACCCCCTGCCTAAGACCACCTGTGAAGGGGAGGGGGAGAAGCAGGCAGGTGTCCTCTCGCCTGGAAATGGGTAGATGACATCTCCATTCAGGAGCTGAATATCAAACCACAGCCTGAGCTGGGTTTTGAATAACTCTGCATACCAATAACTTACCGTTAAAGGCAGGCTGAGATGTAAAGTGCTTTTATAATGCAATATTAAAGGCAATTTTTTTTTTTGACGTGGCATGTCTTGAAATAAACATCAATGATATGTGACGAAGGATCGTTCTTTCTTTAAAAGAAATGGATTTTGTGGGGAGGGGAGCCGGGCTGGTTTTCCACCCCTGTATTGTGCTATTCTGGACTGTGCAAAAATGATTTGGCTCAATAACTCTTCTTGTTCCGTCGTCTTTGGCTTGAACTCTTAAAGCGGCTCATTTTGTTCATCGTTAGGATTCTTTTTTTAAAACCAACAAATTTATTTATTTTTTTTTTTTTGGCTCCCAATAAAATGTAATTAAACACTAAAACAAGAAGCTTTGGCCAAATCTCTTTTCCCTGTAGTTCCAGGCTGGAGAAATTTTGACTTTGCAGTGTCCTGGCTTGTCCAGTGGTTGCTCAGACAAGTCGACCTTACTCTGAGTAGGTCTGTTATGTGTGATGGGGTCTCAGCTGCTCCCCTGAATAACTGTTTTTGGAGATCAGCCCAGTAGGGCTATTGTCTTTTCTAGAAAATTTAGAACAGGATCTTACATTGTGGATAGCAGGACAAGTCATGACGATGGTGTCTCTCCATGACGCATTGAATGTGTGGCTCCACGTAGGCAGGACGAGCCAGCCGCGTGCTTCATACAGTTGGGTTCTGCAACTGGGTCCTGGTCTAATGGTCCCCACTTTTGCAGTGACGCACGCTGAAGCAGGACGCTTGGTCTCGGTAATAATTCCTCATTCCCACTCTCTAACTTTGTTTGCTCCCCTCACGCTGCCCGTCGAACAATGGTAAGACCTGTTTTTTAACTACGGTTTTAAAACTATTTCTGCTCTGTTTTTTTTTTCTCACCACTTGGGCTTGATTGGTTTACAATAAATGAAGCAAGTGTCCATCCTGATACAAAGCTGAATAAATTGTAAGGGGGGGGAGACCAGGTCATCCCTCCCCCACCAGGATCCCCGATGGTCCCAGGGGAGGCGCAGCCAGGCCAAGGGTCAGTGAGGATCTAGTCAGGGAGCGTCTGGAGGGACTGGATGTATTCAAATCAGCTGGTCCGGATGATCTCCACCCCCCGAGTGCTGAGGGAATTGGCTGAGGTCATTGCGGGACCCCTGGCATGGCTGTACAAGCACTTGTGGTGCTCTGGTGTGGTGCCAGAGGACTGGAAGAGGGCCAATGTGGTTCCCATCTTCAAAAAAGGGAGGAAGAAGGACCTGGGAAATTATAGGCCTGTTAGTCTTACCTTGCTCCTGAGCAAGCTTTTTGAGAAAATTATCCAGGTGCACATCTGCGAGGGGCAAGCAGGGGACTGTGTGCTTTAGAGGCAACCAACATGGGTTCGTTTGAGGCAGGTCCTGTCAGACCAACCTGGTGGCCTTTTACGACCAGGTCACAAAATCCTTGGATTCAAGTGTCGCGGTGGATGTAGTCTTTCTGGACTTTTGGAAGGCCTTCGACACTCTCACCCCGTTCTCATTAAAAAACAGGGGACTGTGGTGTCAACACCCACACAGTCAAATGGGCCACACCCAGAGAGTGGTGGTGGATGGGTCGTATTCAACCTGGAGGGATGTGGGCGGTGGGGTCCCCTAGGGCTCAGGCCTGTACTGTTCAACATATTCATCAGCGACTTGGACGAGGGGGTAAAAAGCACCCTGTTCAAATTTACAGACAACGCTCAGATGTGGGGGGATGTGGGCACACTAGATGGGAGGAATAGGCTGCAGTCAGACCTAGACAGGTTACAGGGATGGATGGATGAGAATAGGATGGGATTCAACACCAACAAGTGCAAGGTGCTGCACCCGGGGGGGAAGAACCGGCACCATACCTACAGGTTGGGGAACTCCCTTCTCATCAGTGCAGAGGCAGAAAAGGATCTTGGAGTCATCGTTGACTCCAAGGTGAACATGAGTCGGCAATGTGGGGAAGCAGTCAGGAAGGCCAACCGTACCTTGTCGTGCATCCACAGCTGCATCTTGAGCAGGTCCAAGGAGATGAACCTCCCCCTCTATGCGGCACTGGTCAGGCCGCAGCTGGAGTACCGCGTCCAGTTCTGGGCACCGCACTTCAGGAGGGATGTGGACAACATGGAGAGGGTCCAGACGAGGCCACTCACATGGTCAGGGGGCAGTAGGGCAGGCCCTATGAGGAGAGGCGACGGGACCTGAACCTGTTCAGCCTCCACAAGAGAAGGCTGAGGGGGATCTAGTGGCCATCTATAAACTGGCCAAGGGAGACCAGCAGGCAGTGGGGGTCCCTGTTACCCCAAGCGCTACTGGGAGTAACAAGGAACAACAGCCACAAGTTGACAGAGAGCAGATGCAGACTAGCCGTCAGGAGGTGCTACTTCACGGCCAGGGCGGCTAGGATCTGGAGCCAACTTCCAAGCGAAGTGATGCTGGCTCCTTCCCTGGGTGTCTTCAAAAGGAGGCTGGATGAACGCCTTGCCGGGGGTCGGACTTGATGATCTGCTCAGGTCCCTTCCGACACTACCAACTATGAAACTGAAGAGAAGAGCAGAGGCCGCGTGCTAAGACCCAGCTGGCCAGCCCCATCTTAGCCAGGCAGTGTGGGGAGAAGTTCCCGTGTGAGCACTGTGCCCAGAGGAGCCAGGCATCAGGTCCAGGAGATTTGTCTGGGGTTCAACATCTGTTCACTGGGGGAAAACGCCATGGAATTAGTGGCAGCTCACACAACAGGTCAGTAAGCTTTCCTGTTGATGGGGAAAGGGTGAGAGACTGAGTTGGCATCTTAGAGGGGCTCGGATGTCACAGGTGGAGGGAGCCAGCCCTTAAAAATGGGACTTGCGGCATGTTCTTAAGGCCGATTGCATGGAGGCATCTCCCATTTTGAACTAGTCGCACGTTGCCCCACATGAATGCGTTGGCGGTATTGATTTAACAGGAAATGTCTCTGATGTGTTCCCTGAGGCAGGCCCAGGCCCCATTTCCAGCCCCTATCTTGCTGTGGCCACCACATCTAACCAGCAGCATGTGAAAAGGCAAGGTAACGAAGGTGTGCTGGGCCCTGTGGGCTGGTTGCATTTCCAGTCAGACTGAAGATGACTTGTGCAGCTCAGTTCCTTGTTCGCTGCCCACAAGGATTTCAGCTGGGGAAGTTGGGATGTCCAGGTGGCAGCAGGAGGGAGAACCCAGGTGCCAGTCCGTTGACTTGGGGCTTTGCAGCCCTCTTGGCTAACTCCTGCTTGGGCACCCTAGCTTCTGCTCGTGGGTTGGGTCACAGTGTGTGGTCACATGGAAATTGCTCTCACCACCAGCCAGTATCAATGGGGGAACACCTTTGCCAGATGTTTGTCATTGGACTATAGAGACATCCGGAGCCATCAGGCCCAGCCACAGGCAACCACATCCCTGATTCTTTGCATGGTTTCTGATGGACTCTGATTATTTTGTGGCTGCCCTCGTGCTACGATTTCTTCCCTGGGTTAACAGGCAAGACCCTGGGCATGGACTCCTATTGAAAAGATACTGAGGAAAGGTAGGAGGTGACACAAGGATGGAGGCATCTATTGTCATTGGAAGATGCACTTAAAATTGAGTTTGTAAAGCTTTCCTTGACTGACTGGAAGCAGAATCAGTTAGGGTCTAGAGGTGTGTGCAGGGCCTGGCACAGGAACGCCCTAGTCCTCATTTGGATTTATTTATGATCATCTGGACCAATATATATTAGTCCCTCCTATATATGCAAGTCCAGATTAGTTGTCACTTGGATGTATACATGATAATCTGGACGAATATATATAGAAGGGGCTAATCTATATTCATCCAGATTGTCATATAGAAAGCCCTAGTCCTCATCTGAACCGCATGTGCCAGATAGAAAACAGCTTCCCTATATATTTTTATCTATAATGCTGATGCTGTTGCCAGGGAAACAGATGCATTGTTTTTAAAAGTTTTTGGGGAGCGGAGCTGTTTGCATAGCAATCTTTGCTCACTGCTGAAGTGATGCCTAAATAGCTGTTGGATCCAACTCTCTGGGCCTGGCCTGCGGTACACATAATCTTAGCAGTGCAAAGGCTTGAATTGATGCGAGGTTTTAACACGGAGAGAACTGGGGAGTCCTAAGTCTCAGCCGTCAGGGTAAGGCTCAAGTCTGTGCTGATTTGATAGCAGCTTGGGACTGCTGGTGGCACAGTGGTCTCCAAAATGTCCGCTTGGAGGTATAGAATCATAGAAGTGGGGTCGGAGGGACCTGGTAGATCTTCAAGTCCGAACCCCCGCCTGGGCAGGAGAAAAACTGGGCTCAGATGAGTCCAGCCAGGTAGGCATCCAGCCTTCTCTTAAAGCCCCCCAGGGTAGGAGCCAGCACCACTTCTCTTGGAAGTTGGCTCCAGATCCTAGCCGCCCTGACCGTGAAGCAGTTCTTGCGGATGTCTAATCTAAACCTCCTCTCCAACAACTTGTGGCCGTTATTCCTTGTTATGCCAGGGGGGCGCTCGGGGAAACGAGGTCTCTCCCAAACCCTTCTGGTCCCCCCAGTGAGTTTATAGAGGGTCACCAGGTCCCCCCTCAGCCTTCTCTTGTGGAGGCTGAACAGGTTGAGGTCCCGCAGTCTCTCATTGTAGGGCCTGCCCTGTTGTCCCTGGATCATGTGAGTGGCCTCCTCTGGACCCTCTCCATGTTGTCCACATCCCTCCTGATGCTGAAGAGTAGACTCTACCCCTGCTGCATGCTGGTGGGGAAGAGTAGCACCCTGCCCGGCAGCCATTCCCGCGTCCCCATGCTTCCACTCGGACACTACGGACATCTGCTTCCTTGCTGAAGACGCACCTCAATTTGGGGGAGTTTTGAGAAATTTTAGGGTTGTTTTTTGGAAAACAAACGTGTGGGTGATATGCAAGCAAATACAGTAAGTACCATGGTGTGAAGGACGTGCACAGGGCTGATGTAGCTAAACCCCCTGTACGTGCCACAGGTATCTGAGGACATTTGATTCCCACCCTGCTGTCATCGGCCCATCTCCCTCTCGTTGAAGGTGGACTGGTTCACGGGCGAGCCTCATGCTGCTGCTGCAATGTGTGTTGTCATCCAGGACGGAGACGGGAGGTTTGGCTCTGCCGACTTCCCAGTGCCACCTGCTGGCTGTTTATCATTTCTACTGATGCCAGCGTAGCCAGGTGCAGCCTGGCTCCGTAGCCAAGACCAGCACGACACTGCCCGATTGCGGGTAGGTCTAGAAACCTTTTCAGGGCTGGGGCTGCTGCTCTCTCATGCTAATCACTCAGCTCCCGCTCTCTGCAGTCAAACACTTTAAAGTGCAGGTTCTGGCTTGTTGCTCTCAGATAGAAAGAAACATCCCCTTGCATCAGATGTGAAGGCCTATTTTTCTCCTTATCCACCCCCCAGTCTGTCAGCCCATATGGAGCGTTCCCTGCAGCAGGAGCTAATGAAAATTGGATGCAGCTGGGTTTGTTTTTTTTTAAAAAGAGAGGCTGGCTGATTTTTACATCCAACAGCCACGCTTACGGTGATGAAGGTTAAAAGCTAAGGAGCAATCAAATCCTTAGAAGATGGTCAGGAAGTACAATCCAGGGATAATCGGACTGTCACGGCAGTCTCAGTGCTGGTTTCCTTGGGCAGTGCAGTCAGTTTGCTCCATGCTAAATAAGTCAGTGGTGGGGCCTAATGCCATTTTGATTTGGTGATGGTGTCAGTTCTGGATTTTCAGCCTCTTTTCCCATATAATACATCCAGCTGCCATAAGCAATGCCAAAGGAGACTCCTCAGATTCACCATTTCTTTCCTGGGCTTTGGATAGAGTCATTTAAAACACTCCTTTATCAGGCACCAAGGAAGATGGGCAGGAATAGAAGCAGCTGCTGCCTTGTGTCAACCACTTGATTAAAGTCACTGCTAATTAAAGCACCTAAATCTCTCCTTTCTTCAGGCCCAATGCCTAGGAAGTCAGGAGGTGGTGCAGGGCTACCGGAGCTGCAGTGTATTCAAGCAATGACCTGGTGCTTAGAGAAATAGAGCAAATGGTGGACAGGCCCGTTCTGACCTCTCCGGCATTGATCTGAGCTAATGAGCTGGGCTGGATGGAAACGTGAGCTTTGATCACGGCGTTTCACCAAGTGCAGCTGGGGCGGCTGCTTTGTTTTTTCAGTTCAGGAGCCTTTGATCAGGCCCGGAGTGTAAATCGGCTGTGGGCTATTCTAACTCTCTAGTCCTTGAACGTCAGGGCAGTCTCACGGTGCTGGTTTGAGATGCGCTGATACTAACCACCTGGGGCCTGCCGCGGCTTTATCAGATCCAGCTGCATTTCATCCTTCCTCCGTGGGGGCATAAAAGGGTTGAGCAGGGCAAGGGCAAGGGCTTGCTCATGCCTCCTTCAGGCCTGCTGAGACTTGGCCTTGTTCAGTCCCACGTTCAGAGCCTCATCAGGTTCTTCCTGTGGGGAGGAATTGATCAGAGGAGTCGGGTGTTAGGGGCAAAGTTTTCTGTGAACACCGACTGCCAAAGGCAGGGGTAGGAGGTGTTTTCCCCTTGGCTGCTAGCCTGGATGGGGAGGTTTTGCCTTCCTCTGCAGCCTGGGCTACCATCCTCTTCCTGGGCTTTGTGAGCACAGTGGCTTCCCCATTGCTACAGTACCAGGGCCCTCCTTCCCCCTTGGCTGTGCTAGAGGACTGCCTTGGTGTTTTTGGGGCTGAGGCTTGTGGGCAACTGCTGAAGGCTTGAAGTAGCAATGCCAGGGCGTCTGCGGGTGAACAGGGCCTGCAAATGCAGGGAACTGGGATCAATGACCTGGGAAGCCCGCTCTTCCTACCAGAGGGCAGCCAGCAGTTTCCTGCCCCGTGCTCCTCATACCCTTTCCTGCTCTACCTCCACCATGTCCTGTTGGAAGGAGACAGGCCGAGTCTGCACCTGTGAAACCCCCTGCACCCGCGTGGTCACATCCCTTCCTCTATGCAGCCCTTGAGCAAGGGAACTGCTTGCTTGCGTCTACTTCGAGCCTGCTGAGGCCCAGTTTCATCTCCGTTTCCTGCCTGCTGAACTGCCCCAGCCTTGCTGCAGCCTCGGCCTCCTGCTCCCTCTGCCCTTTTGGACTCTGGCTTGGCTTGGTGGTCCCTGACCTCTGCTGCTGCTTCACATTTTGGCACCTGGGTACCAAAGAGGCCAAGAGTCAGGGGCAGAAGAGGTTGCAGCTCTGTGGTCTAGTTCAGGCTCAGGGGACAGGAGGGGACTCGTGGGCTCAGGGCTCCTGTTCCCAGTCCAGGTCATTGTCCTCCACCCTGGCATGGATTGCCATCTGTTGCTGCCCAGATCTGCAAGCTTTTTAGGGGCACAGAGATGCAGGGTTCAGTCTGGCGTAAGGCAGCTGTCTGGCACCCCAGCACCCTCCTGCTCCAACAGCTGGAGATAATGCTACAATCAGGACTGCTAATAAACCCTGGTGGGACAAGGTTTTGACTGCAAGTCAACGCAGCTTCTCTTGGGGCCTGGGCTGTCACCTGGCCACAGCAGATCGCTTCTCAGCCAAGCCCACGCATGGTGCAGGGTGTGATGGAGGAGTGGGGCCAGGATCACCCCTCTTGCAGCTGCTGTCGTGCATCCAACAGAGAGATGGCAACATCTGCTTACATGGCACAGCCGGCATCCACGTCGCACTGTCTGTCCTCTTGGCCTGTGAGCTCTCCCAGGCAGAAATGACTTCTGTTTGCATTACCTGCCAGCCTTGTTCAGGCTTAAATGCCAGCTAAGTCGTGGTGCCAAGCAAATCAAGACCATAAGCAAAGTTGGACTGGAAGGAACCGTGGGAGGTCGCGTCTAGTCGAAGCCCTTGCTTAAGGCAGCAGCATCCCCCTCTAGGCCATCCCGGCCGTGTCTGTCTGGCCTGTTCCAAACAGGGATGTATGAGCAACCCCTTTGTTAACCGTGCCCTCGGACGTCATGAACAACCACAAGCTGAGCAAGGGGACAAGGGCACTGCCACAGTCCTGCCACTGCCAAGTCAGGAAGTCGTTTGTTTGAGCATGCTTGAGAGATGCAAGGAAGAGGAGCACACTCCTGTTGGCAGAGGCAGGCAAACCCCCTGGTCCTTGCCCATCTGACCACAGGGTCCGGTGCCTTTCCCATCACCCACTGCCATTATCCTCCAGCTCTTGCTCCACTGCCCAGGTGGGGAGACTTTACCATTTCTAATGCCAGCAGATGTGAGCAGGGGCCTTGGGCTAGCAGCTGGGAGGAGGAGGCAGAGAGCCGTAAGGCCTGATGTAGCCTTGTCCCCTCTCTTGAGGCTGTACTGCCCTGCCAAGGCCTGGGCTAGGCCCATCCTGCAAGTAAGGAAGAGTTTTGCTTCCTGGGCTGGTAATAGGTCATCTTTCCCCACCAGCCAGGCCTGTGTCTGCACCGCTGTGGTACAGGCTGTGTACAGGGGGTGAATGGCAGCAGCCCTAGGTGGGGCATTTTAGGTTTGCTTTTTGGAAAATAAATGTGCAAGTAAATACAGTACCATGGTGGGAAGTATGCACGCTGGGCTGATGGGTCTAACTCACTGGGTAGGTGTGCAAACCCGCCTGGGCTCCTTACTCCCCTGACTCCCATCGGGGTTCAGGACATCACTTGTATTTGAGTGGCCTCCCTTACTGGCTGAAATGACCCATTATAGCCCCTGTGTAATCTGCACCTTCCTGCTTTTCCAGGCCCAGGTTTTGGGTTCCTGCCCCTGGCTGTCTTACAGCCCTGACTTGTCCTATTTTTCAGCCACTGTTTTGTTTTGGGTTTTTTTTCCCCCACCCTTTTGACCCAGGAATTTCAGGGCACCTCAAGAGAGCTGCACAAATTTGAGAGCTGTACAAATAAGTGGCCAGGACAGGGTGCTAACGAGGCGATAGATGGATGTGGACCAAGCACAAGGAAACCATGCAACAGTTGGTCCGCACTCTGGGAAACGGAGCTGAATGGTGCTCTCGGTCATAGCAGGGTACCATATTTACTGGTGTACCACACACCTCTTCTTCCCTCTCCCCTGAGACAAAAATCAGCCCTTCAAAATGGGCATTCATGTCCTAAGCAGGGAAGATGATTTCTTTGCCAGGATTAAAGCACGGAGAGACTGAAATGGCTGAGCCGAAGAGCTGTAATGGCTGCTGGGAGCTGTACTTCTCTCCCTGGCCTCAGAGGTGAGCAAGCTGCTCTGTGTAGTGGGCTTCAGCTCTGGAAAAAGATTTTTTCTTTCTTTATTCTGTCAGTCCAAACAGGGTGCATGTCTTAACTTTATGGGGGAAGGGGATAGGTGGGAAAATATGGTACACCTGGAACAATGCTGTCGCCTTCAAGGTGCTCAGCATGGCCTTGCCCAGGTGCAGCTACCAGCAGAAGCTGCTTCCCTGGAGCGCACGTTCCCCGGAGGAAGGGGAGGGAGGCGGCAGGTTTCTGCACAGCTCTTCATTTGCAGGGAGATCCAGGGAAACAACCCTGAAGAATTGCCAGAGTCGATTCTCCAAGAAGGGCGCCGGCCTCGTCAGCCAGGCCCCAGCTGCTCTGCAAGCAGCAGCCCCTTCAGTGGCAGCAGGGGAGGGCTGGGAAAGTGCAAAGGTGCAGTCATGGGACCAGGGAAAGAAAGCAATGCTGTGTAGTTGCATCTCGCAGGAGGCTGATGTCAGCTGTTTAAACTGGCGTGCGTCCTTGTAAAGCCTGTACACGGTGCTCGGTGCCCAGCCCCCCAACTCCACACGCCATGGGATAGCATCTTGGGAGGCCTAGAGCCCTTGGCTTTTGGCATGACAGTGGTGGAAGCTGTGAGAGCTGCAGAGCTGTAGTTTGCCATTCTTGCATCTTAGCTCGAATCATCAGCTTCATGCTGCTTCCACTTTATTCAGGGACTGGAGACCATTGATCTGTCCTGAAGACGAGGCTCTTCTGGCCTCGGTAGGAGGGTGGCTGGGTGCCTGGGAGGGTAAGTCTCTTGCACTGAAGTGAGTGGAGCAGTGAGGCTACCTTGGCCAGTGGCTTGGAAAGATCCCAGCCCTGCACTGAGGGGTTTTCTGGATCCTGCGGGGTTGAAAGGAAATGCCTGTTGCCATGGCCAGCTCTGAGCTGGGGCCTGGGAAGGAGCAGAGGGGAAATGTAATGCATACAATGAAAAAATAGTCCGGTGCCATGCAGAGAACTGGGATGCAAGCCAGATGCCCTGGGCCTGTGAGCCCACGGCATCAGCATGGATCAAGGTATGGATTTGAAAGCAGTGTTTTGAAGGGGGAGAGAAATGGCTTCTCAGTCAGGCTGGTCCCTCTCAACAGCTCAGCTTGCCTTGTCCTTTTTATTGCAGCTCTCTCACACTGCAGCAAAGAAGGAATAATTGCAGGTGGCCAGGAAAGAGCGGCCTCAAGAACGTGCGTTTGTGTCTGTGTCTGCATACAGGCATGGATCATGCATGTCGCTGAGCAGACACGTGCAAAGATAGGGGAGAATATAAATGAGCGAGCAAATCAGATTCTGGCTTTGGGACAGGAAACAATAGGGATCTGAGAAATGATGTATGAGAATTTGGGTGGAGGAGAGTCCCTTCCTTGGGTGTTTTTGTTAGGGGCTGTGGAAGGCATGGATGGGAGACGGGTGCACTGGTGCAATTACACACGCACACAAGGCCTTTGATTCCTGCTCCACAGAGCTTAAAACTGCCTGGCAGTGGCAGCAGCATTTCTATTCAGGCAGTGCCAAGGGAGCTTTGGCTTCATGGCTCATTATAATCTACCCGTTTCCTTCTACACTCTTCATTGCACAGGTGTTAACAACAGTCTCTTCTTTTTAACAGTCTTGATGTTTCACCAATCCAGCTCGCCTTTGTTCTGCCATTCTCCTGTCCCTTAGCTGCTCCTGGTCATGAAGCTCCTATTTCTCAGCCCTGCAAATTGGTTTCAACTCATTCCTGGGAAGTTCTAGTTATTGTTTCAATCTTAAACTGAAGAATTCAGCCAGAGGCCCTGAGTGTATTAGTAAAGCTTCTAGTTAATTTTTAACTGGCGAAGATTGTGTTATGGGATGATATCCCTCACTGTCTGCACCCCCCATCCAAAATTCTACATGCGCCCACGTGACGTTTGCAAAGATGCGGAGAATTGCAACTGCCCGGTAGAGCACACACCCTGGCATGGCTTGGGGGGGTCAGATCATGAAAGGACCTTCTCAGCTTTTCTTGGAAACAAACTAGTTTCCGTCGCAGAGGGAACTTGAGCGTGCCCCAGGATGGTGCACCGCAGGCCCAGAAACACGTGAAGCAAATCAACAGGAACAACAACAAGCCGCTGTCCTGTAAACCTACTGATTTCTTTTTTTTTTTTCCCCCCAAAGTCATCAACAGCTGTGGGGGCCTTGCGGTGAGTTCCCCGAGTCTGGGGTGGGCCGTTCAGTGATTTGCACAGTGGCAGCAAATCTACTGTCTAGCATCAGCTCTTGGCTGGTTTGTTCCCAAATGGGGAAGGCCAGTATTTACCCCAGCAAAGTTATAGGTCAGACCTTCACAGCAGGACTTTCCTGTGATGGGGCATCGAATCACTGGGAGCACGGGAGTGCTCCTGAGGGAATGAGCCCCTATCATCTGTGCCCATTCTGCACCCCTCAATCTGGCAGGGTGGTAACGGGTGATGGCAGGGATCCTGGTTTTCTCTGATTTTTTTTTTTTTAAAAATCCCCAATTTTTGGTTAAAAAAGAGTAACCCCAAATCAACACGTGTGTGTATGTATGTGTATATGTGTGTGCGCGTAGATGTGTATATAGTGGTGTTTCATTTTAATCATGAGAATGTGGATTTGAGGTTACTTTTTTTTCAACCAAAAATTGTGGATTTTTTTCTTTTAAATGGGAGAAAATCAGGATCCCTAGTGATGAGGAAGGAATTGGAGCCTGTGGTCAGATGGACAGGTCCCAGGGGTTTGCCTGCCTCTGCCAATAGGCATGTGCTCCTCTTCCTTGGAGCTGTCAAGCATGCTTGATCAAACTACTTCCAGCAGTGGCAGGATCTTGGCAGTGCCCTTGTCCCCTTGCTTAATTTGGGGCAACTGAGGGTGTTGTTGATGTCCAAGGGCATGGTTAGTGAGGGGTTTGCTTGTACGTTCCTGTTTGGAACAAGTCCGACACGGCCGGGAGGGGGCTGCTCCTGCCTTGAGCAGGGGCTTGGACTAGACACGACCTCCCTTGGTTTCTTCTAGCCCAGCTTTGCTTATGCTCTTTATTCACTTGGCGCCATGACTGAGCTCCCTGCTGCTGCAGCTCAAACATCCCCTGATGATCGGAGAAGTGGCTGCTGGTGTTTAAGCCTGAACGAGGCTGGCGGGTAATGCAGAGAGAGGAATTGTTTCTGCCCAGAGCTCACAGACTTCAAGCTGTGGATGCAGGTTGCACCATGTGAGCAGAGCACCCAGAAGCTGTTGCCATCTCTCTATTGGATGTATGAGAGTAGCTGTAAGAGGCCCTGCTCCTCCACCCCAGCCTACCCCGTGCATGGACTTGGCTGAGAAGTGATTTGCTTTGGCCGGGTCACCACCCACGCCCAAGAGGAGCTGCACTAACTTGCAGTTACCTCCTGCCCTTGGAGCAGAGCCCTTCTGCACCCCACCCACAGTTGTGGGGGTGCCAGACAGCTGAGCCCTGTATCTCTGTGCCTCCAAAGAGTTTGCAGAGCTGGGCAATGGTAGATGGTTATCCATGCCAGGAGCCTCAGGACACATGGGCAGGTGGGGCTTGAACTCTGGGTGCTCCCTAAGGCAGGAGGGTGCCAGAAGGGAACTAGGAGTGCCTCACCTTCCTGTCACCTGCCCCTTCCTTGCAGTGGGTTGGTCTCTGGCAGCAAGGCTAAGCCCCTGGAGCCTGGAGACGTGTCATGGCTGAAAACTGGTGCCACTTTGCTGCCCTCCCTGCTGCTGGAGCTGGAGGGGAGCAGGCCAAGCGGACAGGGGACTGCCCAGGGCGCAGTAGTGTTGCATCTCTGATCTGCGTGCTAAAGCTGCCTTGTATTTGTGGTTTGGTGACTTCCCTCATGCCATCGTAGAGGAGCTGGGCTGGAAGGGACCTCCAGAGGTCATCCAAAATCTATAAAGATTAGTAAGACTGAGCCCTGATGCAGCACCAGGCATCGCACCTGGTCCAGCCACAGGGAAAGCAGGGGACCACGGCAGCCAACGTCCTGCTGCTGTAAAAGGGTGTGTGCGCGCTTCCCTAGATTTTGCGCAGGTGGTGTTTTCCTCAATCTTCCCCATTTCAGGCTATGGGCTGAAGAGGGAGAGGAGGATTGAGGTAGTCAACCAGAGACTGCGGCACTGGTGTCATCGGGAAGGCTTCGACTTCCAAGATCACAGTCCACTCTCTGGGGAGAGAGGCAACGAGCTCTTGGGAAGGGATGGCCTCCATCTCTCTCCCCTGGGGAGGAGGCTCTTCTCAGCCAGACTGGCTGACCTGCTCCACTGGGCTTTAAACCAAGCCCACCGGGGGATGGGGGGGACTACTGCAAGCCCACTGGGCAATCTTTGCAAATCCAGCAGGCTAAGGCACTCAAGGGAGCCCACTCCTGCCCCAGCCCCAGCCCCAGAACTATGTGTAGGGAAGACTAGGGCCTCCAGTGGGACACTTGCGTGCCTGTACACTAGTGCCAGGAGCTTGGGGAATAAACAGGAGGAACTGGTTCTCCTGCTAAACAAGAAAAACTACGATCTCACAGAGGTAATGGAGACCTGGTGGGACTCCACCTATGACTGGGCCACAGGTATAGATGGCTATACCTTGCACAGGAGAGATCATGTAGACAGAAGGGGCGGGGGTGTAGCTCTCTATGTTAAGGAAAGCTACATGTCCCTGCAAGCTGATGTTGGCGACCAGGGTGGACGACTGGAGACCCTCCGGTTTAAAATCCGTGGGGAACACGACACAGGGGACACAACGGTGGGAGTCTACTACAGACCTCCCACCCAAAGTCCTGAGCTTGACCAGGAGTTTGCCAGGGAACTGGCTGAGGCCGCGCGCTCCCAGTGCATGGCTGTTATGAGAGACTTCAACTACCCAGACATCTTGTGGGAAGGGCGCTCGGCCAAGTCCAAATGGTCGCAAAGCTTCCTCACGTGCGTGGATGACCTCTATCTGACTCAAGAAGTCTATGCATCGATGAGAGGCAAAGCACTGCGCGACCTGGTACTGGCAACCGGGGGATGATCTAGTCGGCAGCCTAGTGATCCAAGGGAAGCTGGGAGATGGCGACCACGAGCTGATCACCTTCACCAGCCACCACAAAGCTGGCAAGTCAGCAACGCAGAAGTCCTCGACTTCAGGAAAGCCAACTTCAACAAGCTCAGGAGGCTTGCCGGTGAGGCCATAAGGGACCACGACTTGAAGGGGAGGGGAGTTCAGGACGAGTGGTTGCTCCTCAAGGGAGTGATCCTGAAAGCACAAGCAATGTCTATCCCATCTCGGAGGAAAGGCAGCAAAAGGGCACAGCAGCCCCCTTGGCTCTGCAGGGAACCTCTGGACCTCCTGCATCTAAAAAGAAAGACCTATAAAGGATGGAGGATGGATCCACCCCAAAGGAGGAGTACTCTGCACTGGTCTGGACCTGTAGGGAGCGAACCAGGAAAGCCAGAGTTGCGACCAAACTCCAACCAGCTACACGTATCAAAGACAATAAAAAGTCCTTTTTTAGATGCATGGGGAGCTGGAGGAAAAGCCAGGGTAATGTTGGACTACTTCTGAACCAGATGGGGTAACTGACAACTGACACCCAGGAAAAAGCCAACCTGCTTAATGGGGATTTTGTGTCAGTTTTTCACCAGCCCCAAGGGACGGCCCTGCTCAACACGGGACGCGACGGCCAGGGCGAGGGAGAATTGTTACCCTACATCTATGTGGACCATGTGAAGGAACACCTTGAGAGGCTGGACACCAAGTCAGCCGGCCCGGACAGTCTACACCCCAGGGTACTCAAGAAGCTGGCGAACATCATAGCCCAGCCCCTGGCACGGATCATCGAAAACTCCTGGCGCTCTGGTGAAGTGCCCAAAGATTTGGAAGAAGGCCAATGTGGTGCCGATCTTCAAGAAAGGGAGGAAAGTAGATCTGGGGAACTACAGACCTGTCAGTCTGACCTCTATCCTGGGGAAAGTCTTGGAAAAAATTATCAAAGAGGCCATTCTTGACAAACCGGCTGATGGCAACATCCTGAGGGATAGCCAGCACAAGTGTGTCGCGGGTAGGTCTTGCCTGACCAATCTCATCTTCTATGACCAGGTGACCTCTCACCTGGACAAGGGAGAAGAGATTGACGTCATGTATCTTGACTTTAAAAAAGCCTTTGATCTGGTGTCCCGTGATCTCCTCTTGGAAAAATTGGCCAACTGCGGCCTCAGCTACATCAGTCTGCTGGCTGGGGAATTGGCTCTGTGGTCGGACCCAGAGGGTGGTGGTCGATGGAAGTGAATCACTGTGGTGTGCCGTGACCAGTGGGGTCCCCCAAGCCTCTGTCCTTGGGACGATACTCTTTAACATCTTCATTAATGATGTAGACGTTGATGTCAGAAGTGGACTGGCCAAGTTTGCTGATGACACCAAACTTTGGGGTAGAGTGTCCACACCTGAGGACAGGATGGTGATCCAGGCCAACCCACACAGGCTCAAAAAGTGGGTGGACAAAAACCTGATGGTGCTCAACACCAAAAAATGCAAGGTACTCCATCTTGGGGGGGCGGGGGGGAGGAACCTGCAGCACGCTTATAGGCTCAGCAGTGCTGCGCTTGCTAGCACCATGGTCGAAAGGGACTTGGGGGTCATAACTGACCACAAGATGAACATGAGCCACCAATGCGATGTCGCAGCTGGCAAAGCGAGCAAAATGCTGGCTTGCATCTATAGATGCTTCTCAGGCAAATCCCAGGATGTCATCCTCCTGCTGTACTTGGCTGTGGTGAGGCCGCAGCTGGAGTACTGCGTCCAGTTTTGGGCTCCACAATTCAAAAGAGATGTGGAGAAGCTTGAGAGAGTCCAGAGAAGAGCCACGCGCATGATCGGAGGTCAGGAAAACGGACCTTACGATGAGAGGCTGAGAGCTATGGAGATCTTCAGCCTGGAAAAGCGCAGGCTCGGGGGGGACCTGGTGGCTGCCTATAAATACGTAAGGGGTGCTCACCAGGATCTGGGGAAACGTCTGTTCACCAGAGCGCCCCATGACATGACAAGATCAAACAGTCACAAACTCCTCCAAGACCATTTCAGGCTGGACATAAGGAAAAACTTCTTTACCATCTGAGCCCCCAGGGCCTGGAACAAACTGCCACCGGAGGTGGTGCAAGCACCTACTCTGGACTACTTTGAGACATTTGGACATCTATCTTGCTGGGATCCTTTGACCCCAGCTGGCTTCCTGCTCCTGGGGCAGGGGGCTGGACTTGATGATCCTCCGAGGTCCCTTCCAGCCCGAATGTCTATGAAATCTATGCAATTGTCCTGCCTCTTCCCTGCCCTGTCACATGATTGGCAGTAGGTAGCTGGTTCCCACTGACTGAGCTGCATTGCCTGGGCTTGCTTGAATCCATGCCTCCCACAGGCAGCTTATTCCTCTCCACACCGACTACGGAGGATGTTGCCATACCCCCTGTGGTCAGGGGATGGTGACAAGCTGCGGGACGGGGCTGCGGCTGGGGCAGACGCCAGCTCCTCATCAATGCTCAACGCTTTTCTGGAGCTGGTGTTGTCTGCAAATCCTCCCATCGTATTCCTTCCTGGCATCAGCCATGGGGAACTACTGTGGTGTCTCTCCATTCAGTCATGTCCACAGCTGGCGCCTTTCTTTCCTGGCAGCATCAGTAAAGGGGTCCAGGCCAGGATAGGCTGAGGGGTTCAGCTCCTTATGATGTCCCGGGAGGACATGGGCAGGGGGTTTGCAAGGCTTGTTTGGAGGCTGGTCCTGGGTTTGGTTCTTACAACCCTGCAGTATCTCAGCACCTCCCGCTAAGCGTATGGCTGCACCTCTGCTGGGTAAAGCCGGTTCTCTCTTTCAACCTCTGCTCCTAGGGGGCAATTTCCAAAATCCCAGATCTACACATGGGGTCCGCACCTCGGGTCACAACTGCTTCTTAAGTTCAAGCACCAGCCGTCTGTGCTTGGTTGATGGTTCAGGCACTGGTGGCAGCCCAGGTGTGGGAGCCTTCAAGGCGTGGGTCTTGGACTTTGTTCTCCTACTTCTGCTTTGGGAGCCGGTTGTTTTGCAAACAGTTAGATTATGGATTGCCTGGGATGGTTTGGGGAAGGATGATCCTGCCTCAGGCAGGGGGTTGGACTCAATGACCTCTGGGGGTCCCTTTCAGCCCCACTTCTCTACGATTGTCTGGCTCTGATTCTGTCAGCATGAGGTTGGTTCATTTATGCGGTGAGAAAACCGCCCTCGAACTCCAAATTTCGTGGATTCCACCAGAAGCGACAGCAAAACACGTGTGTTGCCCATGGTCTTTGATTGGCATTGGCAGTGGCCTCCTTTACAACCTGTGTGCATGCACACGTGTGCATGTGATGAGCATCTGCCAAATCTCCCAGCTGGGCCATGGGCTCAGCTCACAAATCATGTGCAAGGCTTGCTCACGAATACCCCATCCTCCAGGAGCTTCTCTGTGGTCATTGGTTTTCCCAGAGCCACTGGCTTTCATCCATGGCAGTGCTAGGCACGTGCCCAGAACCACTGTTGAGCTGCTAGCTCTCAGGAGGCTTCTGGTACAACCCGAATAGTTGTGATACAGGCATGGCCAGGGTTGAGGTAGACAAGAAGAGACCGGAGATCCTCTCTTAGCCACAGTGTTTATTAAGAGAGAAAACAGAATGCATTATCAAGCAGTGGGTTAGTAATAGTTACCTTGCTAAGCGGTTGTTTTATCCCAGTAGTGTTGACTGGAGTCCCCTAAGGTCCACAGGACAGTGCATCACCTCCACAGTCTTGAAGGCATACACCCTTAAGATAATGCTTGAGGATAATTTCCCTATACCTATTGGCTTAAAGCTCTGTCTTTACCCTTCCACTTACACTCCACTCCTGCCCATACAGGATGATGTTTGCTACATCTGTCTCCCCCAAAGCAGAAGTGCACGTTTTAATTTTACCTTAGTTATCACCAAGTTTTTAACCAGGCCTGAAGAGCTGGAGCAAATGGAAAAAGCCAGGCTGGAAGGGACCTCCTGGGGTCATCTAGTCCAGCCCCCTGCTCAAAGCAGGGTCATCCTTGCCTGAACTCTCCCAGCCACGTGTGTCTAACCCTCTTGTGAAATTCCCAGGGATGCAGATTCCACTTTTCTCGGTCACCCATCCCAGTGTTTCACCAGCCTCATATTCCTCCTAATCTCCAACCTGTCTGGGACCTGATGCTGCTGGCAGAGAGAGCGAAAGCACTTGGGACTTGTAGCTCTCCAACCACAGGCCTCCCCAAAGGCATTAGTACACCCAGGACAAGGCAATTCCCACATCAGCTGTCCCTGCCATTGCTGGTAAGCAGTGATGTCCTGTGGGATGTTCAATGCTTCCCTTCATGTACCTCAGGGGAAGGTCTGAGCCAGCTGCCAGTGAGAATGGGATCTGAACTTTGCAGCTGATCCATTCACTACCAGAGGCCAAAGCAAACACCTGCCTGCCTGGCCATGGTCCGGAGGGTAGGGCTGCAGCTCGGGTCTCTGATTTGGGCAGAGTGGCTCTCACACCAGCACAAGCTTCAGGCCCATTCAGAGCCATGCAGGTGACTGTACGTACCTAGAGGTGACCGTCACTTACTGTTACTTACTGTTGAGTGGGGCATCAGCTCCCCTGCCCCCCCCCCCAAAATAGCTGAGGCTTATTTTTACAGAGGCAGTAGCCCAGGGCTAGCACATGGGTGGTGTAGCAAGCCAAGAAGGTTGTGAAAGGCGATTCAAGGGGTGGAAGGCATCAAATGTTACTGTAAATGAATGCAGACACCCCTGCTCTCACCCCTCGCCCTCCCTGCAGCGTTCCAGGAACTCTCAGCACAAACCAGTTTGACTTGGCACTAAAATAGAGCCAGGTCTGGTCCCCACATCTCCAAATGGATAGAGAAGAGCTAGAGAAGGTCCAGAGATGGACAGTAAGGTTGATGAGCAGCACGGAGGGGCTTCCCTAGGAGGAGATGAGACCAGGCCTGCACAGTTGAGACAGGAGATGCTTGGTGGGGGGACATGAGAAGGGTTTATAAAACACTAAATGGTGAAGAGAAAGTTGATAGGGATTTATTATTGACTGTCTGTCACCCGACAAGGACTAGGGGTCACAGCATGAAACGAGTAGGCAGTCAGTTTAAAACTAACAGGATATTTTGCACCTAGTTTTTTTGCACCTAGCGTGTCATTGAAGCTGAGAGTTAAGCCAGATTCACCAAGGGATTGGGCATGCTCTTGGAGGAAAAGGGCACCAGCAACTATTAAGCATGCAGGTGAGGGGCACGGCCTCTGCATCAGAATGTCCTGGACCTTAAATGCTGGAGGCTGCAAGGGGAAGAGGAACGGTGGGAAAAACCCTGGTCGTGTCCTGTTCACTCTCTTTCAGTCTCTGCTCTCTGTCTCCATGTGATACAGGAGCCTGGGCAAGATGGACCTAGGCTCTGACCCGGGACATAGCAGTTCTTGCATTTATGCTACTCTTTTTTTGCTCCTCCAGCAGACATCAGGACCTGCTCCCATTTCTGATGCTCAAGGGGGGGTTGCAGGTCTCAGCCGGGGACAGCTGACAGCTTTGTAAGCCACTGTGGCATCTGAGGTTTCACACGGACATGGTACTTAGCTGTATAGCCCTGGGCTGTGCCAACCGGGTGCCCTGTGCCCTTCTCCAGTTCACTGCCCTCCTCGCTGCCCTCTCTCAGGGGTGGTCCAACCCTATCTCCTCTGACCCTGTGCCCCTCATCCTCTGTCTGGGTAAAGCTGATACGCCGATTGCATTTGTCTGTATTTGAGGTGGCTGCTGTGAGTCGAGCACAGGGACCCCAGAGCTGCCCTTGCTTTGGAGACTGACAGTCCATCCAACTGCCCCGATAGGCTTTCAGGAGAGACTTCCCTGGCCAGCATTACAGTGACATGGGAACAGCCCAGAGCTGATGGGGATGGGCACAGCGCAGAGGTGCAGCAGGGGCCTTGTGTTTGGCACAAGCATTTGAGACAGTTGGTTTCTTTTGCAATATAGATATAAAACTTTACCTCCAACACTGCCAAGCAGCCTTTGTGGTTCACTTGGCAGATCAAAGCACACTAAAATCCAGTTCCAGAGTGATGCTGGTACACAGCCATTAGCTAGATGGGTGCAAATCTGCCCTGGCTTCTGCCTTCCAGAGGACCGTTCAGGTGAGCGCGGTGAGTGAGATACAGCCCAAAGTGGGCACAGGACTCTGGGAGGGGTCTGCGGTGATACGTGACACTGAAATGACTCGGGAGACCCTTGGGAAGCCAGCTCCTTGGGAATCCCTTTTGGGAGAGGGGAGGAGTGACGGCACGTGCTTTCGTGGCTGCGTCACGTGTCCACATCACATGCAGAGCAGCGTTTAAAGGAGTCTGCTAACAAAGCTTTGGTAGGGCCAGAAGCTAATTCTGCACCCGTTGCCTGCAGGCAGCCGCCTCCATCTCCAGGGCAGATGCAAGGGAAGCATTTCTGCACCCTGAGAATGGGGAGCTGCTCTGCTTTGGAGACGCCTGGGATCCCAGGAGCAGAAGGATGGCGTCTGGGTAGGGCACAAGCCGTTCGCATCAGCTGGGTCTCTTCCTGCCTCTGCTTTAGGCTTGGGAAGAACCATACCCCGTGCCTCAGTTTCCCTCATATGTGAGAGGATTCTCCTGTGTCCTGGGGCAATGCGAGGTTGAATGAATACCAGGAGGACTGTGGGACCACATGCACAGGGAGCTACAGCAATTGCAACCTTGTGGCCCTTCAACGCCATGCTGCCACAGTAATCATGGCCAAGGGGGTGTGGAACAGCTGCAGAAGACCTGGAGGACCTCAGGTCTCGGCACAAGCCACCCTGCATGTTCTGGCTGATGTCTCTCCTTTCCCGTGGGTGTTCTCTGCAAGCAAACCCCGGCTTGGAAACAACCGTCACAGGTGAGGAGAAGAGAAAAGACACCAACTAGGAAGACGCTCATTAGGGGTGTAGCCGCAGGGATCCCATCTGGGGTGCTTCCTTCTATCTAAGATGTCTCCAGGGTGGGTTTCTCCTTTAACGCCCAGCTCTGAGGCCAAAATGGCCACGCACAAAGGGTGTTTGTGCCCAAAAGCTTGCAGTTAAGGACATTTTTTTTGCAAAAATCTAGTTGGTCTAATAAAACATATCACCTCTGCCACAAGTCCAGATTGTGTAGACCAATACGGCTACAACCTGGATACCCGACACACAGGTGAGTGGCATTCAGCTATTTAAATGTGCAGAGACAACAACGAAAGGCATCCTGCACGGACAAGTGCAAGGTGATGCACCTGGGGAGGAACAACCGGCACCATACCTACAGGTTAGGGAACTCCCCCCTTGTCAGCACGGAGGCAAAAAAAGATCTTGGAGTCATCGTTGACTCCAAGATGAACATGGGTCGGCAATGTGGGGAGGCGGCTAGGAGGGCCAACTGTACCTTGTCATGCATCCACAGCTGCATCTTGAGCAGGTCCAGAGAGGTGATCCTCCCCCTCTATGCGGCACTGGTCAGGCCGCAGCTGGAGTACTGCGTCCAGTTCTGGG
>NW_017728977.1:124034-132617 GCF_001723915.1 Gavialis gangeticus
GCTAGGGTCTGGAACCAACTTCCAAGAGAGGTGGTGCAGGCTCCTACCCTGGGGGTTTTTAAGAAGAGGTTAGATGAACACCTTGCTGGGGTCGTTTGACCCCAGTACTCTTTCCTGCCATGGCAGGGGGTCGGACTAGATGAACTCGGGTCCCTTCCGACCCTAGAAACTATGAAACTGCTTCCCTAGACACAACCAGCATCACACTGAACCGACTGCTGGAATCGGTCCCTGGATACCATCAAAATGTATGTAAAAATGTAAACAGCAGCTTAGAAAGCAATTTCCTTCCTGCTAAATAGTGAGATTTAGGGCCCCCTGGAAGCAGAAGGCAGCTAATGCCTCGCTCACTGCAAGCCCTATCTTTTGGCCAGCGGTTGAGCCAGTGCCACGTATTTGAATGCAAGCCTGGAGCGTGGTGAGAGCTGTGCAGGTGCAAAGGCACCTGGCGCTGTAGATCGGGGGTGTCAGTCTCTGGAGCAGGAGCTCTGTGCTCCTGTCTGGGTGGGGGGTTGGCGCCTGCATCGTTTGAGGGTCTTAAGGGCAGGTTAGACCCACGCAGAGGCATAACCAGAATGGGTTGCCAGCATCTCCATGCAGTCCTCTCTTTCTGACCTGTGTCTCTGCAGCTCTCAAGTTGCCCCAGCCTTCCCTGCTATATGCTGAGGGCTGTTCTCATTACCCCCATCACCACCAGTAGCAAATCTGGCAGTGAGTGAAGTGATGGCTGCAGTAAAGGGGCACGAGAGAGAGCAGGAAAGGCCGGGCACTGCAGAGAAACAGCCCAGGGAGAGGGGAACACCTGGAGCAGAGTAGAGAAGGGGGATGCACCGGGGCGAGCTGTGCCACAGAAGGCAGATGGACCTGGGGGTACCCCGTCTAGATCCATGCTCGCAGCCAGGGTCCTGGTCGCCCTCCCCTAGTTATGCTGCTGGCCAATGTTTGTCAGGTGGAGCCCAGGCCACCCTGGGGCAGCCAGTTGATCTAGATGACCTCTTGAGGTCCTCTCTAGTGATCCTCGGGGGTCAATAAAGACCGTCAGGTGTGAAGAATAAGAACTAAACAACAACTTCTATTGTGGAGCAGTCAGCAAGTTTCTGCAGACCCTTTGTCTCTCTTTAACTCGCTCACTGAGGAACTGTCTCTCAATTCCTAACTTCTTCCACCTTCAAAGTTAGGGAACATCTGTAAACTATAGCACTGCACCTTCCAGCCATGTTCCCTGTAACTTGATTTGTTCTGTGCGATGGGTCAGTGAGTGGGCAGAGCTCAGCAGGAGAAGGTGGAGGGAGGCTCAGATGGAGAGACTGCATTGGTGTTTAGTTCTGATAGAGATGGCATCTCCCCCCCGGAGGAGGTTCCTATGGATCCCTCTCCCATCTCCTGCTACCCCGCACTGGTCCAGTGCGACACCGCCGTTGTGACACGTTACAGGGAGCAAAGTCAGGGCGGGTTCTCGGGGCTTTGAGTGGCAGGGCCAAAGACTCCCACTACTTCTGCTAGGAGCCAGTGAAGGGCAGAGCCTGCAAGGGACGCGGTCCTGGTGGCCAGGGCTGCTAGGACGGTGGATGCACCGGCATACATCTGAGTGCACAGGGTTGTGGTCCCCAGCCATACACGGGATCAGGGGCATTGCTGACTGGTTCGGAGCATGAAGAAAGGGGAGCTGTGCAGGGGGACAGGGAGCGGGGGCATAGACCGTGAACAAAGGCTCCTCTACGCTAACCTTGTGCCTGTCCTGTGGGCAATGCCCCTTCACGTGTCACTTCCACCTTCCACCGTTGTTTGGTGTCAGCAGTTACCAGAGTCTCCTTCTCTTGAAACATAGGGGAAAAGAGGATCTGGGGAAGTGAAAAGCACTTTGATGCTTGGGAAGAGACTAGCACAACTGATTAGGCAACTGGTTTATAAGCACCTTGAGGATAACAAGGTGATAACGAGCAGCCCCCATGGATTTATCAAGTGCAAAGCAATCTAATTTCCTTCCAAGTGGGTAATGGAGGAAGCAGCTGATGTGATTTGTCCCCTGTGCCAGGCTCATGAACAAGTGGGGGACATAGGATCTTGATGGTTTTTGCCATAAGCTCAGTGATGGCTGCAATGCTGTGCTCAGCAAGCTGCCGTCAGGGTTTGGTGGCCGAAATGGGAGGGCAGTTCAAACTGAGCCCTGCAGGCAACTGTCCTGAGCCTGGGTCTACTACTGTATTTACACACATATTACGCTCACCTTTCCCCAAAAATCAGCCCTCCAAAACTGGAGAGTTTCTGAAGCAGGAAAACTGATTCTTTTTCTCCTTTGCTGGAACAGAAGCAGGGAGACACTGCTGCAAGATGGCTACCAGCTTGTCTCAGGCAGCAGGAGGAGGGCGAGAGTCCAGCATTTACCTTTCACAGCCACTCTCAAATTGGCAGCAGTTTTTGGCAGCCAAAACCTCTTGCCCATTTGAGAGTGGCTGCAATGCGATTAGCGTTGGGCTCCATCCTTCCCGCTTGTTGTTGCCAAAAGATGTTGGCAGCCCCCTTGCAGCATTGCGTCCCTACGAAGAAGCCAGCTCTGGGCCGCGACGCTGGGAAAATCTGGGTTTTCTACCTTCTGCCTTTCACAGACAAGGCCTGTGTCTTATTTGAGGGGGTATGTGGCAGGCTGGAAAATGTGGTCGTCTGTTCCTGAATGACTTGGAGGATGGAGCAATGATTACACCTCTAAAATTCAGGAGTGAGGCTGAGCTGGGAGGGGTGGTAAGCCATCAGGAGGACAGCGTTATAACCCAGAGCAGTGCTCTGCAGTAAATGAAATTGGATGAACCCCACGGAGAAAACACTGCAGAGAAAGGGGGAGCTCCCCATGAACGAGGAGGGGCTTGGAGGGGGCTAAGGGGACAGGTCGAAGGCTTTGGGGGTGTTTAGGGGAGGCAAGAGAAGGCAGGGAAGCGGGACATGTCATTAAGGAAAAACGCAGCGATCACGTGTGTGCCACGTGCGAGACGTGGATCCAAGTGCTTGCAGTCCCCGTGGTGGGGTTCAGAGGCGACGCTTGCAGCACAGTTGGGGTCTGGCAGTCCCGGGCTTCAGGGCTTTTGCTGGTCACTTGTAAAGGCCTGGCTGGGATTTTCCCCCCCCTCATGAAGGCTACAAGCCTCTCGGGGGGGGGAGCCGGGGGGTGTTGGGGATAGGGGGGTAATTTTGCTTTCCTCTGTGACACTGAGATGGCTATAGCTGCGGCTGGGGGGCTTCCCATTAGGGTTCGCTTCCCTCTGGCTGGTACTTAAAATAGAGGAGGTCCCTGGCTAGAGGGTCTTGCTTTTCCACTCAGGGTCAGACAAGACACCAGATCTGGGTCAGGAAGATCTGACACTCTGTGCCTCAGTTTTCCCACCTACAAAAAAAGGGGGCTTTGCAGGCTGTCGCTGAAATGCACCATGCAAGAGCTGGGCGGTGGTCACCGTTTTCTTCCCGGTTACTCTCTTTGCCTTCCCGCTAGGTCTGGCCCAGCTCGGGGAGCGCTGGCTGGAGGGCAGAGAAAGGCACTGGGAGTCAGGGACCTGAGCTGCATTTGCCCAGCTCTGCCGCTGGCTCCTCCTGCCCTGGGGCAAGTGCTCTGGGCCCGTTCACAAGCGGCCAGGTGAGGCACCCAGAAAAATCAAGGCAGCCCAGGTTGCTGTATCAGTCCCAGTGCAGCCATAAATAAAATGGCTCGAGCCACAGGTGCGGGCAAGAGTGCTGCCATGCTGCCTGGCGGCAAATGTTTTGAACCTGAAGTAAAGCTAGGAGGTAGCTGCCATCAAGCAAGCAAAAGTTAATCTTAGAGGCCTATGTGCACAGTCAATTCATGCATTCAAATTGCTCGCTCAAGCCGCGGCTGACTGGAAAGCCCAGACCTAATCTCTGTGCCTCGGTTTCCCAGCCTGGAGGTAGGGAGGCATTACTGCCTCCATCCCCCAGTGGTGCTGGGAGGTTTGCTTGATGTCTGCTCTGTGCCGGGAGCCTTTCACCGTGGAGGACTGGCTCTGCCTTGTAACGATGGGCTCGCTGCCCTGACCTCAGTGGACCGGTTCCCTCGCGCTGCTGTTATTGCTGCTACACCCGCAAGGAGAAGCAGGGTCATTATGGAGCGCTCCCGTTCGGGGTCTCTGATGCACTGAGGGATGAGACCGCGGGGGTGGGGGGGCATGGTGTGCCGGTACCACAATGGCGGTGTCCCCATCATTCACTGGTACCCCCTGGCACGTGTCTGAAGTGGCACGGATTAGCTAGCTGCGCCGATGTAATCCCAGAATAAGGCATCATCGGGCTTACGTCCATGTAGGACTTCCCTCATTGCTTTTTGAAGGCCTACATGGAGGGAGCCCAAATGCTTGGTTGATCTGCTCGAGGAGTCGGGGGCAAAGCGGGGGTGCATGGCTGAGCTTGTGATGCTGGTCCTGCTCGCACCTCCCTGGGAGAGGATGCAGGGGAAGAGAGCGTCACCGGGAGCTTTCTGGCACCGTGATCTGGGTCTCCCCGTTCTCCACAGCCCCTCTCTCTCCTCCAGCTCTGCAGCAGGGTCCCTTAGCCTCGCTCATGCCTCTAATTCCTTCTCCGTGTCTTTACCAGCTCTTGGGGGGAGGGAACGGGGGGACATGTGCTGCCTCTCAGTGCCCCTTCATCCTGCACGAGGATGGGCAGTGGGAGAAACAGGAGCCAGGCTGGCCGGGGGGTTTGGGCGGGCCTGGCAAACCCGCAGCATCTCCTGCTCCACGCAGAGTCCGCGGCGTGCATGCTTTTGCAAGAGGCAGCAGCAAGTTTCACCATCATCCCCAGTCACAACACACAAGCCCCTGGCTGCATGGCCTGGCCGCTGCGTGTTGCACACCTACAATACAGGGGCGCGATGGGTGTGAAAGCACTGCAGGAAGACACCCTACCCCTCTTCCCCATCGCCTCTGGCCTTGTTGTGGACCCCCCGGACTTCCTCAGGGTTTGGAGAGGAGTGGAAGCAGCAGGAACCGGGGGGCTCCCACCATCCGTGACTGTCCTTCATGTCCCCTGCGTCATCTGCCGGGGGCATGGCACCCTGCCCCTGGAAGGGGGTGCGGAGTGGGGTACAGCGGGGTGCTGGCTCTTGCAGGCCTGGCTGCTGGGAGCTGAGCGTTCGGCCTGGTTCCTCGTTCGTGGGATGCCATCTAGTGGCACGTCGCTTCCTGGACACGGCAGAGAAGCCACGGCAGGTCGCCGCCTGGGAGAGCAGTGACGCGGGGCTGTCGTCCCAGCCACCCCCATCCCTGCCAGGCTCGGCGTACTGCTGCTTGCTCGCATCAGCTCAGCCACGTGCCGAGCCACTGGCCGTGGCAAAAGGGTGCGTACCACCCTGTTGGCCTCCAAGGGCGGTGGGGGTGAGGGCAGGCTAGGGCACCCGCTGAGACCCTCGGGGAGGCGAGGCTGGTCCTGAGCACAGAGGATTGGGCCTGGATGCAGCATCCGAGCCCCGCTCTAGCGAGGCTGGAAGGCAGTGGCCGGGTTTCCCCGTGGGAGCCTTGCTCCTTTGCGCTGGGCTCAGCATTGGTTGGGGTGATGCTTTCATGTGCTCGGCACCGTTCGGGGTCGGGGATTCAACCCAGCTGCTCTGCACCAAACGGGCAAGTTTTCCCCCAGCGGGCGGGCATCCTTGGTGCTCGTTCTGTCACATCCCTCACAAGGCGAGGCCCCCAAACCCTTCTCCCCAAGGACTCGGGGCGGAGGGCTGAGGCTGTACCCACTCGAAACAGCAACTCGGGTCACCTCTGGCTGGGAGGAGCCTGCCAGCTCCAAGAACATGGTAAAAGCCTCTTCTTTATTTGAAAATATCACACAAGCCCCTTGGACTCATGGCAGAGGTGATATCTTTTATTAGACCAACTCGATTTTTGCAACAACAACAAAAAAGTCTTAAATTGCAAGCTACCACGACCCCACTTGTCTTTCCTATCTAGTACAGGGGGCTGGACCCGATGATCTTCCAAGGTCCTTTCCGGCCTCGCAGTCTAGGAATCAGTCTAGGAATCTGTGTCCTGATCGCTTTTTCCTCCAGACCAATACGGCTACAACCTGGATACTTGCAACAAGCCCCTTTTTATTCAAGAAATATCAGGTGGCTCTAGACCCTGCCAACACAGGTTTGGCCATCAATGAATCTCCCCCTTCAATGCTTTCTTATTCAGGTTGTGTGCGCCTTTTTACCCAGGATGCCTTGGGGGGTGTGGGGGGCTGACCCTTTAAATCTGGCAGAAGCAAACGGCTTTAAGCGGTCCTTTCACAAGGACCGGCTGGTGGGAACTTGCCTTTATTTCCCAGCTGGTGAGGACTTGCTCTGTTTCCTTCTCATCTCTTGCTGAGGCCTGTGGCTGCAACGTGCCGTGGGCAGGTATCAAGTTGCTGTCTGTCTGCATGGATGCGGAGGGGAGGTGTTAAGGGTTTTCTGGGTTATTTGGGTGGGGTCTTTGCTTTTAATCTGTTTGGCCTTAACAGAGCTGGCTTCTCTTTCCTTGCGCTGCTTCTCTCAAGGGTGCTGTCTCGCGTTTGGTTGCAATCTTGGTCTCAACTCAACAGCGCCTGTCGACTGGGGTCTGTACGAGTGCCGGCAGCTTTGCTGTCTCCAGCAGAGACAGTTTTCCTTGCTGTGCCCCTTTCCTAGGATTTTCTCCCACTCTTTGCAAGCGGATGATGATGATGTTGTCAAACGGCCTCTTGACCTAGAAACAGGGAGAAAGGGTCTGGGGCTGTTGGAGGCCAGCCCGGCTCTCCTCCGAAATAGCCCGGATTGGCTGGTGTTCAAGGGCTGTTGCAAAGTCCGACTCATTTCACTTGGTTTTGGGCACGTGGGGAATTAAGTGGGCATCTCTGAGTACCGCGTTACTGCCTCTGGCCTTTTCCTGCCCCAGCCTTTAAATTGCAAGCTCCCTCGCTTAGTCCCATGCCCAGACCTGATTGATCTCAAGACTTATCTAGACTGGGGAACGGCCCTGATTTCATCCACGGCTGACGACAAAGCTGTAACGCGCCCTCATGCAGCGCAGCCTGGCTTGCCACCCGGTTTCCTGACTTAGGGGTAGGTTTGCTCTCTGTCCAGACTAGGCCCCTGGGTCTCCCACTGGCTTGTTGTGGCCACCAGCACTTCTGGGCTATGAAATGGGGGCTCTTCCTCTCCCTCCTGTACCGTCTGTCCTCTCCTTGTTTTGGAAAGGAAGCAATCGGCAAGACGGTCATCTTAAAGGGGATGATGATAGTGGTGGTCTTCCTCCGCGGTGGACAGGGCGGCACGCAGCTGAGCGGGGAATCAGCCCCGCGCGTCTGCCTTGCTCCCTCCTGATTTTCCAAAGCTCTGAGTAAGACACAAGAGGGTAAGACGTGGGCTCTGGGTTGCAGCACTTTCCTGCCCAAGTGCAGGGGGGCTGGACCTGATGATCTGTAAGGTCCCGTCCAGCCCCTAACAAGTGCATGCAGGGTTTCCCCCCACTCTGCCATTCGATCCTCCTTCGCTTTTCCCAGGCTTCTGCCTCACTGGGGAAAGGCGCGGAGCAAACCGAGGGGCAAAGCCATGAGGACCACCCATGCAAGGGGCCCGGGGCTGAACTTCCTCAGGGACGAGGCGTCAGGCTTATCCAGAGCAGCCAGGAGGATTTCCATCTGGACCCAGTAGCTCCGAACCTGCCACCAGCCCAAGTGTGTCTGCAGGTTGTTATGGGGCCGAGAGGTGGCACCCGCTGGACTGACGCTGGTGGGTGTAGGTCCTGTCTACTGCCCCAGGAGCCTGTGCTCCTGGGGTCTCCCTGCCAACAGGCTTCTTGGGTGACCCTGGACAGTGACTTGCTCTGTCCGTGCCTTGGTTTTGCTAGTGCAGTTGCACTTAGGAACATGGGCAAGTCGCGCTGGAAGGGACCTCACAAGGTCGAGTCCAGCCCCCTGCTCGGGGCAGGATCATCCTTGACTATAAACCATCCCAGCCAAGCATCTGTCTGATCTGCTCCTGAAAGTTTCCAGGGATGGAGACTCCAGTCTCACGGCAGCCTGGTCCAGTGCTTGATCACCCTCATAGTCAGAAAGCTCCTCATCTCCCACCTGCGTTTCCTCTGCTGCAGCTTGAGGCCATTGCACCTACTCCTGTCTCCTACAGCCACAGAGTAAAGGCCATCGCCATCCTCAGTAATCACCTTTCAGGTATTTGAAGACTTACCAAATCCTCCCTCAGTCTGCTCTTTTTCCAGACTAAAGAACCCTATTTCTTTCAGCTCGGCCTCATAAGTCTTGCCTTCCAGGCCCCTAATCATTTTTTTTTGTTGTTGCTCTGTGCTGGACTCTTTTCAATCTGTCTGCACCTCTTTGGAAATGTGGGGCCCAAAACTGGACCCAGTGCTGGGGCCCCACCAGTGCTGAACACAGCAGAAGAATCGCTTCCACTTCCAAAATGCATGTTGGATTTGGTAGGAAAGCCTGGCTAGCTGGCACTATGGTCTGTACCTGCGTCCCGGTGAAGCCAATAGGACTGGAGCATCTACTTCCCCTCAAGCACGTGTTTAAATGTTATTCTCATCCTGGGCCTCCACCAGCCTGGTGGCCTCCTACGACCAG
>NW_017728977.1:133216-151171 GCF_001723915.1 Gavialis gangeticus
CTGTTCCCCCAAGCACCACCAGGAGTGACCAGGAACAACGGTCACAAGCAGGCAGAGGGGAGATTCAGGCTAGACATCAGGAGGCGCGACTTCACGGTCAGGGCGGCTAGGGTCTGGAACCAACTTCCAGGAGAGGTGGTGCAGGCTCCTACCCTGGGGGCTTTAAGAGGAGGTTAGATGAACACCTTGCTGGCATCGTTTGACCCCCGTACTCTTTCCTGCCATGGCAGGGGGTCAGACTCAATGATCTGCTCAGGTCCCCTCCGACCTGACCAGTTATGAAACTATGAGTCTATCTTGAATCTTGAATCTTGAATCTAAGCTTTAATTCACGCTACTCACTGGAAACTCCCAATGGTGCCATGCTCACTCAGACCTGACGCAGGAAAGGAAGCCACACGCTCCACAACATGTAGCGAAGAGTCACCTTTTATTAGATTTTTTTTTAAATAGCCTTTGTTCTCCAAAATATACACAAATTTAGTGAATTTACAGTGACAGCAATGCAGCAGAACTCTGCCCTGCGACACACACATGCACACACACACAAAAGAAAAAAAAGAGAGAAAAGCATGTGGCAAGAAAACACCAGTATCTTGGCATTAAGGATGCTACAATCTCCTATTCAGGAAAGCGACTGTACCCATGAGGGCTGAACCAAAGTGGGTCAAGATACAGCTGGACAGAAAGGCTGGCTAAATTTCCTAGCAACAGCAAACAGAAAGGTGGGAGAGAGAAAGCAAAACTCCTGTTTCAGTCGGTCCGAGTCGCTGGGAGGTGTCCCCCACAATCTGTAGCTCTCCCAGAGTCAAACTGACTTGACGAGGCCGCGGTCTATATGTTTTAGGGCCTTTGTGCCTCTGGAGGTGGGGTACGGAGCTGGAGATGCCCCGGAGGCTCTGGCGCGTTGGCCTTGCTCAGGGTCGGCGCCGGCAGGGCGTTGCTGCACCGGGGCCCATTTTACGTGATGCTCGCGGGTACTGGCTGCTCCCTCCTCCGCCCCCGATGCCACGTCCATGGTGGGGTCCTCGGCCCGGACCGTGGCCCAGCCAGCCTCTGGGAGCCCAGGGATCTTGGGGTGCCGACGTCGGCTCCCCCGGACCCTGCTCCGGAGGAGAAGGGGAAAGTCTTTCCTCCTTTTCCTCCCCTCCCAAACTGTGCAGGTCGCAGTAGAAATGAACCTTGTCCTTTGCTCTGCCAACCCGCTGCGGGCAGGCGTGCCTTCAATCATCTAGGCCAGGGGAGGGCAAAATGTGGCCTGCGGGCCGCATCCGGCCCGCCAGGCCATTCTATCCAGCCCGCGGGTCCCCTAAAAAAATTAGAAAATTAATATTTATCTGCCCCTGGCTGCCTGTCATGCGGCCCTCGATGGCTTGCCAAAACTCAGTAAGCGGCCCTGCGCCCGAAATGATTGCCCGCCCCTGATCTAGGCTCTCAGTGACAGACGAGGAGGTGTGATGTTCACTCATGTCCGTAAGGCTGACGGCGTTCCTGCGCCACCATGGTACATGCCTCTGTCTCTCCTAAAACGAGCGTGCAATGGCTAAGACTGCTTCTCCTCGCTCTAACCCTGTCTGCTGGTGTAGGCGTACCAGCCTGACTTGCACATAAGGAAATCACTTGCTGAACCGTGTAAACAGTGCTGCCCATCCTCTTTTGGGAAAAGACCTGCCACCAGGTGAGTGCTACAGTGTGTTGCTGCTGGGAGATGCCTCTTTCCCCCACGGAGAGAGAGAAGGTCTTGCAAACCCAGAGTGGCTGCTCTGAAGCCCCGGAGCTGCTGGGGGGTGGCAGACATCCAGCCCAGATGATGCCCGATAGCCTTGTAGGAGCTGACACAAGAAATAACTCTAAGGGGGGGTTGGGCCCGTGTTAATAAGCGCCCTTGGGGCGATGCCCAGACTCGGGGCGTATCAGCCCTGATGGAGCGGGAGCTCACATGAGGTGCAATACTGGATTGCAGCGGGGTCCTGGAAAACCCAAGGGGTGTAAACACCTCTTCTTCCTGCCCGCAGAGGGGGTAAGAGATGGAGGAAAGTACGTGGTGTCAGGCCTTCCAGCCCCCGCCTCTGCCATTGTGCGGCGCGCACCTGCCTCTTGAAATGCAACGTGGTGGCGGGTGAGCTGCGGTCCCTCCCTGGGCGCCCCCTCCTCCTGGCTGGGGGCACAGGGAAGGCATCCTGCCGGCCCCCCCTACTTACTCTGTGCCCTCGTCCTCCTCCGCTCCTCCCACGTGCCGGGGGGCTGCATCAGGCCCTTGGCTCTGCGGAGTTGAGCGCTACAGCGTGGAAGTGCTCAAGGCAGCAAAAGGGGAGAAGCCAGGTGCTAGGAGAAGCAGAGTGAGCCCCCTTCCCTCTCCACCCCCCCATTAGGTAGCCTGACCCCTTCCATTATAATCATTTTGGGTCATGCCTGGGGATGCTCATGCTTTTCCGGGGCCGTCTTCTTGCGCTGTCCTTGAGAACCACGGAAGATGCAGCTTTGTGTTGTCACTTTGTCAGAGCACATGGGAAGTAAAGGGGGGCTGGACACCGAGTCAGTCTGGCCTTGCCTTGCCCTCTTTAAACACTTTGTCTTTTTAAACTTGGGAAATCCTCAACAAGAAGCCACGGCAGGAAACCGTTCAGGAGAAGCACAGGCGTGACCCAGTCCAGGTGACCTTACGGCTTTTGCTGTGCCCTCTTTGCCCATGCATGGTGTGGGTGTCTCTACCTGGTCAGATACCCCTCCTCAAGCATGCTGTGCCCCTGTTGTGCCGCCTTTGCCCGGAGGCCGAGACCTCCATCACGTGAGCTATACTGCCAACTGTCCAAAAATGATGATATTGTGCTAGTTAAACAGTCTGTGATCGCTCTCTCTCTCTCATACACGTCTATATACACACACTCACACCAATCTGTGATGTCTCGCACTCGCTCTCACCCCTCTGCTCTACTGCGGGGTAGCACTCTTGCACCCTGGGGTCCTCTTATACCCATGGGTGATCCCCACGAAGGAGCTGACGTGAGGTCCCCTCTTACTGCAAGGCCACCCAAGTGCACGGGTGGAGGAGGGCCCAGGTGACGTGGCACGGGCAGCCTCGACTGCCGCCTGCTCCCTGTCGCCACCTCAACATCCTTCAACCCCCATTTCGATCGAAGAGGCTGGTGCCTGCAAGCCACCCACACCCAAGCAGCGGCCCTGATTGTAAGGAAGGGCCACAGCGGGACAAAGCCTTGGTGGCACCTGAATAGGGGTCACTGGCCTGTGAAGCTGCAGAGCAGCAGGAGCCTGCGCCTTTCCCGAGTCTTCCTCCTTGCAAGGACCTTCCTGCTGGCGGAGAAGGGGCCTGGATAAGAAGACCCCTCTGGGGTCTACGGCAAGGCAGGACAGCATTTGCTATCCCCAGCTGCTTGGGGAGCACCTGAAGAGGCTTGGGGGTCCTGTGCTGTAAGGGCCACGGAGCCGTGGCTTTCTACTCAGACTGATGCAGGCTGCGGCTTGCATCTGATCTGGAGGGAGCGCTTGCTACTTCGTGAGTGCCAGCGTGTAATTCAGATGTCTGGGGCCCACTGGGCCCTAGCTCACAGCCCCACTGCCTCCCACAGAGCTGACCCGCTGAAGACGCAAGCCCATCTCTGCTTCAAGCCCCTTGGGGGCAGGAGGGGGAAGCCCGAGGTCTGAAGGATGGAGGCGAGGATGGGCTGTCACTTTTGGGGGAGAAGGAAAGGCTGGGAAGCACAAGAGCCCACGCTGCTTCCCTGGGAGAAGAGTGAGGATGGGAAGAGCCTGCCTTGGTCAGCCTGGGCTGGGGACACCTGGACCCTGCAGTGTCACGTGTGCTGGGGGAGTGAAACGATCGCTGGCCTGGGAGGCAAAGGACAATTTATGTTGCCAACATGGCTAGTCGGGAACGGCAAGCAAAGTGCAGCAGAGTTACTCGGAGGGAGAGGGAAACCTTACAGGGATCTACGTTACAGGCAGCGCCTGCCGGCCTCCTGGAGACGGCCCCGGTCCCCCGCAGGTGGGAGCGCTCCGCTCAGAACCAGCACGGCATCCACATGAAGGAGCCCAGGGCAGCCCCCGTGGCAGCCCCGGCCAGCAGCCCCAGAGCCATGTGGTCTCCCGACACGCGGTAGGGGTCTTCGCGGACGATCATGTGAGTCACGCCGGGCGCTGAGGGGCATAAACACAGAAACGCAGGATGAGCAGGGGGGACAGTGGCCTGGGGAAGATCCCGCCTTCACCTCCAGCCCGGGAGAGGAGGGAGCCCCCAGCCCATCGCAGGGGAGCTCTGCCTCCGAACGGGCCCAGGGTCCCTCCAGCTCTCGGTTCCTGGCAGATGCGCTTAGGCTCGCAACGGGCTTGGGCAGAGCAGGCACCTTGGCTTCCCTGTGCTAGACAGTGGCTTTCTGGGGGCTCCTATGAAGACCCCTGTCTGACTAGTGACATTCGTGACCTACTCTTTGGTGGCTTTGTTGAGGCTTGGTTGGTCAACTGCCTCCAGGAGCTGGCAACCTGGGAGTGTGGGGGTCCAGAAAGGCCGGGTCTCTGCAGTGGATCCCTGTATTGGGGGCTGGGAACTCCTCCTGGGGCACTGCCCGCTTGGCTGTTGCTGTGTGCGGTACTCAGCGCTGGTCCCAAAAGAGCAGTGGTGGTGCGGCAGTGCAAGCCATGCTCGTCTCTCCTTTGTGGCCGTATACTTAAAGCAACAAAACCCTTAGAGCAGTGAGGTTCCTGCCCAGAGGACCGGCGGGATCACCCCTATCCAAACCATCCTAGAGGCATCCATAATCTACCTTCTTAGTAAACGTACTATCAAGCCTAGCACAGTGCAAGACATCACACCCAAACCTGCCACAGGTAAAACTGGGGAAATACAGTTGCCGACATCCTGCTTGTGCAAAAGGTTGATAATATAAACTTAAGATATCCCAGGAAGAGGGCCACGGTCCCTGCTACAGAGGAAGGCAACGGCAACGTAGACGCACAGCAATGTAGACATAGGGCAATGCAAGCACGTCACCGGAGAGGCACGCTCCCTGGGTATGGTGCACCACTACGGCAATGTAGCAACAAGATCTACCCATGCGCCGCGTGCACGGAGCAGGACGGGCAGTGACACGAAAGCATGTAACTAAAGCATGGTGACATGTAGGCGTGCCCGCAGAGACCAGACCTGGGCTGGTACACAACCATCTCCCCCACGTGGTGTTAGGACACATTTGGTCTATGGTGGGGCCTGTCTCTGTGATACCTTTTTTTAAGACTAGAGGGGATCTAGTGTGATAGGGTCTGACGGGTACAGAAAGGCGAAGTGACTTTACCAAGGGTGGCCACGGTTGCATGGTAAAACCAGGATTATAACCTAGGTCCAGGCTCTAGCTACATCATGGCCTCTCCAGGCTGGGCCAAGGGGAGGCTGTAGGAACATTTATAAACAGGCTAACAGGAGGGAAGAGACACTTAAGTCTCTCCCTCAGGAGACATTGCCCTGCCTGGCTTTTGTGAAAATGGCTTTGTGTGTGCAGGTTAATAACGGGGAATCTGGGGCCTTCTTCCAGAGTGTCTCAATAGGGCCAGTTAGCCAAGAAGAGTTCAGCTCTGCTGAGCCAGGCCTCGGGCCCAACTGCCTGTGAAATCGCACAAAGGCGCTGTGTACCCGAGCCGCGAGCGCAGGGGGAACCAGAGCTCTTGGCTATGAGCTTGCACAGCCTCATGCGAGGCAAAGCCGGTGAGCTCTGAGCTTGAAGTTGCAGCAAAGGAAGTGCAGGCTGGATACCTGGAAATGCTGCTTCACTGCAAGAATAGGGAGGCAGTGGAATAGACGTCTAGGGAGGGTGTGGGCTCTCCATCGCTGGGGGTGCTCAAGAAGAGGTTGGACGGACACTAGGCATAGCGATGCCCATGCTCTATTATGGGGATTGGGCCATGCCCCGGGGCTTTGCTGGTCCCATCCCCTTGTCTGCCACATGTCAGGATGCTTTTAAACCTTCCTTGGAGGCACTGGGTGTTGGCTGCAGGCAAGCCAGGCTGTGCCAGTGCTCCTGCTGGGACCAAACCCAGAGGGCCCTGGCTAGAGGGTCTTGCCCCTCCGCTCAGGGTCAGACTGACGCTACATTTGGGGTCAGGAATGAATTTTCCCCTATCATCATGTTGGTACAGACTGTGGGGGTTTTTGCCTTCCTCTGTAGTGGGGGCATGGCCTCTACCTGGGATCTCTTGAGCATATATTAATAACATTGCAAGATGTTGGCTGCCACGGTCCCCCGGCTTTACCAGTGGCAGGTTCAGGTGTTAGGTCTGTTGCATCAGGGCTGATGCAGAGTTTAGATTATGGATTATATGGGGTGGCTTGCATGGGACTGACCCTGCCTCAGGCAGGGGGTTGCACTAGATGTGACCTCTTAAGGTCCCTTCCAGCCCCACTTCTCTGAGATTCTTGTATCACCGCTGGGGACCCCGCTCCCCCACAATGCGAGCAAGCCTGGAAATGGCCTGCTTGGGTCAGGCTGCCCAAGAGCATGAAGGTTTAATGCTGAGATCTGGACTTATTAGGGGCTTGTCTTGATGCAGTATTGTGTCAGATGAAAGGGGCTGGAGACCCAGCGTCCCAAATTGGGACGTCCCTTCAACCAGTCCCCTTTCCCATTTTCTCCCCTACCTCTGCAGTGTCCCAGTGCAGACCCTGTCTCCTGCTCCGGCCCACAGGGATGCAAGACCCATGTTTGCACATGTGCTGACCCCCAACAAGCGCCGGGGCAGGTCGGGATGGATTTGGCCATGCACAGGCCGAATCGCCACAGCCTGGCACTGAGCTGCCGTCAGCTGCAGTTCTGAAACGGTGCCGCCAGATGTCACCCCCTCATCAGGGATGCGGCCAGCTGAGCTGAGCACAGAGCACCAAGGGGTTAGACGCCCAGCAAGGCTGGACCGGGACAGGGAGACGTCTCCTCCCATCCTTGGCCTCTGGTTGCTAGCCGCAGACTCCTCTCGTGACCTCGGTTCCTAAGCTCCTGGTCACTCAGCTGCTTGCCCATCCAGTGGCCTGTATGCAGCGAGCTGGCTGGGTCCCAGCCCAGCCTCGAGCAGGCTTCTGTCTGCATTGCAAAGCAGTGCCTCTGCAGGCATCTGCAAAGAGCTGGTCAGATTATGTGGAGCAAATGCCTCTTCCCTTCCTTCTAGGCCAGGGGCTGGGTTAGCGAGGGGTAACCCTGCGCTGCTACTACCTCTTATGGCGTGAAGAACCAGTTTGGGGCTTGACAGCTGCTGGTCTCTCTAGGTTCACTCTTAATATTTAGGCACCTTGCCACATATTAGATGCCTTAATCTGCAGATAAGGCATATAAAAGCCATATAAAAAATCATGTATAAAGTGGCATTAACACCACAAGGGGCCATCGGGTTGCCCGTCTCCCCTAATTCCAGTCCGGGAAATGTCAACACAGCAACCATCCAACTCCATAAAAGGCCCCAAGCCCTTACAATGCAGGACCAGGTGAAAAGGGAATATTATGCTTTTCAAATGGCTTGTGCAGGTAAATACCACCAGAAAGTGCCAGAGGGCTGCAGCAGTGACATGCACTTGGGAGCGACGCTCCTGATGATTTCTCGCTTTCCTCCAAATAAGAGGGATGTGGATTCTGTATAACCTAATCCTTTTTATCATGGTATCTGCAAGGGTATCACATAACAACGTGATCTTTTCTCTTTTCCTGGGTAAGCTAAGTTAGGGATTGAATTCAACCTTGTTGCAAAAATCAAGTCCCTTTCACTCCAGAGTGAATTGAGCGTCCTCTTGGCTCCGGGAACAGCAGTGAGCAAAATCATCCCTCAGTTGAGGATGTACAAGGTGGGCAACACTGCCTTCAAGAGATGGGAACTGGATCATATAGCAGACAGACAGCAAGGGTGTCTGGGATCCGTTCCACATCCTCCATGTAAACTTCAACCTCCTAAGTCTCACCTGGTAGCCAAAGCCCGTCCCCCCACAAAATCTGGACCCCTAGTGATCAAAACCAGGGGGAGAAAGCTGTGCTGAAGCATACGTACCTCCGTACTGGTGGCCGTAGTACCCGGATCTGATGTACATCGCTTGGTGGGAATCCAGGGGCACCGTCTGGTAATAGTCATCATACGGGTCGTAGACATGGACCTAGGAGGGAAGGACAGCACTGCTACTGGGAATGACACCAAGGTCACTTCTTCTTCCAGCGCTCTGCCTTGGCTGGGCTGCCAGGGAGCCCTGATGCCTTTCCTAACGTGCCATTGCAGCAGGTTACATTAATTTGGGGTAACCAGTGACTCTAAGGCCCTTTCTTAGACCATGCCTGTGTGTGCAGCACGTGTGCCCATGCATGCATGCACGCCCACCCCCCAGCACACTGCATCTGCATCGCTGGACTCCTCAGCCGGGTGCAGTTTAACAAACTGCCTCTCCCACCACAATTAGCCAGGCAGTGTTAACGGCGCCCATGGAGCACGTATTTCCTATGTTCTTGTGCACGGCCTGTCCTGGGAATCTGATTCCATGTCTTTACTGAGCTGCTGGTTTCTGGGGTGAGGCCTCTGGAGAGCGTGGGACTGGCTTTTGTGCAGATCAGCACCTCCCTGCTCTGCCCCTCCTATTACCCTGTATTTATCTGTCATTTTTAAGTCTGCTCAGGAAGCTTCTTAATGATCTGAGATCTTAAACCAGTTTGAAATGGGTTTCCTGCCCCTGGAAACATTTCTGTCCTTTGTTGCACTGATGCACAGGTGTCCCTCCAAAAAAGGGCCTCTGGATCTGGTCCTATTTCCATTGAAACCTATGGCACAATTCCCTGTTAGATTTACTGGGGGTAAGATCGGATCCCGAAGCAGCGAATGGATGAAGGCATCACCCAAAAAAGAGCAGCCAGAGGGGTCCTTGCTAGGTTACAACTGCAGGTGCAAGGGAACAGCCGCTCCCTACGTTTTCAAGCTGCGGCAAAGCTGGCACCAAAAGGCGGCTAATCCACGTGTTCACTGTGCCGGGTATGAGCAGCAGGAATTGGGACGCCTGGGTTCGATTCTGGCTGGGCTCACTGGGGTGTCTCCGTGCCCCGTCTGCTCGGTGGTTGGGGCAGGGGGAAGGAGCACCAGTCTGAGCTGGACAGATGTTGGGCCCGAAGGAATGAGTGGAGTGAGGGGGCTGGGACAGAGCGTAACATTATGGCTGTTTGGACCCTGCTTTGTTTCCCACCGCGCCAGGGCACTCAGCCCCCAGCCTGGTGCACCCATGGAATAAAGCACCGATGGGACCCTTGCCCTGTCTATGGACTGGTCAGGGTGCTAGCCTGTCTGATGCCGGCAAGGTCCCTTCTGGGCTGCACTTGCTAGAATTGCTCCCTTGGCTCAACGAGGCGGCTTAGCTAGAGCGGAGTTGGCAGTCTGCACAGACACCCACTCGTGCCAAGGATGCAAAACCAGGACAGGACTAGAGGTCTGTGCCGATCTCCCATCACAGCTCTAACAGGGGCATGTGGTCAGAAGGGGGTGGCTCTTATCTGCCCAGGGTTCGACTTCACAGCCCGTCATGTATTGCACCCGGGCAAGCAGGCCTGAGTCCTCGTGCACAGCGAGATCCCTGAGCTTCAAGAGGAGTCCCAGTCCCAGCCCAATGAGCCCAAATGTGTGCAAGGGATGAAGGACCCCTGAGGCCTGCACTGCTCCCACTGCCCAGCTGGTTTCCACCGCTAAGGGTCCATTCCCCATGGCCCCTTGGGACTTGCACCTCACTGGCATCCATGGGATGTGTCCCCGTGCAACAGGCAGGCGGACTGTGAAATAGTGGCTCCGAGTCTACCAACCGCTCCCCCTAAAGCAGCACTTGGCAGCAGGTGTCCTCCAGCCTTACAGGACAAGCATGGCTGAGGCCACCTAAACCCATTGCACTAATGGAGCTCCTCCAAGCTTCCTTCTAGCTTTTTGCTTAACATGCAGGCCACGGAGGCCAGTGACGATGTCTGAGGCCAGGTGTAGGACATGGAGCTCTCTCAATGTGGTTGTAGTCCCAACCCTGGCCTTGGCTGCAGTCCCTGTGTTGCTGTATGGGCAGGGGTCACTGACCTTTTCGGCCAGATGAGCAATGGCAGGCTGGTCCGCTGGTCAGATCCCATTACTGGGCCTGATATGGTGTGTGGAAATGTGGTGGTGGGGGAGCGGTGACAGTGTTAATTGCTGCTGCTCTCCTGCCACCAAATTCCCAAACCTGTGGGGAGCCCGGTGGGTTGGAGGGTATGACTCCCTGGGTCGGAGCTGGCCCACGAGCCGGGGCTCGAGCACCCCTGCTGTACAGGAACATGCTACACGTGCTGAGCAAATGCACATCCGATGCAGACCCCAGCACAGGGCTTGCTGGGATGTGCTGGCGATGAGGTAGGGCTAAAGCCTTCTGAGCACCAGGCACTCTGGGCCAGCAGAGCAACTCACAGGGGCCTGCTGAAACCCACCTCAACTTACAGCAGTCCCAAGGCTGCTCTACTTTGTGCGGAGGACCGGGCAGGGGCAGAACTGGGTCTGGAACAAGGGAGGGATAAAATGTGGTTTGAAAGCATTTGGGGGCCTTGCCCTCCTTGGTGCACATCTCTGAGTCGGGACCTTCGAATTCAGCCTGGCTTGGGAACGCTATGGCAGGCAGCCCTCCCCCAAGTGCAGTTTGACTGCCAGCGTTTTGCTCCTGGCAGGGAGCTGCCGGCGGGGAATCGGACCCCCTTGCAGTGGAGACCAGGTCAAAAGTGAACCTGAGAAAACAGGCTCCAAAATCGGTTGCATGAGCAAAAGCTCTGTCCTTCCCCCCACAGCCTTGGCAGGACCTTAATGATGGGTGTCAGGGGCTCAGCCACCTGCCTGTCGGACTGTAAGGACACGCGTTTCCCCCAGACCAACACGCCACAAGGAATCTGCGTGCTGCCGTACCTAGCGTGTTTTACACACGCGCTCTCAGGGGAGCGCCGCACAGCTCGGCGCTCCGCTCCGGGCAAACAGACTCCATATCCACAGCTAAAAGAGCCTGGACGCCGGGCCCAAATCCAACCAGGCTTTCAACCTCCCAGATGAGAGACGCATCCAGCGCTTCATTATCTTGCCCGGCTGGAGGGAAACCAAATCCCTTCACTCAGCCCAGCAGGACGGGGCCTAATTAGCTGCTTCGCATGTTAACGGGGCAGCTGAAAACTCGGCCTCTTGCTCGGCGCTGACTTGAAGAGGTCAGGGTGGACAAAGAGAGGCCGGAGGACGGGACGACCCCCCACCTCCTCCTCTCTGCAAGACGAGAGGGCAGGAGCCAGAGGCACTGGGATGCCAGACGGACTCCGACACGGAGCGGGAAGGGGCAAGGGCCAGGCGGAGAGAAGCGGAAGTTGGACTTTTCATCTCCATGCTGCATAAAGAGCCCTCCAGCCCCAGCTGCTTTCTTTCTTTGCTTTGTACAGAGGGACAGCTGAGATGCACCCTCCAGCAGCCACAAAGCTTCCTAGGGACGATCCCGATCCCGAACCGGCTTCCCTCTCACAAGGCAGCGTGCATGCAGGCCTGACCTTGAGAGCACCAGAGAGGACTGCAAGGGCAGGGCTGGAGCGGCCGCACGAGGACAGTCCTCGCCTGCCGTCTGCTTCGCAGCCCCTTGCGCAGCATAAATCAAAATGCTTATCAACCTCCCAGCCCGCGCTGACTCCTTGCCCCAGTCACCTGCGTGCCGTAATCTCCTTCTCCCACTCCGCTCGCTCGATACACAATTAGCGCTCCAGCGGCTTGGGGTCCAGGGCTGGCTCTCCATGCGCAGCGAGGGGAGAGAGGGTAGGCAAGTCCAAGGTTATCTGCCTCTCGTTCTTATTCACTTCAGATTTGCACCGCTCTTGCCTTCAACTTATCTCTGTCACCCCGGCTCTGACATGCTCCAGCTTCCTTCTGGTGGGGTTTTGCACATGAGGTTGTCTCCCTTCCCGAGGGCAAGCCTGGGCATGGGCATAGCGAGGTGGGCTAGGGAGTAGGGAGCTCCTTGAGGAAGGGTGAGACCACAAGCCCCCAAATCCTCCAGGATGTACTCAGGTTGGCTGAGATCCTTTTGGGCATTTGGGAGTTGGGCACCTTGCCATGTTTGCAGGAGATGCTGAGTGTGGGGCTGTCTTCCTGCCCCGCATCTGCACATCTCACCGGGGTTTGTTTCACTGGGTGGTATCCAGTGACTCCCTAGGTGCCTCTGTGGAGCAAGACTGGAGCCCTCTACTTGGTGTCTTCCCTTAAGGTTTTTAGCCTGTATCCTTCACTCTGGTTCCTGCTCTGTTGTTCCTTGTCCCAAGAAACCTCTTGTGCGCCGAGCAGCTTCCCTCCAGCTGTTGAGGGGCCTTGTAGCTCCTGGGGAGGCTCGGCCTGCTGTCGCAGCGCAGCAGAGAGGCCCGACTGTGTCTGCAGACCCGGCCTGGCACCCCTCTGCCTCGGTGCTGCAGCACAGGAAGAAGTGGTGGAGCTTATCGGGGGGATGAGAAACATTACGCCCGATGGCTTGAGGCTTGCGAGTGGGTGTGGGTGCGGAGCAGGGAGTTTCCTGCCAACGACTTGCTGTGCAGCCTTGGTCCGGTCACTCAATCCTCGCTGTGAGGCAGAGAGCCCGACGGAGGTCCTGGTGAGGTGGGATTTGCCTGGCTGGGAAGGGGCTGCGGAGATGCCCAGGGGAGCGGTTCTCTCCCTGCTGCTTCCTTGCCGTTGGGTGAGGTCGGAAGCATCTTCCTCCTTAGGAGACAACAGGAGACGAAGGGCCTGGCCTCCTCTGACAGCTCGGTAACTGGCTGCGATCTGACATGCTTGCCGGCATGCCCCGCTCCTACGAGGAAGGCACAGGGAAGGAGGAAGGCATGCTGACCCCGACTCGCGCTGCCCTGGGGCCATAGGGCAGAGCCAGGGGCGCTGTGGCAGCACGCTCTCCTTCCCAAGGTAGAGTTTGTCCTCCACCGCGCGGCAGGGGAAACTGAGCCACAGACGTTTGATGCCACAGGCAAAGCCAGGACAAAGCATGTGGGTCCTAATTCCTGGCCTCTTGCTCTGACCTCCCTCCTTCATTTCAGGTCTCCTGCCTCCTACCACCCTGCTCCCATTGCAGATATCTGGGGCCTGCCTTCCTTGTGGACTTCAGACTCCTGCTCTTCCTGAAACTACCCCTCTGCTCCAGGCGCCTGCACCCCTGCAGCGTCCAGTTCCTCCTCCCCTGCTTTTCGTCAGAGCACAAACCTTCCCGCAATCCTCAGATGTCGTGTGACCCAGGGTCTCTTCTCCCCTCTTCCATTCACAAGACCTCTAAGATGCTATATCATGCACGTGGCATCTTCAGAAAGCCCCAGCGGCACTACTGCTTGCAGCTTCCACGAGGGATGGCCACCAGCACCCCTAGTTTATAAAGAGGAAACTGGACTGGGGCGGGGGGAAGGATCTGTCCAAGGTCCCAGAGCAAATATAAGGCAGAGGAAAGAGAAAACTTCAAGCGTTCCTACTTAAGTCCTTGCAGGATCGGGACCCCGCTCCCATCCGTGGCCCCTCTGATGCCCACAGTAAAGCTCCCATTTCCTGCCTAGTGCAGGGGGGCAGGACCCGACGGTCTTGCGAGGTCCCTTCCAGCCCCTAGCCATCTGCGAATCTGTGAGAGCTCATTCACAGATGGGCAGTAGGCAGCACAGCTCAAATCCCGGCTCCGCGCTCCTGTGCCAAATACTTACTCAATTGTTCTTCAGGCAAGGTGCACTGAGAGGACCCCAGGATATGGCCCACGGCCTTTTTCTCAGGCTAGAGAACCAGTTGTGCTAATTGCCAGGATCACACCACTTCCTTTTGGCAAGCTGGCGCTTAGATTTGCTTTCGCCAGTCCCTCGTGGCTTCGCAAAATCTACTGACAGCAGTGCGGCGCGTTCCCCGAACACCTCGGCCGAGGCCAGAGGAAGCGCATCCCATTTGCATGCGTTTGCTCTTCCCCCGAACTCCCTTAGCTTTAGCTGGTGCTTTGATTTTTTTGCAAGGCACTTGTACAATAGGAGAAAGCAAGCGGCGCCCAGGAGGGTCCCCTGCACGCCGCCACATGCACTACAGAGCCCCCGCGGGAGGCACCAGCCCCCGCGTTCACAAAGGACCTTCTCCAATTTATTCTCCGGCGCAACAAGGAGGAGGCTGCCGCCGCTTCTTGGAGAGAAAGCCATTTAGCGGGTTCGTTTGGAGAGGTCAGCTCCAAAAGCCACTGCTAATTCCATCCCCAATTAGCAGCTTTCGCTTCTCGGAGAAACGTGCCTTTCTGAACGGCTGTCAGGCCCGCGTTGCGAGAGCGCGCACGCTCTCCGTGCGCTCGTCGCCGTGCTCTTCTCCCCCAGCAGTACCAGGCAGTGTGATTTTCCACTGTGTGTGCAGCAGACAGTACAAAGCAGAGGGCTGGAGCCCCCAAGCTTACCCATGCCCCCTCCCCACCCACACAGCTTTTCTCTTCCTAAAATTCACCACAAACTGCCAGCTGAAGGGGTGCAGCCTTTGCTTGCCTCATACTGCTTTAGTCTTTCCCGAGGCCCCGAGCAGCCTTCTCACGTCATGTGCTCCCTCCAGCTCCAGGCTTTGAGCTGTTGAATTACTTCTCAGGCCAGCTCCCCACCAGACATTTTTGCTGGTGGAGCAGGGTGCGACGCTGCTAAAAGCTCCAGGGCATAGGCTTTCTATGCTGCTAAAAGCTCAGCTGCATAGACTCAAATTGTGGACAAAGTGCTTTTGCCATAGAGCTTATTTCAGGCTCTGAATCTGCCTGAACTGTACCAGAAAAAGAGCCTTTCCCCTCCCCGCAGTATCAGCTGTATCTGCCTAAGGTTTGGCAGCACAGCTACAGCACTGGAGGTGAAGCCCCAGCTGTCTCAGCCAGCGGTATGCAAGCTAGGGCCACGCAGTGTTTTGCCTACATTTTAATGAGGGCGGTGGAGCTGATCGGTCAATGTGCAGTGAGCAGTGGCATTGCCATGCACGGATGTTGCTGAACGTGCAGAGATGTGCAGGTAAAAGGGTGCGTGGCCTCAAAAGCTTGAAAACTGCTGCAATAGCTGCTGCCTCGCAGATGGTCGTCTTCAGTGGAAGAGTCCGCGAGAGTGAGATCAGGCGTCCAGCGTCAGCAGCCCTCGAACTCGAGGGGAAATTCTTGTGCCCAGAAAGGCAGCAGCCCCCGTTGTGTCTCTTGGTGGTGGTGGTGGCAGGGAAAGCAGCACCAGGGAACCACGGCAGCTAATGAAGCCATGGCTTGCCCTCTGCTGTTAACACACGTGGCTGGCAGGGCTCTGTGCCCCAGATTTCAGTGGTGGACCCCATCCCTTAAACCCCCAACCCCTCTACAAGCCCTGCAGGCCACACAACACTGCTCCATGGCCCGGATCTGGCCATAAGTTTGACGTTCCTGGCAGCAGAGAGCCCAGTCACGATGCTGAGGTACTAGGTGCCAGCCCCACCATGTGTGCCAATCCCAAAATGAGGTGGTGCGGGGCGTCCCCGGCACTGTGCTCAAGACCCAGGTTTCCAGCATGCTCAAGAGGTTTCCCCAAGGGCAGCGAGACTGAGCATCCTACTGGCACAGTGAAGACAGGTCTTAAGCCGTGATGCAGTTAGCTCGGGTACCAATACCAGAGCAACTGCAGCATCATAAAGCATCAAGCAGGGTGCGAACCCCCCCAGAAGCCCCTGCTTAAATACCTGGGCAGCCAGACGGCACTGAGCTCCACGCTGGTATCAGCATCTGGGCTCCTTCATTGTAAAGCTAGCTCAGGTATGTGTATGCACACCCAGCAGTCACACTTCAGACCACACCACAGTCAGACCCTGGGACTTCATTGCTTCCCCCCACCAGTACTCTTAGTTAACGAATAATCAACTTACCCCCCATGGAGATGAACACCCTTGGGGTCATCTCAGACTGACGTGCCCCTTCAGTCAGCTAGTCAAGCGGCAGTGTGGGGTAGTGGGAAGGGCACAGTCTGAAAAGACCTGGGTTCTCTTTCTGACTGTGTCCATGGACAAGTTGTTCCCTCCACGCTTTGGCTATTTAGGTTGTAAACTGTCTGGGGAAGGGACGGTCTCTTATTGTGTCACAGTGGGGCAATGCAACTGTGAGCGATAGTGCATTTCCTATTCAGGGCCTGCTTTCAAGCCCACCTTGGAGATTCGTGTTGTCCGCAGTGGGCTGTAGATCAAGCCATGAACTGCCTCTGAATCCTGTCATCTCTGTGGCTCTCCTTGAAAGGTCATCTCATTGCCCAGCATCTCTGTAGGACTGAGGGGTCTGGAGTGAAACAGAGGTTTCCCCGCCCCGGTGTGATTACAACCTTTAGCCATATTCTGGGGGGGTGTGATGCCTTTTCCATGCAGCCTGCAACTGCATCTCGATGGAGTGCCTCTGCAGACGGCGTGCGGGAGGGACGGTGTGGGCAGAGAAGGAGGGCTGTGTCTATTTACAACATATAAAAAAGCAAAAGCCAGGTGAAATGGAAGTAGGACCGACTCACCGGGGTGGCCTTCGCCTCCAGCACCGCCATCTTCCAAGCACTGTAAACAAAACAAAAAAAGGACAAGAATTTGTAAGGGAAAAAAGTGGCTTTAAAACCACCCAGAGCCAAAGCACCTTCTCCGTTCATCTCTCTGGTCTGTCTGCAAGGAGATTTGCTTAGTGAGCACTACAGCAACCAGGCTCTTTCTTGGGCAAAGGGGCGAGAACTTTCCACAGGCCCCCGAAGGCCACCGGGACCTGGGAGGAGACCGGGATGATCTTTGGAAAAGGTCCCGAGGTTGAGATCGGTGGGTCTGCGTCGGCCTCTGGCTCCTGCTTAAAGTGACATGGTGGAAACTTCGGAGTTGGTCCCTGCGGGTCAAACCAGGACGCAGCTTCCCAAACAAGAGTTTTTCTAATGGACAGTCCCACAAACGCCATTCAGAAGCTGGAAAGCCAGCTGGGTTTTTTAGACCCCAGACCCGTTGCCCACAATGATCTGCTAATGGACTTGGGGTGCTTTTGGTTGCTGAGATGAAGAAGGAAAACCAGACCCCAGCTTGGCTGCCAAGCTGTGCCAGCTCTTCTGAGCTAAAAGGACTCGAGGAGTCTTGTGCTAATAAGATCAGGAGGTAAGAGTTAGGGCAGACAGGGAACACGGCTCTGCAGGAAGAAGGCACCATTTTACTTCGCCACGTGTCTAATCCTACCTGCCCTCCAAGGAGAGGGTTTGATCTCTGATACAAGTCCCAGCTCACTGCGCATCCCAGGATCTCCACTGAACACAAAGCTGTGGCTTTAGGAAGCGATGGTCCTGGCTGCTAGACTGCACAAGATGGTCCCTAACGCTCCCGTTATGAATCAGGATCTGAACCACCTCTTAAACCAGGTCGCACCGTGATCTCTGACCGCCACGGGGCATACTTGGAGTCGAGGGCAAACTAAGTCCCGAATTAGGGAAATAATAAGGGAGACCAATAGCCTGCTCATACGGATTAAGTGAGTATGACCTTGCTCCCACTTTATGGAGTTCGCTTCCTGCTCTGGGAGCTCATTTTAAGTTGGTCAAGTTCCCTGCAGGAGGTACAAACTACATGGCTTTTCCAGTGGACCCATAGCTCTATCTACAGGATTTATATGGCCCCATTTCTGCAGTCTCCGAGCGCCATCATCTCCAACATGAGAAAAGTCATACAGCATCCCTATGAAGCAGGGTGCTATTATAGGCAAGGAAACAATGTGCAGAAAGGCTGAGCAATTTACCCAAGGCTTCACAGGATGGCCAGGAGCCACCAATGCAATGCAAGTGGAAAAAGCAAACATGATTTTCGGGTATATTAGGTGGTCATGTTGCTCCTATTTCACAGCCCTGTAGACAGGTTTTAACTTATTGCACAAGTTACATTTATTGTTGCTTCAATCTTAAATTGAATAATACAGCCCTAGGTCCCCAGCATATTAGCAAAGCT